>NW_027411866.1:200790164-201105164 GCF_047663935.1 Musca autumnalis | reverse complement strand
TTTTAATATGTTATGTTTTTATTTATTTATTTATTTATTTATTTTAAATTTCATATTTTATATTTTATTTTTTTATGTTTTATATTTTATGTTATTTACTTTATATTTTATATTTAAAATTTTATATTTTTTTATAGTTTATATTTATTTTTATTTTAAATTTAACATTTTTTATTTTATATTTTATTGCTGAATATAGACTATAAAAACTGACGTTTTAACCTAAAATAAGTTCTTCCCACGTAGTTCTGTTGTTAATGAAATTAAGAAAAAAATTACCATCAAATAACACCTTTTCTTTTCGTCCTTTCAAATTATTCCAAAAATCCTTTAATGGAAATTTGCTTTGTAGAACTTCTTAGAAAGCTTTGATATTTGCTTTGTTTTTATGATATTAATATTGGAAATTTTAGACACAACTGCAATGCAAAACAAAAAAGAGAACACATTAATCAATATTGTTTTTCTTACCGAAAGCATAAAGCCCCCGTAAAAGAACACTTTGGCTTAGGAATCCCAAAAGTATGCCATAAAAAATCCCTAACGTGGGTTTGAGCAAACATGACCATTACAAATATTCGTATATACAAACGAAAATTCTGCTTAAAATCCAAAACACAAATTAGAAGAACAAGTGGAAAAAGATATCTTAGACGAAGACGAAAATGGGCCATAAACACGAAAAAGGTTGAACATGCCCAAATATGTACTTGACTGTAAACATAAAAATTTACTTACTTACCCAAACCTTATAAAAATAAAAACATTTCTTTATGTAATGCTCTCAAAGAAAACAACAACAACAACGAACATTAAAAAGTTATGTTGTTGCTGTCTAGAAAGCTCTTACAATAATATTTTATGGCCAAAGTCTAAGATTTTTCTTAGCATCCCAAAAACCTTTGGCCTTTGTATGACACGTGACTTTATGCATCTGCTGAGCTATTAAAGTGTTGTTGTTGGCATCCATCGTCTTGTTCAATGACATAATGTTGTTGTAAAACATGTAATAACATTGTTTATTATAAGACATCGTAAGATGTTGACACTTACCTGTAATAAAAGTAAGAAATAGAAATTGTTTAGTATTTGCTTTTTTTTTTGATATAAAAATTGATTTTAAATTCAAAGCACACAAATCTCAAGTAATAAAAAAATTTGCAAAATTTGATAGATGATAACTCTGGATGTAGTAAAATGTATGTATGTATGTATGTATATTTTATGATTTTCCTTTGGATGGATTAGATTTAGTTTTCTTTGATATGAGATATAATCGCCTTCTCTTTGCAACCTTACCTAAACCACTTTGATGCCCTCCCCACATTCACAAAAATGTGAGGGTGGGTATAAATTCATTAATTTTTTTGTTAAGTTGACAAAGATTAAATTTTATTTCGTTTGCACTTTTGTTTCTATCCATACAAATTTCGATACTAATGCAATTCAGGTGTTATAAACAATAATTACCATAACATGCAATTTCAGAACATAAAATCATATATCAAATATATAATTTTTGAATATATAATTATAATCTCAACGAAAATAAACAATGCAATTCAATATGGCAACAAATACGCGTGCATAATTATAACACCAATACACACACACGGCAAAAAAATAACATTTCAATTTTGGCCATCACATATTTATAATTCTGCAGGTTTTCGCTGCTAAGCAAATCAAATATATAATTTACAATAAAGTTTTTTTTTTTTTTTTTTGAAAATAGGTTGTCAAAACTATGAATATCCTCCTTCAACAATGGAAAAATAGTATGGATCATGTATTTGTAGAGGTGATGGTAGTCAGTGAAGAGGGGGGACGCGACCACAGAAAAATGTGACAATGTAGCCAATTTACAATAAGCTTCAATAATGATGCGTTGCTATGTTTCATCTCTGAAAACACACACATCATCATCTCTCATTTATGTTTAGGTTTCTGCCAACCGGAAATCAACACAAAACAACCAAAAACTCAATTAAGCATAAATGTGTTGATAACAATTGCCGCATACAATGTTTCCGGTTAAAAATTATTGTGTTATGGTTCACTGACATGGCGAAGTATTTAGGGGCGTGTGATTTTTGGAGTGATATGTGTATGTATGTATGTATGTAAAAAAGATTTAAATATTTAAAATAGAAACCAATATATCTACGGCTTTGAAGAATAATTTTTTTGGAGGTTTCAGGCTTTGTTGTTGTTGTAACATCTGGCCCTTGGTCTATCTCCAGTTCTAGGGATGGGTTGCAACCACAAAGCTACTGAAGGAAGTTGGCTGGACATTTAAAAAGGTGAAGCGTGCCGTGCGGGCCTGTGCCGCATACTGGGCAGATGTTTTGCACGGTGTCATTGATCCTTGCAGGAATTTTGACGGCTGCAACATCCCCCAACGTAGTTGAGCCAAAACTATTCTGGTTGTTTTGGCAGCTAATGATCCTCAGCTGCGATAGATGGATACGTTCTCTACATTCACAAGATAGTTGTTTATGTCATATGCGCCTGCATGTGCGTGAATGCTATTCAAGCCCGCTCTATAGGCTTGCTAATCTAGGTGTTCTCTCTTGTAACCATGGACCTCTTTTTCTTGATAATAAAGATCACTATTGACATGCCTGGGTGGAGGTTCTATCCACCATATGGTGATAAGGATGGCTCCCGAGGATAACACCCGAGTAAGTACTGTAACGAGAGCATGTCATTGTGTTGCTGTACTGAAAGAATCGCTGTCTCTTCATGCGAATGGTGCACTGAAGTCGTGAGGAGGCACCCAGTTGCAGTTTTCAGGACGTAGTTTGGACAGGTTTGAATATTTGCTGAACATATGTATATTCGTGGACCACGCTGGCTCCGCAAAGCTTACCACAAAAAGGCGACCGGCTAAGGACTTGAGGACGTTGTTATTACAGCTCAGCTAGCCACAGATAGCTGAGGCCTGCGCGGACGACGTGAACTTGGTCGGAGTTATGGTACCATCGACCATTGTACTCAATTCAGTGCTCACCTCTGCAGTACAAAGGTGAGCAGAGTGGCCGTCAATTTAGTGGCGGATATTTGCATATTCCTCGCATGGAAAAGGTAGTAAGGTCAGTCAAATTTCATCTTTCACTAATGACATCAGTAGTGGGATTCTGTAACTCATTTTTGCTGTTACCGACAAAAATCGGTAAAATTAAATCGCAAAATTATGACTAAAAACATAAAGAAAAGTTGGCATCACTGTTTGTGTCGGTAGAGGCTAGCGACTACTTTTTATTCATCGTTAACTTACCGAAAAATTTCGTTAATTATCGAAATTATAAGCATTTTAATTTTACCGACAATTATCGATAACAGCAAAAATGAGTTACAGAATCCCACTACAGGGAAGGTACTTGACGACAACATCGTAAAATCGTCCGCCTACATCACGATCTAAATACTGGAGGTGTATAATACAGGAGAGGTAGAGGTTAAACAATATATTCGCGGACCACAGTGGCTCAACATAGCTTGCCACAGACCAACCTTTTGCCTTATATGTGGTCAACAAGGTTTCTTTATCAAGTGCCTCCGACTAAGGACTTAAGGACCTTGTTATTACATCTAAGCTAGCCGCAGGTAGCTGTGGCATGCGCGGACGATGTGAACATGGTCGGAGTTCTGCTACCATCGACCATTGCATTCAATTCAGTGTTCAACTGCAGTCCATGTGGTAAATAGAGTGGCCGTAGACTTTGTGGCGGATATTTGCATATTCCTCGCATGGAAAAAGGTGGTAAGGTCAGTCAAATATGAGTTCAGCCTTTCACAAATGACATTAGGGAAGGCACTTGACGCCAACATTGTAAAATCGTCCGCCTACATCACGATCTAAATACTGGAGGTGTATAATACAGGAGAGGTAGAGGTTAAACAATATATTCGCGGACCACAGTGGCTCAACATAGCTTGCCACAGACCAACCTATTGCCTTATAGGTGGTCAACAAGGTTTCTTTATCAAGTACCTTCGACTAGGGACTTGATGACCTTGTTACTACATCTCAGCTAGCCGCAGATAGCTGTGGCATGCGCGGACGTTGTGAACATGGTCGGAGTTCTGCTTCCATCGATCATTGCATTCAATTCAGTGTTCAACTGCAGTCCAGGTGGTGAACAGATTGGCCGTAGACTTTGTGGCGGATATTTGCATATTCCTCGCATGGAAAAAGGTGCTGAGGTCAGTCAAATAGGAGTTCAGCTTCTCACAAAAGACATCAGAGAAGGTACTTGACAGTTAAATCGTAAAATAGTCCACCTACGTCACTATCTAAATGCCGCCTGGAGACCGACCTATCGCCTTATATGTGTTCAAAAAGGTTTCATTATCAAGTGCTTCCGGCTAGGGACTTGAGGATATTGTTCCCACATCTCAACTTGTAGCAGATAGCTGTAGCATGCGTGGATGACGTGAACAAAGTCAGAAATCTGCTATCATCGACCATGAGATTCAAGTTAGTGTTCACCTCTGAAGTCTATGTTGTGAGCAAAGTGGCCGTGGATTCAATGGCGGGTATTTCCTCGCATTTAAATATGTGATAAGATCAGCCAGCAAGGAGTTCAGCATTTCACAAATGACATCAGTGAAGGTATCTGGCGCCAAGATCGTACAATTATCCGCATACGTTACGATCCCAATGCCGTCTGGAGGGGTTGGAGTACAGAAAAAGTAGAGGTGAAACAGTTCCGGAGATACCACGGCTTCTTGGGGAGCTGCCATTTTCACTCTAACAGACTAAAGGCCTGGGTACATAAGCTGCCTCGCCTAGTTGCCTTGCTTTTCGGCTTCATTTCTGACATAATAAAAAAAAAAGAATAAAGAAGGCCGAGCAAATTTCGAACTGGGTTGCCCTTTTCTTTTTTATTATTTTATCAGAAGCAAGCAAGTAAGCAGGCAAAGCAGCTTATGTACCCAGGCCTTTAGACTTCTTGTTTGTGAATTCCACGTACGACTAACTTCGACACACATAATGAATTGTCCAACGTTTTATACTTGACCGGAAGGTAGTCTGCTCAATGCCCCCAAACAGCAGTGTTTTTGGTTGAGTCCACGACTAATATATGTGGAGATGGCGTGCTTCGCTGTTGTCGTGCTGTGCTGCTTACGGAACCTATGCTGATGCTCAACAACGGGATAAATATTTCTGGTGAGATACTCGACTCCCGAAACATTCAGCTGCTACAGCATTGTCATGGATATTCCACCCAGGTCAAACGCTTTCGATGATTTAGCGTTCCTGAAGAAATTCACAACTTAAGCCATTGCAAATTGTTGTTCCTCCTCGGTTTGGAGAGATCTAATGCGACTTAGTACTCTTCACAAATTATCGATTACATCTCGTCAGATTAGTCAGCGTAACGTATCCAAATGTCAAATGTGACTGTGGCCCTATCTTCCTTCTTTCCAACGTTCGCGAGGGACTTAACCGTATTTAAAAATTCACTTATGCCGGCTCGAATTCTTTGCAATTCTACAGATGATTTATCCACTTTTTCCGTTTATGCTCACGGAGCTCCCTAGCTCTGAATTCACTGGGGTTGGTTCGACGAAACTGACACGGCCATTTCCTAATCCCGTCGCCTCTGCTGGGAAATATGTACCAGCATGTATACAGCGAGCGACTGCAGGTGTGAAGATGCTTGTAATGTATTTTCTGATACCCGAACATCAGAAGGGTATAGTATATCTCTAAAGCAGTAATTAGTTAACCCTCTGAATCAACTTTCCCATGATTGATGAAAATGCGCTGTTCAGGGGTGATTAAATCGGAGGGTCTGCATAGGAAGACATTTATGGTGGTATGACCCAAAAGAAATGACGGGCTACCAAAAACAAGCCATGCGAACAAACAGTCATGTGGCACTTGACCTATAGAAGGCCTCCGATACCGTCAGCCATGCCAAGCTGTTCGACGATATAAATAGGGCTACCCTCCAGCATTGTTTGAAACGTTGGATAAAGAAATATATGTGCGGACGCCAGTCATTTGTGGAATCCAGAAACAAGAAGTCCCGTAGAATGAGACAGGGAGTTCGCCAAGGCGGAGTGATATCTCCGGAACTGTTTAACCTCTACGTTTCTGAAATTCCACACCATCCAGACGGCATAGAGATCGTAATGTATGCTAATGATTGTACGATCTTGGCGTCGGGCCCTATCTATGTGCTAGGTTACATACGTCATAGGTTAAAATTCTTCATAGCTGTAGTTCTTCCATCTGATAAATATAAAAATATCAGTCAGGCTGAAATGATGCTGCTGATGGTGTACTGATCCAACCACTGGCTAACCAAAATTATTGGGTGTAACGTTGAATAGCATGTTTCAGTCGTCCTCGCAAGCCACAGCTATTTGCATTAGGGCCAGAAGTAGGAAAAGGTCATCAAGTCTCTGGCAGGTAGTGCTTGAGGTGCTGACAAAGAAATCTTATTGACCTCTTACAAAGCAAAAGGGAGATCTGTGGTAAGCTATGCAGCAGCATAACATATGCTATGCATATGTTAGCGCCGTGCAGTGGAAGAATATTCCAACCTGCCAGTATGCCGCCCTGAGCACTGCAACAGGGTGCCTCCTCATGACACCAGTGGACCATCTTTATGAGGAGACGAAGCTTTTACCGGTGCATCAGCACAACGGGATGTTGTCGACGCAGTACCTGCTTGGTTGTTATCGCAGTGAGAATCTCTGTCACGATTTAATGAAAAGGCTTCCCCACCAAGGCACGTCCGGAGAGATCTTCATGATCCAATGGTATAAACGAGAATCTCTAAACCAACGAATTTATCAGACAGGCTTGGATAGCATTCACACTGATGCAGTTGCGCAGGCAATACAGAGATACAGAACAAAAGAACCTTTGCAGCCAAGACAAACAAGAGTGATTTTAACCCAGTTAAGGTCCGGACGATGCAGCCGCATTGATTCGTATTGGGCCCGAATTGATACCACGATACCCAGCATGTGCCCGGCATGCTGGATGGGACCACACGACGTGCTGCATTTGTTTAGCTGCCCAGTTAATGTCATTCACCTGTCTCTTGATTCTTGATTTATGGACGCAACCAGTCCAGGTATCAGAATTTTTGAGTCTTGTTACAGAGGAATCAGAACCTGATAAAGGAAATAATATACAAACGTCTTCAAGAAAATATTTTTTTGGGGAACAAAACCGGTTGCTCCTGTTATTTGAGTTTTTTCACCTTATATGTGCATATAAATGATGTGTTTTTGTTAGAACCGCTATATCTCAAAAATGGTCCATTCTCCAAAAAATTATAAAGACTAAGTTTGTGGATAATTTTTCTGTCTACAATATTTGCTCTAGTCACCCACCGTTTTCCAGAAAAAATCCGAAAACCTAAACAATCCCAAATAACTGTTTTTCAACACAAGGGATTGATTGGGACTTTTAGGACATTGCTTCTAATGGCAAACCCTAGCTCTCCACCAAAATTCAGCTTAAGACATCAATCAAAAATATAATCAGACTTTGGATAGTTTGCCAGTTCTAGTTGCCAGGTGACGTCATTTGTCAGATTAGGTGAAACCAAGAAGATTATGATTATTTAGCGGGTGAAATAGACCATTACTTTTGTATGAAAAATAAAAAAAAAATATTTTTGGTCTGTATTTTATTTCTTGGAGGGCATATACCGGCAAAGTAGCCTACATATGAAAAAAGAACTACTGACCTTAACGGGCCTACTGCCGGGCCTAAGAATCGGGGTGCACTCACTCATTGAATAGAAGAAGAGTGATACGGTGCCAGAATCCACAAAGTTTTTTCTTACAATAAGTTTATTTGTTCTAGAAATTTTGATTTGTGATAATTGCCAGTGTGCAGTGGTGTAGGGTATCACATGGTCGGCCCCCTCCGACTATAGCCTTGGCTTACTTGTTTTCTTCTGTTTCTTGGAATTAACATAATTCTTTTGGCCCTGTTCTAATAAATACACTTTAATTTTTGTATCAAAGAAATACGATTTTTTTATAATTTATAATTTTCCCCATTAACCTACACTCTGGCCTTCAACGGCATAACAGATTACTTTGTTCTTTTAAAAATAAAACCAACCAACTAAATATTTTCCAATAAGCTCTTGTTGCCCCATATTTATGTGGATGTTAGCCTGAGGGCATTTATGTTTCTTTAGTTTCCGTTTCCTTTATTGATACACTTTTCTTTCCCTTCTCATGACACAGAGCCCCGCTCTTTTTTGCGCTTTTCTTTCCCCTTGGCTAAATTAATTACTGTGGCTCATAACGAACGAAAAGTTTCAACAGCAGAATACAAAATGCTAGCGATAAGGCTGTTTATGACGCTGTATTGGCTTTTATGGCATGCTTTTGCCCTCTCTATCCCTCATTCCATGCTTCCTTGCTCCCTTCCTTATTATATAATAGTTTCATTATAATACCATCTGCTTAATCAATTAAAATAACAACAACTGCAAAACTTTCGTTCTATCTGTATTAAAACAAAGTTTATGGAAACGCGAGCAGTAGTAGACAAGAACAACAACAAAAACAGAAAAGCTAAGAGAGAAATAAACCGCCACAACAATACATTACCATAACTTATGGCCATAATAACAACATCGTAAAATAGCACGTACTTCATTCATCTATCTATCCCCACCAAGCTGAAAGACTTATATATAGAATAATGAAAAAACACCACTACAATTAAACAGATAACCAAGAAATATCAAATGAAGTTCACGTAGTTTATGGGCCTTTGTAACATCAACTGGATTAAAGGACATTGATTTATTTACGAACGTAGTCCATTTTAATTAAAATGCCTCTTTACCATTTTACATTGAACTAAAATGTTGGAGTACTAATTTAGTTTTAGATTATCTTTTAAAATTATACATTGACGATTTCACGTTATACCACCAATCAACCAACTGTTTTGCAATTATTTACAGCTGGCAAAATACTCTCACAGGGGATTTGAATTAATTAAAATCACAACCAATTCTTCGTATAGCGAAAGTTTTAGTTCATTTGATCTTGAAATCGCACAAGGAAAACAATTAATTATCTGGAAATGGAGTGTAAACAGGAAAAGCTATAAATAGTCTTGCTTGAATAGAGTGTGTAGTTGGCTCAAGCGATTTTAAAATAAAATGGAATCATATTCTGCACAAAAAAAAATATAACAATAACACGAGTGGTGGACATACGCAGTGCTCGCCAAAGCATATTAACATTATATTATTACTAGCTTGTTTTATAGTCTTCTGAGTGAATTTTTGATAGTATTCTTGTACTTTCGAAGAATAAATAATGTTTTTTGACATCTAATTCCATTATAAACATTAATGTATTGTAGCGGAAAGGCGTACATACTTAATGTGTGTGGTAAATTGTCATCTGATGAGCTTTCTAAAAATTTTTAAAGTTTATAGAATCCACAGTTTCCAATGATACCGCCCATTATAACGTTAATAGATCAGTATTACTCACCCTGATAAGGGTTTTATCGCTACGATCATGTGATTTCGGCCTTCGACCATCTAGATCTTTAACAATAAATATGATAGGAGTATTTCTTGTCAATAGAAAACTCGAGATACCCGAATTAGTTAATTCGGTTGGAAAAGATCCATAAAAACTTTTTATCAACTAAAACATGGACCTGTCCATAGAGGAGCCGAAATAATAATTTGGAAAACGTAACTAATACCGTAACTAAAGTAGTACCGTAACCATTTATGGTCAATTATGTAAGAATTTAACATATGTTGAAGCGCATGTTTGGGGTAGTGTAACGTGGGAACTGTTGTTTTTCAACAATAACTTTGAATGCATTTCGATAAAAAGTACTGTTTTAGCACTACTCACAGAGCGATTAAAAAAAAATCTATGCGCGGAAAATGTGGCCACTTTTAGGTTAACAAATACGGAAACAAGTAAAAAGTATCAGTTGGAAGAAGCCTATTGATTTTGGTAATGGTCGGATAATATTCAGGGGTCGGAATGGGCAAGAAATTTATTTGGAGAAAAAGTCAACGTTTTATTACAAAGCGCATATCTCCGCATCTATAAGGGGTAAATCACCTTTACAACGATGTATAGTAGATTGTCGTAGGTTGTCAAACAACGAAGATATCGCAATAGTCGCTAATACAACCCAACTTTTCATTTTTGCGATTTTAATTATAATGACGAATATCACAGCTTCGGATGGGGAACTTCCAAAAACAAAGCCTTACTATGAAAGTAGAATATCGCAACTTTACAATAATGCAAAGTAGGTTGGCGTAGGTGGCCAAATAATGGATCCGGTCGGTAATACATCCCATTTTTCATTTTTTTTCAAAATCGCGCTACAGGTCGCAATTTTGGGGGTAGATGGGGGGCCCACTGAGGAAGAAGCCTATTGATTTTGGTTATAGTCGGATAATATTAAGGGGTCGGAATAGGGAAAAACTTATTTGGAGACAAATTCAAAGTTTTATTCTTTGTGAATATATCAGCATCTAGTAGGGGTATTTCAACGGCAAAGTCAATGGAAGAAGAAAATATTACCTTTACATTGGTGTAAACTAGGTTGGCGAAGGTGGTCAAACAAGGGAGATACCACAATTGTCCCAGAGAGAAAGATACATATTATGTTTGGTGGTAGTCGGATTATATTCCCTAAAAGAAATGTTTACCATTGAAAAGCTTATGCACAGGGGTAGTGGTGTAGGGTATCACATGGTCGGCCCCGTCCCGACTATAGGCTTTGCTCACTTGTTTTTTTATATATTTTGTAAGGGAGTATTTTTGCATCATCGCAAAGAGAACGAATTCAGTTCACGGTAATAACATGAAACAACTTATATTTTTTAGAATTATCTAAACATTCAAATTAAAACGGTCATATGTATATTTTGCGCGCAACTCACAATGGTGCCTCAGTGGACAATAATCTAAAAATGTGTTGTCAACTTTTTTTATCATTTTTGGTTTTATTTTATTGAGAACACTTCAAATAGGACAATCGTGAAAGAATTTTATCGATATGTAGTGTTACTATAAAGTTATAGCTCCTCAAACATAGTACATGAAACAGACATCCCTTTCGAATAAAATTATGCAAAAATTACATCCGACAAAATCCGATTCTTTGCGACACAACTACATCTTCATACACAGAGTGTACAAAAAATCCATGTTTCCTGGTTATGCCTCAGTTTACCAATTAACTTTATTTCACTGCCTCCTATTATTTTTGTTAAATACGTTGCAGAAAACACTTAACAAAACTTGTATCTGAAATAATTGTGCCTATAGTTAATGTCACTATTTTGACAGCAGGGGGATATTGTTGTTATATGTATGAATGATAAATTCAACCTACAAACATTTTAATTTTAGACATAGAGTATGTCACAACTTTTGAATTGGGAATTAAAGAGTGGCCATTGGCCTTAAAAAGTTTACATTGTCATGATAATGGATCTATCTTCATTTAGTTAGCATGTGTTTTCGGACATTTCACGTCAAAAAATGGAGATAGAAATCCGTTATTATAAACATGACAATAGTTTCAATTAAATTGATTTCAAATTCAAACCAACTATATGGCAACTCCAGGCAGGTTGTTAAAGAGGGAATATTAAAAACAATAGTTCCATTATATACAGGGACTACATCCAAATCTGAAAGAATTTGTGTTTAAATCGGTAAAATTGAACAGAGACTTTAGAAAATATCAAATATTAAATTTGAAGGCTATTAAATTAAAATTGATTGAGTTGTAGCAAAATCGGAGAATGATATATATGGAGGCTATATCAAGATCTGAACAGATTTTTGTCAAAACCGATAAAACTGATTAACGACCTAAGAAAACAGCACATATTAAATTTGACGGATATTCGATTAAAATTTACCGATTTATTGCAAAATCGGGGAAAGATATATATGGGGCTAAATCCAAATCTGAACCGATTTTTGTCAAAATTTGGTATTTTGTACAATTCCTGCATAAGTACCTGTGCAAAAATTCATCATCCCAGGTCAACTCCTTCTATTTTTGTCCACGTTTACAAGGAAGCGGCACCACTGTGCAACGGTCAATGTTAGTTACAACAACTTAAAAAGTATCAGTCGGCTTTGCCTCAGCCTATGTAAATTAAAACTTTCATCTACCGACAGATCGACACAATTGTTCAACTTTTGTGGGGAAGATAACATAAAGAGAAGATAGATATCGGCCATTTTAGGAGTTAAACTAAATTCGGACAAAATATTAGGAGATCAAACGTTTGGATAAATTTGGTTGCCCCGTTCAAGGGATATCGTGCATACCATTTTAGTGAAATTTTATTGGAGGGAAGTATAGGAAGTTGTTGCTAGGGTTGTGTGTTCAACGAGCGAGCCTTTTGTTGGCAACATAAAGAACAGATGGTAGTGCAGATGTAGGCGTTTAAACAGCACTTAATGTTCGTACGCGTGACATAGTGTGTTCGGCTACAAATCAAAAGTTCGCATGCTCAAATCCAACAGAGCGCGAAATAAAATAAAAGTGTGATATAAGTGTGTTGAAATTTAAAACAAATTCCACCTCAACTGCTCTAAAACAAGTAAGAAAGTATCAGTCAGTGACGGAGATGTAGCCTCAGCCACTGACCAAAAAAAAAAAAAAAAAAAAAAAACCAAACACAATAATTATACCGTATATAAAATATATTGGTTTTGTATTTTTATACCCTCAGCATTTATGCTAACGAGGGTATATACACTTTCATACGGGCAAAATGTGCATCATCGAAATAATGGTTTTAGACCCCAAGTATGTTTGGACGAAATCCGTTTCAGACAATTTGGAGTCGATTTAGCAATGTCCGTCCGTCTGTCTGTCTGGCTGGTGCGCACGATAACTCTCGAACGGATCTACAGATTCGAACCAAATTTTGGGTATCGTAATATTTTGCCTAAATTTAGTTTAAGTTCGAAGATGGGCCATATCGGTTCACTCCTTCGGGTACCTCCCACACAAAATTTCGGAAAAGTTCAGTTTAGGACCAGCTGTCGAATCGCTTTGATTTTTGCTGTAGCAACTTGTATTCACTGCCACCCATACGACGGTACAAGTTTCAACATTGGCCTTCGTAATATTTTGTCCGTAATAAGCCATATCGGTCCACTCCTTCAGGTACCTCCCACACAAAAGTTAAAAAATGTTCCGAAAATTGTGCGCACGATAACTCTTGAAGGCAGTGACCGATTTGGTCCATACTTTACACATCCTAATGTATCTACCAGGTATAGATCTTGGACTATATTTGTCCACTAATTCGGGTACCTCCCACACCAAATTTCGGAAAAGTTCACTTTAACACCTGCTGTCGAATCACTTTGATTTCTGTTGAAGCAACTTGCATTCACAGACTCCGTTTACGATGGTACAATTTTTTTAGGGGCAATTAAATACTTCCTGAAAAATAGCCCGAAAGTTGTACAAATCCCTATGGTGCCATGTGTAGTGGCTGGAGCGCACTATAGCACTCGAACTGGTCAACCGATTTGTCCAAACTTAGTCCGATATTTTGTCCAAACATAGTTTCAGTTCGAAGATGGACACTACCGGTTAACAACTTCCAGTACTTCCCCCAAAATGTAAAAATGTCACTAAAATGGTATGCACGATACACTTTCTTGAACGGGGTAACCAATTTGGTCCAAACTTTGGATCTTCAAATATTTGTCTAAATTTAATTTAACTTCTAAAATGGCCCATATTGATCCTCCACTTGAGGGACCTCCCATGCTAAAGTTCAAGATTTTAGTTTAAGTGCAGTTTAGGGTCTGTTCGAAGGTCCTTTGGAAATGTATACCGATGCTATTCGTTGTGGCCCTGTTTACAGCGATATTATGTTTTCCGTGGACAAGTTCATGCTACCTGACATACTAGTCCAAATGTTATACGATGACCCACTGAAATTACTAGTGGGTGTGATATCTATCGAAAAGTTATGACTCCCAAAATATACATTCGATCTGTCCGTAGATGAAAGTTTCAATGCACATAGGCTGAGGGTATATCTCTGTCGGCTAAGTCGACTGATACTTTTTTACTTGGTTTGTCTTAAAATCGGTAGGTACCGTAATGTGGGGCTATACCAAATCATTGACATATACCAAACATTTTAGTAACCAAACTTCTTCATAAAGGACTCGAAATATTATATTACGTTCAACTAAGTTTGGAAGAAATTTTTGAAAATGTTTTAGAGTTATCTTGCACAATAGCCATTTTAGTATGTGCCGGCAGGGTTTTTGAGCTTTTGCGCCATTATCTCAGAAAGTATTGACTTACTCCGGAAAATGAGGCCGCTATAACAAACCACTGAAAAAAGAATCAAAACTATGCGAGAGGAGCTCTTAAAATTAAATTTTTTTTCGAATATTGTGTGGGATGTACACGAAGGAGTGAACCGATATAGTCCATATTCTAACCTGATACATGACTGGATGAAATAATACGATGTGCAAAGTCAGTACCAATCAGAAACTCCCTGGTGTCGTCAGGGTTTCATGGAGTTTTTAGGCTAATATCTCAGAAAGTATGGACTTGAGCAAAAAAGTGTACCGTCGCAAAGGGAGCCGCAAGGACAACCTACTGAAAAAAAAATCAAAACGATCCGAGAGCAGCTCTTAAAATTCACTTTATTCGAATTTTGTGTGGGAGATACCCGAAGGAAAATGATATATATCTGGAAGGTATATAGTACGATGTGCAAAAATTGGACCAAATCAATTGCTCCCTTCCATTTTACATAAAAAATATTGAACTTTTGTGGGGAAGGTACCCGAAGGGTTGGACCGGTATGGTCCATCTTCGAACTTAGACTAAGTTTGGACAAAATATTACGATACCCAAAATTTGGTTCGAATCGGTTGATCCGTTCGAGAGTTATCCGCTCCACCCAGACAGACAGCTAGACAAATCGACTCCAAATTATCTGAAAAAAAATTCGTCCACACATACTGAGGACATTTTGAGTCGTATCAAAGTGTGTATCACGAATATTTTCAATTATTTCATATTCCATTTCAGAAAAAAGGATAAATTTGATATGTAGGTTAAGGAAAAAATTCCCAGTACGAATCTGGTCACGAGCCAATTTTTGATTGTTGCGGACAAAAGTTATGGCTGTTTTATTTCGCTTTTTAAGATAGAAAATATTATAAAAACGCTAATTATTTTAATGAGCACAATTGTTCAAAAAAAAGTTCTCTCGAAGTGACTTCAGGGATTAGATTGCACAATACCTGCAAAATGTTACACAGAATTCGCGGAATGTACATAAAATCGATAAATTATTGAATGTAAGTCAACTTTTTTTCAAAATTAAGGTCATAAAATTACATAAAATTTTGTTGTGGATCCAAACTTCACGGCGAATTAAATGAGACTACAATCATACAGATTGGTTGTATAGTTTCGATGTTACAACCAGAATAAGCACATATTTTGGTAAAAAAAAAAATATTTTTTGTTTGAAAAAAAAAAATTCTCAAATATTGTAACAAGTAAAAAAGTATCAGTCGGCTTTGCCGACAATGTGGATTGAAATACTTTCTTCGCAAAAAAAAACTTTTGTATTTAGGGGGTTTTCAAAATGTTGGGAGTATGAATCGACAAAAGTATGGTTATTAAAACTCAAAAATTTGTGGGAATATCGATAGATAGGGCTTTTTTGTCACAGGGTCACTAGGAAAACCTTTGGTAAAAATGTCCAAGGGATCCTCGAACAGACCCTTAACCACAAAAAAAATTTTGAACATTTGTGTGGGTTGTACCACAAGGATTGGACAGATAGGGCCCGATTTTGAACTAAGTTTCGACAATATTTAGAAATCCAAAGTTTGGACCAAATCGCTTGCTACGTCTATGTGATATCGCGCGTACCATTTTAGCGAATATTTTCGAAGGTGGGAGAGGTACCGGAAGGAGTGGACCTGTAAGCACAACCTACGAATTTCATCTAATATTCGAAGAAATATTACAATATCCAAAGTGTGGACGAACACAGTATTCGGTTCGAGCTCCATATGCGAACCTGATCTATTTCTATTCCCATCAAGAGTTATTGTGCGCACAATTTTTGCGAACATTTTTGAACTTTTGTGCGGGAGGTACCTTAAGGAGTGGACCGATATGGCTTATCGTCGAACTTAAACTTAGTTTGCACAAAATATTACGAAGGCCATATTTTGGACCGAATCGGCAGATCCGTTCGAGAGTTATCTTGCCCTCCAACCACTACACACGGTGTCATAGGGATTTTTTTGTTCCTTTCAGGTTATTTTCTCAGGAAGTATGGACTTGCCCCTGATGAAACTTGTGGGGGCAGTGAATACAAGTGGCTACAACAAAAATCAAAACGATTCGAGAGCAGGTCCTAAACTCAACTTTTTCGAAATTTTGTGTGGAAGGTACCCGAAGTAATGGACCGATTGAGTCCATATTGGAACCTCATCTAAGTCTGATAGAAATTTCACGATGTGCAAAGTATAAACCAAATCGGTTACTCCCTTCAAGAGTTATCGTGCGCACAAATTTTCCGAACATTTTCGAACTTTTGTGGGGGAGGTACCGGAAGGAGTGGACCGATATAACCCATCTTCGAAATTAAACTAAGTTTGGACAAAATATTACGGTACCAAATTTTGAACCGAATCGGTTGATCCGTTCGAGAGTTATCGTGCGCTCCAGCCAGACAGACAGACGGACGGACATTGCCAAATCAACTCCAAATTGTCTGAAACCCATTTCGTCCAAACATACTTGGGGTCTAAAACCACTGTTTCGATGAGGGACATTTTGCCCGTATGAAAGTGTATATACCCTCGTCGTTAGCATAAATACTGAGGGAATAAATATAATGTGTGTTGAAATTGCAAACAAATTCTACCTCAACTGCTCTAAAAATAGCTCGTCAAAATAAAAATTACAATCTACAAAACAGTGATACTAACGCAGTACTTGGTGTTTTTGAAAATACGCCAAAGGATCAACAGGCCAATTTTCGTTGAGGGTGAATATCAAAGAGCTGTACCGGCTATAAAACGTCATTACAGTAGTAAAACGTGTACCAACAATAGCTTTGGCTAAGGCGTGTCATAAGAACTATCATAAATAGGGGTCACAGGACGATATACGCAGAGCAGGAAGGCCAAGCATCAAAAAGTGTTCAATGAGATCCGGGAGAATGAAAATATGTTCTTATTTCGGCTTATGGTGTGTTGGTTTCGTACAGTGCCCACCTAAAGAAGTCAGTAAATAGAGTTTGGTAGCACATAGACTGATTAACAAATTCAGTCTTTTAAAATATCAGTCCAACAACTGATACACGAGAAAGTATTTCCTAATTAAAGCGTGAATCTCTTCAACTTTTATAAATTAAGATTTTAGAAAATAATTACAAAATCTTTAAACAAGCATCAAATTAAGCAAGCATATAATATCAGGGTATACCATGATGAAGTCATGGCAGGGTAACAAATTTTTCTACAATAAACTAAGCGGATATGGATGATGGTTTTTGTTTATTCACATGGAGTTGTGTACTTCGCACGAACACACATACGAGTACACAAATATGTATGTGCAACTGCAAAATGATGTAAATAAACTCCTATTGAAAGACTAATATGGAACTTTCCATTTGCTTCCTTTTAGAAAACAAAACTCTGCACCAGTACCCGCTCCAGTTTTTGATTTTATTAATATACTTCAAAAAACATTGCAAGTATAAAAAGTCAACAACATATTCACATGTATGTGTGTACGTATGTATGAACGAACGGTTGGATAATGTTTGTATATTCATATAAAACTTTTGCTAATTAGAAATTATAGCAAAGTGAGTAAAGCCAGAAAAACTGAATGGCATTCTGGCAATGCCATACTTCCGGGCTCTAATCAAACAAAAAACGGATAAGGGAGTTGTGTAAAACAACTTTGGTAATATTGAAGAGAAAGAGAGAGAGGGTCAGGGAAAATAACCCTAACAACTAAGAACCAGAGGGGCGTAAACTTCACAAATAAATAGAAATATGAAAGGTTATGTGGCAAAGGAGTTAAAGGTAAATGAAATTCACAGATTTAGAATATAAAAGAAATTAATTTAGAAAAAAAAAACAATCTATGGCAATGGTTGATAGGGGATCATGAACAAAGTTCAAGTGACAGGAGAGAGTTCAATTGAGAGGCATTGATAAAAGTAAAAAACATAAAAATAATTGCTAATTAAAATCTAGGTTTAAGGAAAAAAGGTTATGCTAATGAAAGCATACGGAAAAAAGGATCCCCTACAAAAGTTGTAGTTTTATACACAACTAATCTTACAACCATTCGTCGTTATGTAAAGCCTACTTATGGGGATTACCAAATTTACAAGAGAAAAATATTGCCTACTGTTAGGCAGCTTATAGTAGAAAAACCGCAACAAAACAGAAAACCATAGACATTGGCCTTGCCACACACACTCGCACATTTCTCACAGTCTTTCGACATTGTCCTGCAGTGTTAGATAACAATGGGAGTCCAACAAATGGTCACTGGTTAGTTAAAATGAGCTCACAAAAAGACCAAATAGACAGACCAACATCAACATGAGTTCAGCTCATCACGTGTCATGCCATACATCATTGTGGAGCCAAAACCATAAACATTCGCACAAATGAGCAAAAAAGACAAAGCGAAATGTAAAAAGGTCATCCCTACCTGATGGCATATTTGCCCGGAATTACGTTTGTGGGAGATTTTTGTTGTCGTGCCTCCTCAATTCTCAACTGGACATAACGCATAGCTGTGTAAAAACAAATATCCCTTTGTATGTTCATGTGGTTCATGGTATATGTTGCGTTTTTTCCTCTCTCAGACTTAGACACTGTCGACGAAAAACCTTTGACTTTGTTTTGAGTCATAGCAATGGCAAGGATTTATATTGGCAAACCTAGCTACACAAGATGAATGAGTGCAGCAGTAGAAACAAGGTATATTATGAAAGGACTACACATTTGTCGGGAATTGCAATACACAATATATTTTTCTTCATTAAAAGTGTCAAAGATGTCGTTGCAATAATGGAACAAAAATTTACAACCGAAAATTCCCTAACAAAAACAATGGGTTCCTCCGGGCAACAACAGCAGAAAATCTGCTGCATAATTCTTGTGGTTTGATAAGTGTTAAAAGCACCATAAAGCAGGATGGAATTGTTTGGGGTACCTTAGGGATTATTTGTTAAGCCAAAAAATTGCTTAATTTAAAAAAATAATGCGAAAGTCCGTTTTGAAGTCGTTTCACATATGATGAATTTCTATAAAATCAAAAAAAAAAAAAAATCAAAAAAAAAACTTATGTTAAGCCAGGACGGATATCTGTTCAACCACACTTTTAGTAAAAGCATAAATTATAAAGAGTGTCACGTATATTATAAAATATTCGAAGCAACTGCACTGACCGGCTTTAACATGGCAAAGCCCAGGACTCATCTTGACCGGAGAGCTGCCTCTAACGCCCGTTAATGTAGTCAGCTAACAGGTGCCGCACGTTCACTAGAGCTGGCAAACTTTCGATAGTGCGATTATCGTTTTGATTGCGAACGTTAAAAACTTGGGTTTGGCTTTGGGCAAGTAACCCTACAAAAAACATCGTAATATGAGAAAACAAAGGATAAGAAAAACCAAATAAAAAGTATCAGTCGGCTTTGCCGACAGAGGTATACCCTCAGCCCTGTGTGAATTGAAACACCTTTTTCCCAAAAAATTGATGATTGATTGACAAACACAGTATTAAGCTCGGGGGTTGTCGTGCGCATCAGCCACTACACATGCTGGACGTTTACAGTTTTAGGGTCATTTTCTCAAGACGTATGGACATGTCACTGAAAAAACTTGTAGCATCGTAATAGGGGCTTTGGGTGCAACCCGTTGCAAGAATAATCAAAATGATTCGTGGGAAGGTCCTAACCTCCACTTTTCCGAAATTTGGTGTGGGAGGTACTCGAAGAAGTTGGCATATATAGTCCATATTCTAACCTGGTCTATGTCTCATAGAAATATTACGATGTCCAAAGTATGAACCAAATCGGTTACCGTCTTCGAGAGTTATCGTGAGCACCACTTTAGCGAAAAGTTTTGAACTTTTGTGGGGGAGGTAACCAAAGGAGTGGACCGATAAGGCCCATCTTAGAACTTGATTTAACTTTGGGAAAAAATATGATTATTGCCAAATTTCGGATCGAATCGGTTTGTCCGTTCGAGAGTTACAGCGCGCACATGGCGCCATAGCGGGTTCTTACAACTTTCAGGCCATTTTCTCCAGAAGTATGGACTTTCCCCTGAAAAAACTTGAACCGTCGTAATGGATGTAGTGAATACAAGTTGTTGCAAAAAAAAAAAAGGATTCGAGAGGAGGTCTTAAACTGCACTTTTCCGAAATTTTGTGTGGTAGGAGTGAGCCGATATAGTCCATATTCAACCTTAATCTATGTCTGGTAGAAATATTACGATGTGCAAAGTGTGAACCAAATCCATTCGAGAGTTCTCCAGCTTCACCCGAGTGAATTAAGAAATACTTGCTGCAATACGAATAAAAACAAAATTCTTCAACATCAGCATTATTTGCGCTCATGCTCCCACTGAAGACAAAGACGAACAGACAATAGATATATTTTACGAGCGTTTAGAAGAAACATACAACTATTGCCCTGTCCGTGACATTAACATTATTCTAGGCGATTTTAATGGCAAAATTGGAAAGGAGAATATCTTTAACCCAACAGTCGGAAAATTCAGTCTTCTCCGTGAATCATATGACAATGGAATGAGGCTGATAGACTTCGCAGTATCTGTGATAGATGAAAGGAAGACCTTAATCGAGCGTGTTGGATGTACGATCATTCCGAGGAGCAAACATAGACTCGGACCACCATTTTGTTGCAGCAAAGTTAGGTAGCAATTAAAGTAAGAACAGATACAACACGGAAGTCACAGCATATTCCACTCAACTGACCCAATTGCTAAATAAAAGCACTCCTCGTCCCGATAACTTGTTTGGCAAAGTGTTGTCCACTTCATGTAAACAGTCGAAAAATTCATATTTGGATCCCAGTGACCTTCAACCATGTATGACCAGGAGTGTTGTGCTGCTAACAAACAAACATTGTTCCACAACATCCCATACGGGACAAGGGAGACTTCTCTCATATCAATGAGTGCACATGATTCATATTTAGCTCAATGATATGGGACATACTGTTTATCGCCAAGTCCGAACGGCGTGTCTTAAGACACCACTTATAGAGAAGTTTTTCAAGGCTGAAATACTCAGGAAATGTCGCCAACATTACTGAGGGGTATTTTGCCACCGTTGAAAAAATGTTTGATGTTGCTTGGCCGGGGAATCGAACCCCCGACCTTCTGCGTGCAAGGCGGACGTGCGTACCATTGCACCACGGTGGCACCCGTGTTGTGCTGCTACCAAAGAGAAAAATGCAACAAATAGGGCTACTTTGGAATCCGTAGCGATACGTAGCCCATGAGAGGGCATAATGAAAAAGACATAAATGGAAAAGCGGGAGTGTGAAAAAATCGAGATGTACAGGAGCCAGAATGAAGACCGAAAATTATACCAAAGAGTAAAGGCCTGGGTACATAAGCTACCTCGCCTGCTTGCCTTGGTTCTGATAAAATAATAAAAAAGAAAAGGGCAACTCAATTCGAAATTTTCTCGGTCTTCTTTATTCTTTTATGTTTATTATGTCAGAAATGAAGCAGGAAAGCAAGGCAATCAGGCGAGGCAGCTTATGTACCCAGGCAGCTTATGGTTCAGGCGCATACTCCTGTAAAGACCAGCAAGGTAATTTGGTAACTGATAAAGATCGTGTTCTCAGGATATGGAAGGAACATTTAACGAAACTGTTGATATCCAATACTAGCGAAGACAACGAAGATACCACAGATCAAATCAAGGAAGATGATACTAAATGTATACCGCCAGGCCAAAATGAGGTAAGGACGGAAATAAACCGGCTGATAAGGCAGCAGGAACCGATCTTTTTAACTCATCAGGTAGTTAGCACCATCTGGTACGCAGAAAGCGTACACGACGGTTGGAAGTCTGTTTCATATTTCGTATAAGATAGTGTTGGACGGACCATTTCAATACAAAGAGATTCCGACCCAAGAGATGCAGATCAACACTGAGGATCATTTTGTCGATTATGGATCTTACGTTCAATTCGTTCGGCTTTGTAAGATTACACTAACTAATACTCGATCCTCAGTTAAAATAGGAAACAACCTCTACGAACAGTTTAGTACGAAAAGAGGTTTCTTCCGTGTAATTTATTCATCATCCTGCTGAAAAATTTTTTACGACATGCAAATGTTAAAATAAATGGTGTATAGGCATATGTTTCCAGCTCGATTAGTAAAAGAAGTAACTGATACCTTAAGAATGTTGAAGGAGAATCTGCTAAAATGGCTCTGGCAGTAAACGACCATAGGACCAAGCTGATGGAATCAACACGAAATACGCCCCTATAACTCGGACACATTGTGCAAGTTAGTTCATATAATTTTGTGGTATTTAAAAACTTCGACTACCTCGACAACAAACAGTATCAATTGAGAAATAAGAAGAAGAATTTTATTGGCCAACTGATGCTACTTTGGCTTAACTAAGCAAAAAATAACACTTTACAGACACTTTACCCTTGCTAATATATAGTTCCGAAGCATAGGTACTTGCGCAAGCAGATAAGGCAGCTGTAATTTGGCGATGGTGGAGAGCTTTCGTGACCACTGATAATCTGAAATGTCAAATTACAGTTAGTTTGGTTACATATTGTAGCGGGAGGTTCCGTTATATGGGGATATACCAAAGCATGGACCTAGGTTGGCGATTTTTGGTGGAGAACTTCCGTGGCCACTGAGAATCTCAAATGTCAAATTACAGCAAGTTTGGTTACATATTGCAGCTAAAATACCGAAAATCGGGGGTACCGTTATATATGGGCTATAGCAAAACATGGACCTATGTTGACGACTTTTGGTGGAGAACTTTCGTGAAGACTGAGAATCTTAAATGTCCAATTACAGCTAGTTTGGTTAAAAATTGTAGGTAAAATCCTCAAAAAACCGAAAATCAGGAGGTACCGTTATTTGGCGGCTGTACCGCAACATGGACTAATGTCCATAATTTTTGGAATATAAGTGTTGTGGTTACTAGGAACCCTAAATGTCAAATTAGAACCCTAAATGTCAAATGCGGTCTGAAAATGTAGTTAAAAACGTCAAAATACCAGAAATCGGGTACCTTTATATGTGGACTTTACCAAAACCTATAATGCACGTCATCGAAGTTAACCTGCCTGCAAACAAAAGGCGCATCTTCCCAAAATTTCAGCGTCCTATCTCCATTTTTGTGGATGCTAGATTGATTATCACAGACATGCATAGGTCGACTCAGAATTACCGCAGATGGACGGACAGATATACATACAGCGACTCAGAATTCTATCCTGATTAAGAATATACTATATGGGGTCACAAATTATTATTTCAATGCGTTACAAACGATAAAACAAACTAAAGATACCCTCTATTCTATGGTGGAGGGTATAAAAAATATGAAAATATCTCTAGCCGTTCAAAAGTTACAGAGTTTTGACCATAATAAAAACTATTCTGAATCACTGTGTGTCGTATGAACCACGAGCTGTACAAGGATATCAGTAAAACAAACGATTGCCTTGGCTTGGCCATGTCTCAAGAATGAACGATGATGATCCCGCTAAAAGGCGTATAAATATGGCCAGCATGGCATTACACGCTGAACTGGATGGTCAAAGCTTCGATGGGGGTAAACAAGCGAAAGGCAAGATCGAAAAGCGGTATATTCCAAATTGGAGAAATAAAGCGGCAAAGAGAGAGAGGAATGAAAATCTTCTCTTAGTTCGGCTTATAGGACAAATATCCTGTAGAGGGCCAAGTAAGTAAGAAACTGGGAGATACTGGTAGCGGTCATCTACAGTGATTTATGTTTTGTATAAATATTATGCACTGCAAAGTTTCGACCATTGTCAGTCACGGCTTTCGATAGTTATTACGTCTGGGGGCGTAAGTCTACGCTTAAATGTGAAAAAAATATAGAAGACAACACACACACAAAAGAAAAAAGATAACAAATATAATTTATCTATTTGACATTTTTAACATGTCACAAGAGTCTCCTACACCTTAATTTTTGTTCTTCAGATTTTCTTCAAAACCACAAAAATAACAAATCAAAGGAGAGTAAATAAACGCAAAACCAAAAATTACATATAACTACTTACATACGTGTGTACATACATAAGGTAAGATAAGGCCAACAAACATGCACAATGTTTGACCAATGGATCCCACACACTTGATGTGTTGTTCCAGACAACACACGTGCTCATCGGAGAATAGTTGAAGAGTTAAGTATGTTTGTTGAAGGGATTCATGGATGGCATAGTAGGATTTTGTTGTTATGTAAAATTGCACATGTCACAAAAAAAAGAAACAGAACGACAAATGAAAAATAAAAACTTGTCACTATAACTAAAATTTTGTTCTAGAGAGGATGAGAAATGGCAACATGAAGCCAAATGCATCATATGTAAAGTTGATGATGTTGATGCGGGTGGGGACGAAGTATGTACATTAGTCATATGTTCAAGCATACCCAACAAATAAAAACTTTTCTCTTTGTCCCATGTCCATTGCCATGATTTGAAGTTTATGTTTTATAGTCATTTTTTGGTCCTTGTTAATTCACTCTTTACTCTCCCACACACACATATAAGTATACAGATATACATGTGTATCACCGCACACATTTTTGTTATATCGTCCTTATGACCACATTGAATAGAAGTGCCTAGACCATACTTGTTTGTGGTTTATAACGGCCATGACATGCAGATGTTATGTCTGGAGTTAGCTTTAAGATCAACTATGTTGTACCAAATGGTACGAAGGCTACGTATTAGGTGGAAATACAATTCAGAATTATTTGTTTTAGGTTTGATGTTTGTAACTTAATGTAAAATTAAAGTAAGCGTTATTAGGTCCTTCCTATAGCCTGACTTAGCAACGCCTGAGGGCCGAAACACAACTAATCCCTACAAAGCAGAACTAAATAAGCATTCCATGGTATTCTTCCGTACCAAATTGATCAAAAACAACACTAATGTTTTAATAAGTTCCATTAATATTGGTCCTAACCGAACAAAAGGCCGGACCATGGTTGAGCTTGGTTTGTATAAACCATTGTATTGTAAACGGACGTGGATTTTGCTAAAATATTTTTTGGGCATCCAATGAGGACGTGGATTTAGTTAAAATATTTTTAGGGCACCTAATGAGGAGGTAGATTTTTTTTTACATTTTTTTAAGGACATCCAATGAGGACGTGGGTTTTTTAAAATATTTTAGGGGCATCCAATGAAGACGTGGATTTTTTAAAATATTTTTAGGGGCATCCACTGAAGACGTGTATTTTTTAAAATATTTTTAGGGGCATCCACTGAAGACGTGGATTTTTTAAAATAATTTGTGGGGCATCCACTGAAGACGTGGACTTTTTAAAATATTTTTAGGGGCATCCACTGAAGACGTGGACTTTTTAAAATATTTTTAGGGGCATCCACTGAAGACGTGGATTTTTTAAAATATTTTTAGGGGCATCCACTGAAGACGTGGATTTTTTAAAATATTTTTAGGGGCATCCACTGAAGACGTGGATTTTTTTAAAATATTTTTAGGGGCATCCACTGAAGACGTGGATTTTTATACCCTCCACCATATGGAGGGTATAATTAAATTTGTCATTCCATTTGTAACACATCGAAATATTCGTCGGAGACCCTATAAAGTATATATATTATTGATCAGCATAAAATTCTATGTCGATTTGAACATGTCCGTCTGTCCGTCCGTCCGTCCGTCCGTCCGTCAGTCAGTCCGTCCGTCTGTCTGTCTGTTGAAATCAAGATACAGCTCGCAATTTTAAAGATAGAGAGTCAAAATTTGGTACAGAAGTTTTTATTACTTGCAGGATGGTTGGTATTGAAAATGGGATATATCGGTCCACGTTTTGATATAGCCCCCATAGAACGGTACCTCCCGATTTTCGGTATTTTTAAGGTTTTAGCTTCATTATCCTGCCAAAATGGCTAAAATTTGGTTCGTAGTCCTCTTTAGGGGTATAAAACTTTCCCCCAGAATTTTGTCGGTATCGGTCCACACCTTCATATAGCCCCCATAGAACGGTACCTCCCGATTTTCGGTAATTTTAAGGTTTTAGCTTCATTATCCTACCAAAATGGCTGAAATTTGGTACGTAGTCTTCTTTAGGGGTATAAAACTTTCCCCCAGAATTTTGTCGGTATCGGTTCACACCTTTATATAGCCCCCATAGAACGGTACACACCTTCATATAGCCCCCATAGAACGGTACCTCCCGATTTTCGGTAATTTTAAGGTTTTAGCTTCATTATCCTACCAAAATGGCTGAAATTTGGTACGTAGTCTTCTTTAGGGGTATAAAACTTTCCCCCAGAATTTTGTCGGTATCGGTCCACACCTTTATATAGCCCCCATAGAACGGTACCTCCCGATTTTCGGTATTTTCAAGGTTTTAGCTTCATTATCACACCGAAATGGCTGAAATTTGGTACTTAGTATACGTTGGTGGTATAAAACTTCCCCCAGAACTTTGTCGGTATCGGTCCACACCTTCATATAGCCCCCATAGAACGGTACCTCCCGATTTTCGGTAATTTTAAGGTTTTAGCTTCATTATCCTACCAAAATGGCTGAAATTTGGTACGTAGTCTTCTTTAGGGGTATAAAACTTTCCCCCAGAATTTTGTCGGTATCGGTCCACACCTTCATATAGCCCCCATAGAACGGTACCTCCCGATTTTCGGTAATTTTAAGGTTTTAGCTTCATTATCCTACCAAAATGGCTGAAATTTGGTACGTAGTCTTCTTTAGGGGTATAAAACTTTCCCCCAGAATTTTGTCGGTATCGGTTCACACCTTTATATAGCCCCCATAGAACGGTACACACCTTCATATAGCCCCCATAGAACGGTACCTCCCGATTTTCGGTAATTTTAAGGTTTTAGCTTCATTATCCTACCAAAATGGCTGAAATTTGGTACGTAGTCTTCTTTAGGGGTATAAAACTTTCCCCCAGAATTTTGTCGGTATCGGTCCACACCTTCATATAGCCCCCATAGAACGGTACCTCCCGATTTTCGGTATTTTGAACGCTTTGGCCTCAATATTCCACCAAAATGGCTGAAATTTGGTTTTTAGACTTTGTTGGGGGTGCTCAAACTTCCCCCTTAAATTTGTCGGTATAGGTCCACGCCTTCATATAGCCCACATAGAACGGTACCTCCCGATTTTTGTAATACTGAAGATTGTGACGTCAACATCCAACCGAAATGGCTGAAATTCGTTATTTCGTCTTCCAAGAGTTATAAAATATTCCAGAAGAGTATTATCAGTATAGGTCCACATCTTCCTATATTCCCATAGAAGCGTACTTCTTGACTTTCGGTATTTTTTAAGTTTTAGTCACATTCTCTTACCGAAATATAGGAAATTTGGTATTTAGTCTTCTTTGAGCCTAAAAACTTTCCGTCAGAAATTTGTCGGTATAGATCGACATTTTGAAATAGCCCCCATAGAATGGTGCCTCACATTGTTTTACCAAAATTGCTGAAATTTAGTATTAAGTCTTCTTCATACACGAAAGGAAACTATTCCATTTTACTTCAATACAACTTGTTGTGGAGGGTATAACAAGTTCGGCCCGGCCGAACTTAACGCCGTTCTTACTTGTTTTTAAATATTTTTAGGGGCATCCACTGAAGACGTGGATTTTTTAAAATATTTTTAGGGCCATCCACTGAAGACGTGGATTTTTTAAAATATTTTTAGGGGCATCCACTGAAGACGTGGATTTTTTAAAATATTTTTAGGGGCATCCACCGAAGACTTGGATTTTTTAAAATATTTTTAGGGGCATCCTCTGAAGACGTGGACTTTTTAAAATATTTTTAGGGGCATCCACTGAAGACGTGGACTTTTTAAAATATTTTTAGGGGCATCCACTGAAGACGTGGATTTTTTAAAATATTTTTAGGGGCATCCACTGAAGACGTGGATTTTTTAAAATATTTTTAGGGGCATCCACTGAAGACGTGGATTTTTTAAAATATTTTTAGGGGCATCCACTGAAGACGTGGATTTTTTAAAAAATTTTTAGGGGCATCCACTGAAGACGTGGATTTTTTTAAAATATTTTTAGGGGCATCCACTGAAGACGTAGATTTTTTTAAAATATTTTTAGGGGCATCCACTGAAGACGTGGATTTTTTAAAATATTTTTAGGGGCATCCACTGAAGACGTGGATTTTTTAAAATATTTTTAGGGGCATCCTCTGAAGACGTGGACTTTTTAAAATATTTTTAGGGGCATCCACTGAAGACGTGGACTTTTTAAAATATTTTTAGGGGCATCCACTGAAGACGTGGATTTTTTAAAATATTTTTAGGGGCATCCACTGAAGACGTGGATTTTTTAAAATATTTTTAGTGGCATCCACTGAAGACGTGGATTTTTTAAAATATTTTTAGGGGCATCCACTGAAGACGTGGATTTTTTAAAATATTTTTAGGGGCATCCACTGAAGACGTGGATTTTTTAAAAAATTTTTAGGGGCATCCACTGAAGACGTGGATTTTTTTAAAATATTTTTAGGGGCATCCACTGAAGACGTGGATTTTTTTAAAATATTTTTAGGGGCATCCACTGAAGACGTGGATTTTTTAAAATATTTTTAGGGGCATCCACTGAAGACGTGGATTTTTTAAAATATTTTTAGGGCCATCCACTGAAGACGTGGATTTTTTAAAATATTTTTAGGGGCATCCACTGAAGACGTGGATTTTTTAAAATATTTTTAGGGGCATCCACCGAAGACTTGGAATTTTTAAAACATTTTTAGGGGCATCCTCTGAAGACGCGGACTTTTTAAAATATTTTTAGGGGCATCCACTGAAGAGGTGGACTTTTTAAAATATTTTTAGGGGCATCCACTGAAGACGTGGATTTTTTAAAATATTTTTAGGGGCATTCACTGAAGACGTGGATTTTTTAAAATATTTTTAGGGGCATCCACTGAAGACGTGGACTTTTTAAAATATTTTTAGGGGCATCCACTGAAGACGTGGACTTTTTAAAATATTTTTAGGGGCATCCACTGAAGACGTGGACTTTTTAAAATATTTTTAGGGGCATCCACTGAAGACGTGGACTTTTTAAAATATTTTTAGGGGCATCCACTGAAGACGTGGACTTTTTAAAATATTTTTAGGGGCATCCACTGAAGACGTGGACTTTTTAAAATATTTTTAGGGGCATCCACTGAAGACTTGGACTTTTTAAAATATTTTTAGGGGCATCCACTGAAGACGTGGACTTTTTAAAATATTTTTAGGGGCATCCACTGAAGACGTGGACTTTTTAAAATATTTTTAGGGGCATCCACTGAAGACGTGGACTTTTTAAAATATTTTTAGGGGCATCCACTGAAGACGTGGACTTTTTAAAATATTTTTAGGGGCATCCAGTGAAGACGCTGATTTTTTTAAAATATTTTTAGGGGCATCTAGTGAAGACGTTGATTTTTTAAAATATTTTTAGGGGCATCCACTGAAGACGTGGACTTTTTAAACATAATTTTAGGGACATGCAATGAGGACGTGGATTCCAATGAGAACGTGGATTTTTTTTAAATATTTTAGGCATTCAATGAGGACGTGGATGTTGTTAAAATATTTTAGGGCATCCAATGGGGGCGTGGCTTACAAGAAAACAATTAAATACCACACAAAACCCGTGTTCCGGACAGTGGCAGCTACCTCAGTGTAGACATGTTGGTATTTGTATCGTTTTTCTGTGTTGCGAGCACCATATTTCAGAATGACTGGTCCGGATTCTTTTAGTCAGTGCCAAGACGGAGTAAAACCCTGGACCAATTTATATGTGCTCGGTTTGTCACTTCCCTATCCAATGCATCTCAGGTGTTGTTCCATGAGAGGAACAACGACAGGGACTATGTTGTTGCTTGCTGCGTGAACACAGACCCAGTGAGTCGTCGTCGTTAACAGAATTCGCGACTCCCCCGCAGTCCTCTCAAAAGCAGCCACAAACGCAGCCCTTAATACCAACCGTTGTTTTTTCAATCGCTGAAAATGCATATCGTTTGCAATTTAATTACAATGGACTCCTTGGTAAGATTGAGGCAATAGTGGACTAAAAGTGGAGGTTAGGGATTAACTTTCATATTGCACCAGTCTGTTCACCACAGACCGGTTCTAATGACCCGTACATGGAATGTATGGGGGTAGCAGTCAGGTATGTAACAGCCGAGGTATAGTTGCCGAACGTATGAATCCCGCCGATAAATAGTTTATAGGCCCAACCTCAGCCCGCTTTTGGATGGTTATAACCTTCTGGTCTTGGGGGACTTTAATGCTCATCATAAGTTGAGACATTCGGTCCATGGAAACGACCAGAGGGTTATCGTGATTATAGCTCTATGTTTTGAACGATAAATGAGGATGCCCGTTCCAAAATTAGCAGAGAGTTTCATTGTTCGCCAAACATAACCATCGTGTCACCTGGTCTGAGAAATGGTCTCAACTGGCAACACGTCGTTTTTCTTGGATCAGACCATCTTCCCATAGTTGTCTCCATCACAAGAGCGATCGATTTCATCACTTATATCCATCATCGCACTTTTATCAATCATGACCGAGTTTCAGAGAGTTCACTAATCAACGTCGCCTTTCTGATGATTGGGTAGCAGAAAGGATCATAACACCTGCAGCCGCTCGCAACACACCTGCTGGTCGAATGTCCGAAGTGAGGCCAAACTTGCCAGCAAAGGCAACGGGATTACCAAATGAGCGTGATGAGCTTCGTCGTGACAAGCCCAGTGACCTCAGAGTCAGGGTGCTGACACTAGAAGTTAATAGGTTGATATAGGGATATGTTAGTCCACTTTCGAACAATGGAATAATCCAGGACAACTGAAATAATCGCCAAACCCAAAAATCGCATTTTTAGTTTTAGACCAAAATCGAAAAGTCGATTATTGCTTAGGTTGGCCGGTGAGCATAAACGGAATAAGATGTTAAATCATCTGAAAAATTGCAACATTGGAGCCGGAATAAGTGAATTGTGGATAACGGTTTAGTCACTATCGAACCCTGGAAATAAAGAAGATAGGATGAGAATATAGTTGAGTATCTCACTAAAGTTCTCAACCTGTCTCTATACAATGTGTTATTAACGTGTTCATCATTTTAAGAGCTTTTTGTAGTAAAAATTTCAGAAGCACCCCAGATGTCTACATAAGCAATAATCAATTGTTATTTCGACATACCTATACATAACAAATAACGAATATACAGAAAAACAAAACGTAGTTTAATTCTGAACAAAGTCCGAATAAATGTCAGAAATGACAATGAAAACGGGACAAAATCGATTAGTTGTCAAAGAGAACCGTACCTGAAATCTTCTGAGCAACAATTTTGTAGAATACTTGGATGCTGAAAAATCTCATCTTGTGATACTTCTACTACGGTTCAAGAAAAAAAGGACGAAAAGGACATGAAAGGCATTGAGTTAGAAGAATGAAATGTTCCACAAAAAGATTCGCTAATAGATTTGACTGAAGACATGTCACCTCAAAATGAAGCTACAACAACGCCAAGCAGAGATATGGAACTTTTTTCCCAAGTATTATAGGGAAAAAATCAAAAACTTCATCGCGCGATATCTCAGAAACTTGACCTATGGCGAAAATTTCCTTTTGGGTTCTTAGTATACTCATCAAGGACTTTCATCTCCAAAAGAAATTTTCCACCCCCCAGACTTTGAGTTCCATTTTGTGTCACAGTGTAATCAATAATATGTGTGGACGCCAGAATTCTGACCACTAACAACACCAAAATTGTAGGAGTCATATTCGACAGCATGTTCACACCATCCTATCTGCGACAAGCTTAGATGTAGGAACAAGGTCTTAGATTTCCTAGCCGGCAGCACTTGGGGTACAGATAAAGAAACCTTATGGGGATAAGTCGGTCTGTGGTAAGCTTTGGGGGGCCAGTGTGGTCCGCGAATATAAGTACAACGCGATGGAAAAATATTCAGTGAAACATTACAGAGTGCCCCCTCATGTTCTCACTGAACCATCTTCATGCGGAGACAAAATGGCTTGCTTTCATTGCAGTACTTGTTAGGGTGTTACAGAGAGGGTCATCCTAATCATCATCAGGATTTTCTTAGTGTGGAAAGAGATGTCCAACGTTAGAAGGGAGAACCCAGCCTACCAAGCAGGTTTAAATAGCATTCAAACGGATGCAGTCGAAGATGCAATTAAACAACTATCGTGTGAATGCGGTACTTGGGGAACATCCACCATCTATCGCAGTTGAGGAGCGTCAGCTGCCACGACAAACTAGAGTAATTTTGGCTCAACTACGCTCGGGATGTCGTCTGAATTTCTATAGAGCAAGACATCTGCTCAGCATGCGTCACTGGCCCGCACGATACACTGCACCTTTTCAACTGTCCTGCAAGAACTCGAAGTATTAAATTAGTTTTACAGTTAACTTGCACAATAGCCACTTTAGTATGTGCCGGCAGGGTTTTGGAGCTTCTCAGGAAGTATTAAATTACTCAAGAAAAAAAAAAATTGTACGGTTGTAAATGAGGCCGCTAAAACTACCTACTGAAAAAATAATCAAAACGATGCAAGAGAAGATCTTAAACTTCACTTTTTTCTAGGGAGGATATAGTCCATATTCCATCCTGATACATGACTGGATGAAATAGTACGATGTGCAAAGTCTGCATCAATCAGAAACTCCCTGCGAGAATTATCTTGGGGATTTCCCATTTTGGTTGGTACCGTCAAGGTTTGTTGGAGCTATTAGGCCGGCATCTCAGGAAGAATGAACTTGCGCAAGCAAAAAATTGTACCGCGGAGAGTTATTGTTCACACAATTTTACTGCAAAATTTTGAACTTATGTGGGGGACGTACCAGAAGGAGTGGACCTATATGGGCCATCTTCGAACTTAAACTAAGTTTTGACAAAATATTACCATACCCAAAATTTGGTTCGAATCGACCATACCCAGCCAGCCAGACAGACGGACATGGCTAAATCGACTCCAAATTGTCTGAAACGAATTTCGTCCAAACATACTAGGGGTCTAAAACCGTTATTTCGATAAGGCACATTTTTGGTCGTATCAAAGTGTATATATCCTTTCTAGCCTAAAGGCTGAGAGTATAAGAATAAACTTTCAAACATAAAATAAAAACACTGCTACAACAACAACACATAATTTGTATTTACGCCGTACCACAGGTTACATAAGTGTTTCAGATCTTTCTATTGCACGGGACTTGCAATCCACAATGGTAATTGTGGAAAGACTATTCATTGTAGCGGTCAAATTAATTCATTTCCTCAGAGACTTCGCTTTTCTGTCCCACATCGACGTTCCGGTAATCTGTCCCACACAGAGACCACGGTTTTCTGTCGCATACAGGGGCTTCGACTTCATGTACTTAGAAGAAAGTAATGTTTTCGTTCCATAAGATTAAGTGGACGAGACGCGACTGTTCATAATTTTGTTTAAATTAGAGAACTATTGTGCTTTATTCATAGTTGCCGATTGTCATATTCCTATGAAAAAAGTTGCCTTTATGTTTTTCTTAAACCCTACTTGATTTAACATTTCCCCCCATTTAAGTATCCTTCATCCATCTCCTCCATCTCATGAAGTCTCATTAAAACATAATCATCATTAAGCAGATAAAACACAGTCATGCTAACGGCAGAAAATAAAAAAAAACACAAGAAAAGGAATCTCCTCAATTCTATGTTTGTTTCTTTACAGTTTAATGAATGGTCAACAACTTTGAGTGAGCATAACCATCGGAAAGCGGCTCTTCAACCATAAGCCACTACGGATGGATTTACATCAAATGTTCTGACTGATGATGCTGCTGCTGCTGTTGCGGCTGTTGTGCTTTATTGTTTGTTATAATTCTGAACAGTTTTTTCCATGCTGCTGCTACATACTGTTGGTCTGTATTTATTTAACTAAAATGTCTGGGAAAACAAATTGTAATTACATTCAACTCTTTAGAGAGAGGCCAGTGGAATGAAAGAAAAAAAAAAAACAAACGACGATGATGATGACCACCGTCAGCCACCGCGGTGGTGTAATCAAATACCTCAAAATATTCAGCAAAAATTCAACCACCTATCTACGTATTTTTGCTGACTTTTCACAGCGAAATGAAGCATTTTTTTTAAACATTGAGGGCAACATAAAAATCTTTTACAAGTATCCTACAATATCTGTCCAGCAACAACAACACCGAATCATTCAACCTAACAACAAAATCCAGTCCGAATAAAAACGAGAAAAAATATAACAAAAAAAATGTTCAAGTACATCACAAGTTTTTCTGGTAGCTTGTGAAAAAGGAAGAACCAAATCAAAATGTTAGTAGGACTATAAGTCGGCAAAAGTTTTTGCAGCAAAAAATAATTTGCATGCGCAGCATAATTTTCCAACGTTTTTTTCTTTTTATTCTCGTCGTTGCTATTCCATACCACGAGTGGTTTAACTTTTTGACTAGAAATAAAGAGGATAAGGAGTAGCTGTGTTATAGAAAAATCACAGCAATGATAAGGGACACTGGATAAGGGATGTATTTTCAGTGAAAGAACAAAAATATTGGACAAGTTATCGATAATTTTCCCATATCTTAAGTCAAACGCTGGAACTCCAAAAAGGCTACGCCTAGTGGATAAAGGGGATTTACTTACTTTTACACGCAGGAAAATGAGCATCATTCAAATATTTGTTTAGGTTTGTATGTCTGCCTGGGCGCACAATATCTTACGAAGGAAATAACCGAATAGTTCAAACTTTGTACATAGGAGTACGGAAGTTATATCAACTCCTTCTGTTATCACTCCTGATCAAATTGATCGCTTTGAAATTTTAAACACGTGTAGTAAATGCAAAAGGTCAACCAACTAAAACAACTGAAAAGAACGATAACACTGAAAGGAAGAACAGTGGATTTTTTTACCTAGTTAGAGGCCTAGAAATATAAATTGTGAAACAGTTTTGAAGAAACCAATCTGTTTTATAACGCTGTGCAACAGTTTTGAGGAAATCGAGCGGAAACAACTTATACTGAGCATTTTATGAAAGTAGAAACGCAAACGAAAAAAAACCTATTTGTTTTTTGGCTTTTATAACGTAATCTAACCATTGCACGATGGGGCTAATGAGAGGTTTTCGAGGCAACAAATCACTGGGACAAGCTAGACCTTCCAAATTTTGTACAGATGTTTATAATGGACTTAGAAACTAATATGCCAAATTTGGTTCATATCGGTTCATATATACATATAGCTCCCGTATATATGTTCGCCCGATTTCAAGCAATTGATGAACCAAACACGGAAATTCTGCCCAATTTTTATGCGATTTGGAAAATACCACGGAATTAGGACTGCAAATAAGTTTGCCAAGTTATATTGAAATCGGTTCAGATTTTGATATTGCTCCCATATATATTTTCGCCCGATTTTAGGTATTTGGTGCACCCATCCCGCTATGTATGTCCAATATTGATGAAAATTGAAATGTGTGACGGATTTTGGTCTAGAAACATTTTTGGTAAATCATATTGAAATCGGTTCAGAATTGGATATAGCTCCCATTATATGTTCGCCCGATTTCAGGCAAATGATTGACCAATCATGCAAATTCCATCAAATTACAATACAATTTGGAAAATGTTACGGAATTCGGACTACAAATAAGTTTGTCAAGTTATATTGAAATCGGTTCAGATATAGATATACCTCCCCTATATACATATGTTCAAATTTCATGGTTTTGCCTGTGATTTGTTATAAGTTAATAAAAAGATGTTTCAAATTTAGTAAAAATCGGCTAAGATTCCGCCACAAAAGCCAACTATTATTATGTATATATATATATATATATATATATTATTATTATATACGTCTATTAAATTTCCGAAATCCAAACGATAACATTAATGGGTTTCCGATTATTCTCCAACCAAAACATAAAAATGTCCACATTTTTAAGTATTACGACATTTGAAATCAGATTTTTATGAAAAGGCGCAGATAGGCGCAGCTAATTTTTTCACAAAATGATAGTACACATTAATACCTTTCACCACATATATATAATATCCTAGATCTACCTAGATCTCAAAAGTTATACTCCAGAGAATACATGGATAACAAAGCAAAATACTCCAAAAAAGACATAACATCATAACTCAAAAATACATTTACCATACATAACATTTTTATTATTTGTTAACACTATCTTATTTTACATACCCATTGAAGAGCTTTCCATGTTTAAAAAATATAAAAATGTTGAAATGTTCTTTTTGGCGCCCAAAATGCTTTCACTACTTATTTATAATGAATGTCGGAAAATGATGCATAAGAAAATATGTCACCATTGCCAGATCAGTATGTCGTTATGTGGTGTTACCAGATTGATTTATTTTCTTATTTTTAGTGATTCAGAGTGTTGGCAATCGAAATCCGTTATTATTTTTTTCAAATTGTTCACTTCAAAAATTGACTTTTTGCCTCGAAAACCTGCTATTGGCCCCATCGTGCATTGGCCATATAGACTTTTTAAAATAAAACGATTTTTTAAACGATTTTCAGGAGGACCCAATCTGCTCTACAAACGTAATTTTTTTAAAGATTTTTAGGAGGACCCAATCTGCGCTACAAACGTGGATTTTTAGGAGGACCCAATCCGCTCTACAAACGGGTATTTTTTAAAGATTTTTAGAAGGACCCAATCCACTCTACCAACGTTGGTTTTTTAAAGATTTTTGGAGGACCCAATCCGCTCTACAAACGTCGATTTTTTAAAGATTTTTAGGAGGACACAATCCGCTCTACAAACGTGGATTTTTTAAAGATTTTTAGAAGGACACAATCTGCTCGAAAAACATGGATTTTTTAAAGATTTTTAGGAGGACCCAATCTTCTCTACAAACGTGGATTTTTTAAAGATTTTTAGGAGGACCCAATTTAATCCACAAACATGGATTTTTTTAAAGATTTTTAGGAGGACCCAATCCGCTCTACAAACGTGGATTTTTTAGGATTTTTAGAAGGACCCAATCTGCTCCAAAAACATGGATTTTTTCAAAAATTTTTAGAAGGACCCAATCTGCTGGAAAGACTTGGATTTTTTCAAAAATTTTTAGGAGGACCCAATCTGCGCTACAAACGTGGATCTTTTAACGAGTATTTAGCAGGACCAATCTGTTCTACAAACATGAATTTTTTTAAAATTTTTTGGAGGACCCAATCCGCTCTACAAACATTGATTTTTTTAAGATTACTACAAACGGGGATTTTTTAAAATTTTTAGAAGGATCCAATCGGCTCTACAAACTTGGAATTTAAAAAAAAAATTAGGAGGACCCAATCCGCTCTACAAACTTGGATTTTTTAAAAAAAATTTAGGAGGACCCAGTGCTTTCGACAAGCGTGGATTTTTTAACGATCATAATCCACAAACTTGGATTTTTTAAACAAATTTAGGAGGACCCAATCCGCTCTACAAACGTGGATTTTTTAAAGATTTTTTTAGAAGGACACAATCCGCTCTGCAAACTTGGATTTTTTAAAGATTTTTTTAGGAGGACACAATCCGCTCTACAAACGGGGATTTTTCAAGATTTTGAGGAGGATCCAATCTGCCCTACAAACGTAGATTTTTTAGGATTTTTAGGAGAATCCAATCTGCCCTACAAACGTGGATTTTTAAGTAATTTTATGAGGATCTATCCTCCTTACGAACGTGGATTTTTTAACGATTTTTAGAAGGACCCAATCTGCTCTAAACACGTGGATTTTTAAAAGTTTTTTAGGAGGACCCAATCTGCTCTACAAACGTGGATTTTTTTAAGATTTTCAGGAGGACCTAATCTTCTCTACAAACGTGGAATTTTTAAAGATTTTTCGGAGGACCCAATCTGCTCTACAAACGTGGATTTTTTAAGAGTTTTAGAAGGACCAACACTCCTCCACAAACGTCGAGTTTTTAAAGAGTTTTAGAAGGACCAACTCTCCTCCACAAACCTGGATTTTTTAAAGATTTTTAGAAGGACCAACTCTCCTCCACAAACGTGGATTTTTTAAAGATTTTTAGCAGGACCAACTCTCCTCCACAGACGTGGATTTATTAAAGATTTTTAGAAGGACCAACTCTCCTCCACAGACGTGGATTTATTAAAGATTTTTAGAAGGACCAACTCTCCTCCACAGACGTGGATTTATTAAAGATTTTTAGAAGGACCCAAACCGGTCTACAATGGTCGACTTTTTAAAGGGCCCAATCTGCTTTTTAGAAGGACCCAATCTGCTTGAAAAACTTGGATTTTTTTAAAGATTTTTAGGACGACCCAATCTGCTCTACAAACGTGGATATTTTAAAGATTTTTAGGAGGACTCTATCTGCCCTACAAGCGTGGACTTTTTAAAGATTTTTAGGAGGACCCAATCTGCCCTACAAACGTGGAGTTTTTAAAGATTTTTAGGAGGGCCCAATCTGCCCTACAAACGTGGATTTTTTAAAGATTTTTAGGAGGACCCAATCTGCCCTACAAACGTGGATTTTTTAAAGATTTTTAGGAGGACCCAATCTGCCCTACAAACGTGGATTTTTTAAAGATTTTTAGGAGGACCCAATCCGCTCTACAAACGTGGATTTTTTAAATCCGCTATAAACTTGGATTTTTTAAAGATTTCTAGAAGGACCAAATCTGCTCGAAAAATTTGGATTTGTTAAAGATTTTTAGAAGGACGCAATCTGTTCTTATAACTTGGAGTTTTAAAGATTTTTAGAAGGACCCAATCTGCTCGAACGTGGATTTTTTTAAGATATTTAGGAGGACCCTATCCGCTCCACAAACGTGGATTTATTAAAGATTTTTAGGAGGGCCCAATCCGCTCTACAGACGTGGAATTTTTTTATGATTTTTAGGAGGACCCCATCCGCTCTACAAACGTGGATTTTTTTAAAGATTTTTAAAAAAGCCCAATCTGCTCGAACAACGTGGATTTTGTAAAGATTTTTGGAAGAACCCAATCTGTCCTACAAACGTGGATTTTTTAAAGATTTTTAGGAGAACCCAATTTGCTCCACAAACGTGGATTTTTTAAAGATTTTTAGGGGTCCAATCTCCTTCACAAACGTGGATTTATTAAAGATTTTTAGGAGGACCCAATCTGCTCTACAAACGTGGATTTTTTAAAGATTTTTAGGAGGACCCAATCTGCTCTACAGACGTAGATTTTTAAGGATTTTTAGAAGGACCCAATCTGCTCTACTAACGTGGATTTTTTAAAGATTTTCAGGAGGACCCAATCTGCTCTACAAACATGGATTTTTTACACATTTTTAGGAGGACTTAATCCGCTCAATCCGCTCCACAAACGTGGATTTCCGAAAGACTTTTAGGAGGACCCAATCCGCTCTACACACTTGGATTTTTTAAGAATTTTTAGGAGGACCCTGTCTGCTCTACAAACGTGGATTTTTTAAACTTTTTTAGGAGGACCCAACCCGCTCTACAAACGTGGATTTTTTGAAGATTATAGAAGGACCTAATCCTCCCTACAAACGTGGATTTCTTAAAGATTTTTAGAAGGACCCAATCTGCTCCAAAAACTTGGATTTTTTAAAGATTTTTAGGAGGACCCAACCTGCTCCACAAGCGTAGATTTTTTAAAGATTTTTAGGATGACCCAATCTGCTCTACAAACGTGAATTTTTTAAAGATTTTTAGGAGGACCCAACTTGGCCTGCAAACGTGGATTTTTTAAAGATTTTTAGGAGGACCCAATCTGCCCTACAAACGTGGATTTTTTAACGATTTTTAGGAGGACCCAATCCGCTCTACAAACGTGGATTTTTTAAAGGGTTTTAGGAGGACCCAATCCGCTCTACAAATGGGGATTTTTTAAAGATTTTTAAGACGACCCAATCCGCTCTACAAACGTGGACTTTTTGAAGATTTTTAGGAGGACCCAATCCGCTCTACAAACGTGGATTTTTTAAAGATTTTTAGGAGGACCCAATCCGCTCTACAAACGTGGATTTTTTGAAGATTTTTAAGACGACCCAATCCGCTCTACAAACGTGGATTTTTTGAAGATTTTTAGGAGGACCCAATCCGCTCTACAAACGTGGATTTTTTGAAGATTTTTAAGACGACCCAATCCGCTCTACAAACGTGGATTTTTTGAAGATTTTTAGGAGGACCCAATCTGCTCTACAAAGGTCGATTTTTTAAAGGACCCAATCTGCTTGAAAAACTTGGATTTTTTTAAAGATTTTTAGGAGGACCCAACCTGCTCTACAAACGTGGATTTTTTTAAAATTTTTAGGAGGACCCAATCTGCTCTACAAACTTAGATTTTTTAAAGATTTTTAGGAGGACCCAATCTGGCCTACAAACGTGGATTTTTCAACGATTTTTAGGAGGACCCAATCCGCTCTACAAACGTGGATTTTTTAAAGATTTTTAGGAGGACCCAACCTGCTCCACAAGCGTAGATTTTTTAAAGATTTTTAGGAGGACCCAATCTGCTCTGCAAACGTAGATTTTTTAAAGATTTTTAGGAGGACCCAATCTGCTCTACAAACGTGAATTTTTTAAAGATTTTTAGGAGGACCCAACTTGGCCTGCAAACGTGGATTTTTTAAAGATTTTTAGGAGGACCCAATCTGCCCTACAAACGTGGATTTTTCAACGATTTTTAGGAGGACCCAATCCGCTCTACAAACGTGGATTTTTTAAAGGGGTTTAGGAGGACCCAATCCGCTCTACAAACGTGGATTTTTTGAAGATTTTTAAGACGACCCAATCCGCTCTACAAACGGGGACTTTTTGAAGATTTTTAGGAGGACCCAATCCGCTCTACAAAGGTCGATTTTTTAAAGGACCCAATCTGCTTTTAGAAGGACCCAATCTGCTTGAAAAACTTGGATGTTTTTAAAGATTTTTAGGAGGACCCCATCTGCTCTACTAATGTGGATTTTTTAAAGATTTTTAGGAGGACCCAATCTGCTCTACAAACGTGAATTTTTTAAAGATTTTTAGGAGGACCCAACTTGGCCTGCAAACGTGGATTTTTTAAAGATTTTTAGGAGGACCCAATCTGCCCTACAAACGTGGATTTTTCAACGATTTTTAGGAGGACCCAATCCGCTCTACAAACGTGGATTTTTTAAAGGGGTTTAGGAGGACCCAATCCGCTCTACAAACGTGGATTTTTTGAAGATTTTTAAGACGACCCAATCCGCTCTACAAACGGGGACTTTTTGAAGATTTTTAGGAGGACCCAATCTGTTCTACAAACGTAGATTTTTTAAAGATTTTTAGGAGGACCCAATCCGCTCTACAAACGTGAATTTTTTAAAGATTTTTTTAGAAGGACACAATCCGCTCTGCAAACTTGGATTTTTTAAAGATTTTTTTAGGAGGACACAATCCGCTCTACAAACGGGGATTTTTCAAGATTTTGAGGAGGATCCAATCTGCCCTACAAACGTAGATTTTTTAGGATTTTTAGGAGGATCCAATCTGCCCTACAAACGTGGATTTTTAAGTAATTTTATGAGGATCTATCCTCCTTACGAACGTGGATTTTTTAACGATTTTTAGAAGGACCCAATCTGCTCTAAACACGTGGATTTTTAAAAGTTTTTTAGGAGGACCCAATCTGCTCTACAAACGTGGATTTTTTTAAGATTTTCAGGAGGACCTAATCTTCTCTACAAACGTGGAATTTTTAAAGATTTTTCGGAGGACCCAATCTGCTCTACAAACGTGGATTTTTTAAGAGTTTTAGAAGGACCAACACTCCTCCACAAACGTTGAGTTTTTAAAGAGTTTTAGAAGGACCAACTCTCCTCCACAAACCTGGATTTTTTAAAGATTTTTAGAAGGACCAACTCTCCTCCACAAATGTGGATTTTTTAAAGATTTTTAGCAGGACCAACTCTCCTCCACAGACGTGGATTTATTTAATATTTTTAGAAGGACCAACTCTCCTCCACAGACGTGGATTTTTTTAAAGATTTTTAGAAGGACCAACTCTCCTCCACAGACGTGGATTTATTAAAGATTTTTAGAAGGACCAACTCTCCTCCACAGACGTGGATTTATTAAAGATTTTTAGAAGGACCAACTCTCCTCCACAGACGTGGATTTATTAAAGATTTTTAGAAGGACCCAAACCGGTCTACAATGGTCGACTTTTTAAAGGGCCCAATCTGCTTTTTAGAAGGACCCAATCTGCTTAAAAAACTTGGATTTTTTTAAAGATTTTTAGGACGACCCAATCTGCTCTACAAACGTGGATATTTTAAAGATTTTTAGGAGGACTCTATCTGCCCTACAAGCGTGGACTTTTTAAAGATTTTTAGGAGGACCCAATCTGCGCTACAAACGTGGATTTTTTAAAGATTTTTAGGAGGACCCAATCCGCTCTACAAACGTGGATTTTTTAAATCCGCTATAAACCAAATCTGCTCGAAAAATTTGGATTTGTTAAAGATTTTTAGAAGGACGCAATCTGTTCTTATAACTTGGAGTTTTAAAGATTTTTAGAAGGACCCAATCTGCTCGAACGTGGATTTTTTAAGATATTTAGGAGGACCCTATCCGCTCCACAAACGTGGATTTATTAAAGATTTTTAGGAGGGCCCAATCCGCTCTACAGACGTGGAATTTTTTTATGATTTTTAGGAGGACCCCATCCGCTCTACAAACGTGGATTTTTTTAAAGATTTTTAAAAAAGCCCAATCTGCTCGAACAACGTGGATTTTGTAAAGATTTTTAGAAGAACCCAATCTGTCCTACAAACGTGGATTTTTTAAAGATTTTTAGGAGAACCCAATTTGCTCCACAAACGTGGATTTTTTAAAGATTTTTAGGGGTCCAATCTCCTTCACAAACGTGGATTTATTAAAGATTTTTAGGAGGACCCAATCTGCTCTACAAACGTGGATTTTTTAAAGATTTTTAGGAGGACCCAATCTGCTCTACAGACGTAGATTTTTAAGGATTTTTAGAAGGACCCAATCTGCTCTACAAACGTGGATTTTTTAAAGATTTTTAGGAGGACCCAATCTGCTCTACAAACATGGATTTTTTACACATTTTTAGGAGGACTTAATCCGCTCAATCCGCTCCACAAACGTGGATTTCCGAAAGACTTTTAGGAGGATCCAATCCGCTCCACACGCTTGGATTTTTTAAGAATTTTTAGGAGGACCCTGTCTGCTCTACAAACGTGGATTTTTTAAACTTTTTTAGGAGGACCCAACCCGCTCTACAAACGTGGATTTTTTGAAGATTATAGAAGGACCTAATCCTCCCTACAAACGTGGATTTCTTAAAGATTTTTATAAGGACCCAATCTGCTCTACAAACGTGGATATTTTAAAGATTTTTAGGAGGACCCTATCTCCCCTACAAGCGTGGATTTTTTAAAGATTTTTAGGAGGACCCAATCTGCCCTACAAACGTGGATTTTTTAAAGATTTTTAGGAGGACCCAATCTGCCCTACAAACGTGGATTTTTTAAAGATTTTTAGGAGGACCCTATCCGCTCTACAAACGTGGATTTTTTAAAGATTTTTAGGAGGACCCAATCCGCTCTACAAACGTGGATTTTTTGAAGATTTTTAAGACGACCCAATCCGCTCTACAAACGTGGATTTTTTGAAGATTTTTAGGAGGGCCCAATCTGCTCTACAAAGGTCGATTTTTTAAAGGACCCAATCTGCTTTTTAGAAGGACCCAATCTGCTTGAAAAACTTGGATGTTTTTAAAGATTTTTAGGAGGACCCAACCTGCTCTACAAATGTGGATTTTTTAAAAAAATTTAGGAGGACCCAATCTGCTCTACAAACTTAGATTTTTTAAAGATTTTTAGGAGGACCCAATCTGGCCTACAAACGTGGATTTTTCAACGATTTTTAGGAGGACCCAATCCGCTCTACAAACGTGGATTTTTTAAAGGGTTTTAGGAGGATCCAATCCGCTCTACAAACGTGGATTTTTTAAAGGGTTTTAGGAGGATCCAATCCGCTCTACAAACGTGGATTTTTTAAAGGGTTTTAGGAGGATCCAATCCGCTCTACAAACGTGGATTTTTTAAAGATTTTTAGAAGGACCCAATCTGCTCCAAAAACTTGGATTTTTTAAAGATTTTTAGGAGGACCCAACCTGCTCCACAAGCGTAGATTTTTTAAAGATTTTTAGGATGACCCAATCTGCTCTACAAACGTGAATTTTTTAAAGATTTTTAGGAGGACCCAACTTGGCCTGCAAACGTGGATTTTTTAAAGATTTTTAGGAGGACCCAATCTGCCCTACAAACATGGATTTTTTAACGATTTTTAGGAGGACCCAATCCGCTCTACAAACGTGGATTTTTTAAAGGGTTTTAGGAGGACCCAATCCGCTCTACAAATGGGGATTTTTTAAAGATTTTTAAGACGACCCAATCCGCTCTACAAACGTGGACTTTTTGAAGATTTTTAGGAGGACCCAATCCGCTCTACAAACGTGGATTTTTTAAAGATTTTTAGGAGGACCCAATCCGCTCTACAAACGTGGATTTTTTGAAGATTTTTAAGACGACCCAATCCGCTCTACAAACGTGGATTTTTTGAAGATTTTTAGGAGGACCCAATCCGCTCTACAAACGTGGATTTTTTGAAGATTTTTAAGACGACCCAATCCGCTCTACAAACGTGGATTTTTTGAAGATTTTTAGGAGGACCCAATCTGCTCTACAAAGGTCGATTTTTTAAAGGACCCAATCTGCTTGAAAAACTTGGATTTTTTTAAAGATTTTTAGGAGGACCCAACCTGCTCTACAAACGTGGATTTTTTTAAAATTTTTAGGAGGACCCAATCTGCTCTACAAACTTAGATTTTTTAAAGATTTTTAGGAGGACCCAATCTGGCCTACAAACGTGGATTTTTCAACGATTTTTAGGAGGACCCAATCCGCTCTACAAACGTGGATTTTTTAAAGATTTTTAGGAGGACCCAACCTGCTCCACAAGCGTAGATTTTTTAAAGATTTTTAGGAGGACCCAATCTGCTCTGCAAACGTAGATTTTTTAAAGATTTTTAGGAGGACCCAATCTGCTCTACAAACGTGAATTTTTTAAAGATTTTTAGGAGGACCCAACTTGGCCTGCAAACGTGGATTTTTTAAAGATTTTTAGGAGGACCCAATCTGCCCTACAAACGTGGATTTTTCAACGATTTTTAGGAGGACCCAATCCGCTCTAAAAACGTGGATTTTTTAAAGGGTTTTAGGAGGACCCAATCCGCTCTACAAACGTGGATTTTTTGAAGATTTTTAAGACGACCCAATCCGCTCTACAAACGGGGACTTTTTGAAGATTTTTAGGAGGACCCAATCCGCTCTACAAAGGTCGATTTTTTAAAGGACCCAATCTGCTTTTTAGAAGGACCCAATCTGCTTGAAAAACTTGGATGTTTTTAAAGATTTTTAGGAGGACCCCATCTGCTCTACTAATGTGGATTTTTTAAAGATTTTTAGGAGGACCCAATCTGCCCTACAAACGTGGATTTTTTTAAAGATTTTTAGGAGGACCCAATCTGTTCTACAAACGTAGATTTTTTAAAGATTTTTAGGAGGACCCAATCTGCTCTACAAACGTGATTTTTTTTAAAGATTTTTAGGAGCACCCAATCTGGCCTACAAACGTGGAGTTTTTAAAGATTTTTAGGAGGACCCAATTTGCTCCATTTGGAGAACCCAATCCGCCCTACAAACGTGGATTTTTTAAAGATTTTTAGGAGGACCCAATGTGCTCTACAAACGTGGATTTTTTAAAGATTTTTAGGAGGACCCAATTTGCTCCATTAGGAGGACCCAATCCGCCCTACAAACGTGCATTTTTTAAAGATTTTTAGGAGGACCCAATCTGCTCTACAAACGTGGATTTTTTAAAGATTTTTAGGAGGACCCCATTTGCTTCATAAACGTGGATTTTTTAAGGATTTTTAGGAGGACCCAATTTGCTCCATTAGGAAAACCCAATCCGCCCTACAAACGTGGATTTTTTAAAGATTTTTAGGAGGACCCAATTTGCTCTACAAACGTGGATTTTTTAAAGATTTTTAGGAGGACCCAATTTGCTCCATTAGGAGGACCCAATCCGCCCTACAAACGTGGATTTTGTAAAGATTTTTAGGAGGACCCAATCTGCTTTACAAACGTGGATTTTTTAAAGATTTTTAGGAGGACCCAATCTGCTCTACAAACGTGGATTTTTTGAAGATTTTTAGGAGGACCCAATCTGTTCTACAAACGTGGATTTTTTAAAGATTTTTAGGAGGACCCAATCTGTTCTACAAACGTGGATTTTTTTAAGATTTTTAGGAGGACCCAATCTGCTCCATAAACGTGGATTTTTTAAGGATTTTTAGGAGGCTCAATCTCCTTCATAATCGTGGATTTTTTAAAGATTTTTAGGAGGACCCAATTTGCTCCATAAACGTGGATTTTTTAAGAATTTTTAGGAGGACCCAATTTGCTCCATAAACGTGGATTTTTTAAAGATTTTTAGGAGGCCCAATCTCCTTCACAAACGTGGATTTTTTTAAGATTTTAAGGAGGACCCAATCTGCTCTACAAACGTGGATTTTTTAAAGATTTTTAGGAGGACCCAATCTGCTCTACAAACGTGGCTTTTTAAAGATTTTTAGGAGGACCCAATCTGCTCTACAAACGTGGATTGTTTAAAGATTTTTAGGAGGACCCAATCTGCTCTACAAACGTGGATTTTTTAAAGATTTTTAGGAGGACCCAATCTTCTCTACAAACGTGGATTTTTTAAAGAGTTTTAGGAGGACCCAATCTTCTCTACAAACGTGGATTTTTTAAAGAGTTTTAGGAGGACCAAATCTGCTCTTCAAACGTGGATTTTTTAAAGATTTTTAGGAGGACCCAATCTTCTCTACAAACGTGGATTTTTTAAAGAGTTTTAGGAGGACCCAATCTGCTCTACAAACGTGGATTTTTTAAAGATTTTTAGGAGGGCCCAATCTGCTCTACAAACGTGGATTTTTTAAAGATTTTTAGGAGGACCCAATCTGCTCTACAAACGTGGATTTTTTAAAGATTTTTAGGAGGACCCAATCTGCTCTACAAACGTGGATTTTTTAAAGATTTTTAGGAGGACCCAATCTGCTCTACAAACGTGGATTTTTTTAAGATTTTTAGGATGACCCAATCTGCTCTAAAAACATGGATTTTTTAAAGATTTTTAGGAGGATTTAATCTGATTTACAAACGTGTATCGTATCGTATGTCTCCAAACATTACTCTATATTGTCTAACCTGGCATTCAGCGCAGTATGTGGGTATACATACATACCTTTGCACTACGGTGGCGCCCAATTTTTTCATAGGAAACGGAAATGGTGAATTGGATTATGTTAGTGGACATTATTATTGTTAATTGTGCACTTTGAAAGTTATGAAAACGGAGCACATGCTAATTTGGCCCTCGTTATTACCGCCGACTACCAGAGCAAAAAAAAAAACAAATTCATCTTCCTAATGATAAAGCGATGTGAAGTTCTTCGCAAAAAAATAGTTTTGCTTTCTTCGTGTTTAAAAATAAAAAATATCGCGGTTTTATGCTTAGTTTAATGCGACTCTGTAAAATTTCAAACGTTTTCCGTATTTTCAGGGACATTACGTAGAAGTTTTTTATTGCCTTTAATAATGCATGTTTATAAGCCACTTTAGGCATGCACGGGTAAGAGAACGAAATCACATTACAACTTGGTTAAATGAAATTTTTTTAAAAAATAAAAGCTCCAAATAGAGTAATACCTCTTTTGTGAAGCTGTTTGGAAAAATATTCAAAATATTTGTGACAAATTTAATTGCAGTCGAACAACGTAGCACTTGGGGACCGACGAACTACAACGTTATATGGAAAACTCGTTATAATGAACTGTTCGTTATTGACTAATATTTCGTACTTCAGCTTATTTTTTTTTTTCGATTTTAAAGCGCATTTCTTACCCCAAGTGTATGAAGTATGTTAGCATAGCAGTTCTACCATCAACTTTGGCTCCCTTAGATTGAACTCTATAAAAAAAACCATACACAGAGCAAAACCAAACGTTGTAATGTAATCAACCTTTACTCATGAATAAATATAATTAAAAATGTATAAAACACACGCACATACACCCACAAACCGCACACACAAACACAAATTCAATAATAGAAACAATTCATTGCACTGCTGCTACAGGTGACTCAATATGGCCAAGCTAGCTAGAGAGTCATAGCAATTGGATTCGTCCATCGATCGATAAAAGGATGTTGGAATGATTGGTAGAAATGGTTGGTTGGTTGGGTGTTTGGTGGTGCTCTGTACTGATGGATGGATGAATGAATGACTGACTGACTATAACCAATGAAATATTGGTTGACTGCACTTTTACAATTGCTAGGAATCAGCAATGGCTGTGGCAGTGGGAGAAAAAAAACTGTAGTTGATGCTTACAACATAAAACCAACACAAGGTAGAAAACATCACATACTAAGTATGCACAAACATGATAGACACAATACAGGTTCATTTAACAGGCTTGCGGCTTGCCACACAAAAATGCCATAAACACATAAAACAAGGCGCGGCGACCGACATTAAAGTGTGGATGAAAAGAGAGAAAAATATGCTTTTATGTGTGCATTAAATGTTAAAAGTTCAACAGTTGGGTTGTGTGCGGATTGTGTGTGGTTTTAGCTATTATTTCAATACATATTCATAAATTGAGGAAATTGATTTATTTTTATATGTATTTCTTATTTTCTGACATTGAATTTTTTATGATATTTTCGTCAATATTAAAAAGAAAAGAAAAAGTGTATGCAATGCAAAAAGGTTTAAAAGGTTGCAGAGAGTAACTCCGACCATTATTTTGCTCCGTTTGCCAATGTATAATCAACCACAGGTTGGTGTAGGGAGATGTAACGGATGCCATGAACGTCTACATTTCAGAAATAGTTCTGGCCTTCCCAAGGAATATTGCGATAGGAATTATGTTGTATTATGCTGCGCCAATTTGAGTATTCTCGTCGTCTTCAGATAATGATACTCCCGAGCAACCCAGCAAAAATACCCCCTACAAAATCTCTTACTAACGCATTATTTTTTTAAGGGCATGTCGCGTGACATTTGTGGTTATATTTTAACCATCAAAATCAGTAGAACGTCGCAACTATTGTATGTACCTACTTAATTTAGTGGTCAAAAACAATCATTTATTTGGCGCGACATGCCCTTGTTAAAATAATGGCTTAGTAAGCTGTATTTTTGCTGGGAATCTCCCCAATGGCTGTACCAGCAGCAGCCACTAATACTGAGTTGCATTCTTGGAGTTTTACTGCTATGATTTTCGTAGGAAAATCAATAAGATTGTAGATATTATGAGTCAGAGAAGGATAATAATCGCATCGATTTAAGAAACGATGCTGAACAACAACTCCAGTATTCAGCGTTGTGATTGTTACAACGTAGTAGTTCGTACGAGAAGTGGAGGCAGTGTACTTACAATTCTATTGAAAACAAGTAAAAAAGTGTCAGCTTTGCCGACAGATATATACCCTCAGCCAATGTGAAGCGAAACTTTCACATCCAGACAGATCGAATGTATTTAAGGTCTCTTCAGAATTTTGTGGCCCTTTTTGGAAATTTGAACTTGCCGAACTTTTTTAACAAAAAAACTTATGTATTTAGGGGGTTTTCAAAATGTTGGGCGTAGGCACCGACAAAAGTATGGATAGGATTAAAGCTTAAACGTTTGCGGGGGTATCGATAGATAGGGCTTTTTTATCACACTAGCCTGCGAAAAACATAATACGTACCGCTGTAAACAGGGCCAGTAGGAAAACCTTCGGTAAAAATGTCCAAAGGATCCTCGAACCACACAAAGATGTTGAACAATTATGTGTTTGGTACCACAAGATATGGCCCAAATTTGAACATAAACTAAGTTTCGACAATATTTATAGATACAAAGTTAGGACCAAATCGGTTGCTACGTCTATGAGAAATCGGGCGTACCATTTTAGCGAATATTTTCGAACTTTTGTGGGGGAGGTACCGGAAGGACCTATAAACACCACCTTCGAATTTCATCTAATATTCGAAGAATATTACAATATCCAAAGTGTTGACGAACGCAGTATTCGATTCGAGCCCTCCAGCCACCACATATGGTGCCATAGTGGTTTTTTACAACTTTCGTTCGGGCTGTTTTCGCAAGAAGTATTTACTTGCCCCTGAAAAAACTTTTACTGCCGTAATTGGTGCAGCTAACGCAAGTTGCTTCAACAACAATCAAAGTGATTCGAGAGCAGGTCTTAAAGTGATATTTAAGGATGTGTAAAGTATGGACCAAATCGGTCAGTTCCATCAAGAGTTATCGTGCGCACAAGTTTTCCGAACATTTTTGAAATTTTGTGGGGGAGGTACCTGAAGAAGTGGACCGATATGGCTTATCTTCGAACTTATACTAAGTTTACACAAAATATTACGAAGACCAATTGTGGACCGAATCGGGAGTTATCTCGCACTCCTACCACTACATACGGTGTCATAGGGCTTTTTGTACCTTTCAGGTTATTTTCTCAGGAAGTATGGACTTGCCCCTGATAAAACTTATACTGTTATATGGGGGGCAGTGAATACAAGTTGCTACAACAAAAATTAAAGCGATTCGTGAACAGGTCCTAAACTGAACCTTTCCGAAATTTTGTGTGGGAGGTACCCGAAGGAGTTGACCGATTGAGTCCATATTGGAACCTCATCTAAGTCTGGTAGATGTGCAAAGTATGGACCAAATCGGTTACTTCCTTCAAGAGTTATTGTGCGCACACATTTTCGATCTTTTGTGGTGGAGGTACCGGAAGGAGTGGACCGAACTTAAACTAAGTTTAGACAAAATATTACGAAGGCCAAATTTTGGAACAAATCCGTTCATCCGTTCGAGAGTTATCGTGCGCACCAGCCAGCCAGACAGACAGACGGACATGGTTAAATCGACTCCAAATTGTCTGAAACACATTTCGTCCAAACATACCTGGGGTCTAAAACCGTTATTTCGATGAGGCACATTTTTCCCGTATGAAAGTGTATATACCCTCCCTAGCATAAATGCTGAGGATATAATTACCCGGAGGCATAGCAATCGCTAAGCAGATACATATATACCTACACATTTTGTACAGTGAACGAGAACGGTAACACAAGGATTTGAAGAGACTGCCATAAGTTCGCCTAACGTGACATGACAACTCGTCATTTCCCTTGGGTCGAACCTACTCTCTATCCTCATCAATACACCACCGACTGCATAACCTCTGAGACCCATTGTTTTTTAACCATGGGACCACTTGACTTCAAAACCTCTGAAAACCATATTTTTCTTAGCATGCGGCATGCAATTGGCGCGAATTCATAAAATGCACCAACCACCGATTTAGCAAACTGCCCAATCCCTCAGATTTTGTGGTAGCAGTGAGAAATTTCCGATACATCATCACTGCTGCAGCCGCTAGCAATGTTCCTGCTGGCGAATACCTTAAATAAATGTCCATGTCCAAGACTCAAATCACTCTAGCGGAGCCACAAAGCGCTCTATTGACGCTTTTGCTAACAGCGCGTTAGCAGAGCAATGTTAATGTTAGGAGAGCTATTAAAAAATAGTTTTCTTTGTAAAACATATCTTTTTTAGGGTCTTTACGGAAAATTCTGCCATTGGAAAGCTTATTCTCTGCGTTAATAAAATCTTTAAAAAATATTGCCCGATGTCGCAATATTTACAGTTTTTTGGCGGTGACCCTGTCATCAGGACAATTATTTTGACCACAGATCTTTTAAGGAAAATTCTGCCAGGACAACATGGGTATTATTGGAAAGCTTACTAATACAGCTATCCCCTGCGCTAACAAAATCTTTAAAAAATATTGCCCGATGTCGCGATATTTAATGGTTTGGATAATTATTTTGATCACAGATCCTTTAAGGAAAATTCTTCCAGGACAACATGAGTACCACTGGAAAGCTTATCGAGACAGCTATCCCGGGGCTACACATATCTTCACAAAATATTGCCATATGTCGCAATAGTTAGTTTTTTGAGGTGGAACCTGCCATCAGGACAATTATTTCGACCACAGATCCTTTAGGGCGAATTCTGCCAGGACAACATGGGTACCATTAGAAAGCTTATCGAGACAGCTAATAAAATCTTTAAAAAGTGTCGCCTGATGTCGCTATATTTACTGTTTTTGGGATAAACCCTTCAATAAGGATAAATATTTTGACCACAAATTCCTGCAATAAGGATAATTATTTTGACCACAGATCCTTAAGGGAAAATTCTGCCAGGACAACATGGGTACCATTGAAAAGCTTATCGGGACAGCTATCCCTGCGCTAATAAAAGCCTTAAATATATTGCCTGATGTCGCGATATTTACTGATTTTGGGATAAACCCTGCAATAAGGACAATTATTTCGGCCACAGATCCTGTGGGGCAAATTCTGCCAGGACAACGTGGGTACCTTTGGAAAGCTTATTGAGACAGCTATTTCCTGCGCTAATAAAATGTTAAAAAAATAGTGCCCAATATTTATAGTTTTTTTGGGGGTGACCCTGCCAACAGGACAATTATTTCGAGCACAGATCTTTTAAGGCAAATTCTGCCAGGACAACATGGGTACCTTTGAAAAGCCTATAGTCACATAGTTGTTAAGTAAATGCTAGCTACTCTTAAGTCTGGAAAAGCCTGCCCAGCTAACAATTTTTTTCCGATTTTACCCGAATTCGGAAAGAAACTCTGCACAAGCTTCCGATTCTGTTGCCGAATTCGTTCCGAAATCGGAACAAATTTGTGTGAAGGTGCCCACGAATTCGGAAAGTTTTGTCGGAAAAAATCGGAAGGAACATTAGAGTTTCTTTCCGAATTCTAAACAAATTCGTAAAAAAAAACTCGAATGAAAAGAAGGGAAATTTTAAGGGAATTTTCGATTTCGGAAAAAAACTCTAAAAGAACATTCGAAAATGGGCAGAAAATCAGATGACTTTCGGATACTTTTTAGAATATCGAAACAAATTCTGATGTTTGAACCGGAAATCGGAAAATTATCGGATGTTTTATCCGATTTTCGGCAAAAAATCGGAATATTTTCGAAAGTTTTATCCGAAAATCGGAAAAAATTCTGTTGATTTATACGAAATTCGGAAAATTTTCGGATGTTTGATGCGAACTTCTCAATAATTAGTTTTTTTATTTGTTGAACTTTATAAATTTTATTTTATAGTATTCATTATAAAACACAGCCTTTCCTAATAAGGTTTCCATATGTCATCACGCTGTTGTTCTTTATTTGGCGTATCTAAAATAGAATTAAAAATTTTTATTATTACAAATAACTTTTTACAAAATGTGTATGCAAACTTCCCATTTTCATTTGTTCCGCTACGTCTAACTCACTTAACTGCTGCGAAATAACTAAAAAACAACCTACAGCATGCAAACAATCAACTCTCAACCGAAGTTCGGGAATTTTGTTCGTAAGAAAAAGAAACGAATTAAAATTTATTTTCAGATTATGTGCAGAGTACTCGGAATTTAATCGGAAAGAAAACGAATCAAAATTTCCCTTCAGACATTGTGCAGATCACTCGGAAAATAATCGGAAAAAACGGTTACGAAATCTCGGAAAAAATTTGATATCAGAGCCATCGGCAAAAATTGAGTTCCCATGGGAATGTTCAGAATAGGGCTGATTATATTTAGGTCTACCACTCCTTTTATTTCACTTTTGCATTGTAAACTGTTCTAGTGATTTTGGCAATGTTTAGTTATTATATCCCTGAACCTCTACTCATTATTTAATAATGTATACATTTATTTTATTTCAAATATCAATGATGTGTAATTTTTCCAACGAACAAACCGCAATTACATTACAATACAAACAAACATTGAAAAATTGATGACAGAGAGAGAATGTGTATATTAAATTTAAAATCAAACTCCCAAGAGTATGCTTTAATTTGTTTTGTCAGAAATTGAATTAGCGAATAATGTGTTCGTAAAAAGGGTTACCATCCATTTTACAAAAGAAAAATAAGTAAATAAAAACAAATTACAAAAATGCATTAAAAATGCTTTAAATTTAAGTTACTGAATAATAATAATAAAAAATATATGGTTTTCATGCGAGAAAAATTTTCATTGAAAGCTAGTTTTCGCACAAATGATTCTGTGGTATTTAGTGTTTTTTGTTTGTTTTCATAATATTTGTTGCCACTGCGTGTCTGCCACCATGTCTGGTTGTTGGTTAGTTACTTGTTTGTTAGCAGCTACTGGTTGGTGTTTTTAGCAAATGAAATGTTGATGCATATTTAAATATATTTTGACATTAATTTGTTGTTTAATAGTAGCAAACAACAATAAACATTAAAAGTTATTTTTATATGATTTTACCCTGCCAGCAATTGGAAGTGAGTTTTGCACTCCCTCGCCTAAGAAGTCACTCCGGAGACACCCCAAGGAAGATCGTCGGTGAATTACACAAACAATTTCTATAGCCTTATTGTGATTACGTTTTATCGCGTATGCCGACACTTCGGAGTGACTTCCAAGGCGATTGTTTACATTTATTTAATGATTCAACACAACAAATATAGAACATTTTCTATCTGACGATTATATGAGACGGTGGTGCAGTGGTAAGCACACTCGCTTTGCACTCTGAAGGTCCGGGTTCGCTTCCCAAGTCAGGCAAAAAAACATCACATTTTTAAAATGACAAAATTAATGTATGTGGAAATTGCAAAGAATAATTTCTCTAAAAGAGAAGAGAAATAAAAAAATAAATAATAAAATTAAAAAAAAAAATAAAAAATATTAAAAAAATAAATAAAACTAAAAAAATAAAAATAAAAAATTAAAATAAATAAATAGAAAAAAATAAATAAAAAAATATCTTTTTTAATTTCTATAACTATCGCGGAAATGATCTTCCAGAAATGTCGCTGGAGTGACTTCCAAGACGACACCCCGGTGTGGTTCATTTCCTCACAACGGAGGTCACTTCAGGGTGACTTCTGCGACTATCGCCGCGACTGTTTTCATCGCCCTGGGCGACACGCCTAAGTCACTTCAGCGATAGTTTTTGCTTGCAGGGTAGCGAGTTTTTTTTGCACACACACACACTTTTTCATGTGTGTTTGTGCACATTGACATTTATGTTTGTGCCCATTGATTTTGTAACGGTTGCTGGTTTTTTGTCATTATTTTTTTTCTTCTTTAGAATTTACATCACATTTTATTTACATTATATTGCGGTTAGTATTATGTACAAATATTATTTACATTGTCCCTGTTAATTTAAAATATATTATCGTTATTATTTGTTTAATAATTTACTTGAAAATTAATTAAAAGCGATGTTATCTAATTGGTGGTTGTACGAAGAGCGATATGGAAAAAATATGTTTACAAATGTTGATAATTATTATTAGCATTGTACGCATTGGGGAAAACAGACTTTTAAAGTTAATTTTTGTGCATACTTTCAGGTGGTGACATTACTGATATACATAGTTTTGCAATATTGGTTGGACCAGTGATAAGAAAAAGCGCAATCACGGACCGTGGACAACGAAAATCGTTGACCATGCACTTTTCTTCATGTCCGATGTCACCTGTGACGATATTATACACGTGTTTTGAGGCACCGCGATCGTATTTTATCGACATTTATTTGCACCAATTTGAGCGATTGTCAAATTGTGCGGGATCTAACAATCCTTTTTTACGGCTAGGTGTCATGTATGCTGATGGTAGAAGAAATGCCCAAAAATGCCTCTATCTCACGGTATGTCACATGAAGATGAAAAAAAGGAAAAAGAACAAGTAAAAAAGTATCAGTCGGCTTTGCCGACAGAGATATACCGTCAGCATATGTGAATTGAAATTTTCATCTACGCTCAGATCGAATGTATTTATGGTATTTTCATTATTTTGTGGCCTTTCTTGGACATTTGGATTAGGATTAAAGGTCAAAAGTGTTGCAGAGGAGGTACTTAAAGGAATAAACCGACATAGTCCATTATGGAAGTGGATCTTATTTTGGGATATATTGCCCACTAGTCTTTTCAGTGGACTAGTATGCCAGGAAGCATGGACTTGTCCACGGAAAACATAATACCGTTGTAAGCAGGCAACAATGAACAGCACCGGCATACATTTCCAAAGAATCTTCTAACAGTGTTAACTGCACCTGAACACAAATGTTGAACTTTTGTGGAGAAGGTTCCCTAAGGTACTTCCATTTTAGAACTAAGGTACTTCCAAGAAGAACTAAATTTGGACAAAATATTAGGAGATCAAAAGTTTGTACCAAATTTGTTTAAGAGATATCGTGCATACAACTTAACTGACATTTTTAAATATTCGGGGGAACCACGGGAGTTGTGGTATAGCCTATCTTCGAACTGAAAGTATGACAAAATATCAAGAAGACCAAATTTTGGACCAAATCGGTTAGTTCGAGAGTTATCGTGCTCTCCAGCCACTACATACTCGTATGGTGCCATAGGGTTTCTTTACACCTTTCGGGCTGTTTTCTCAAGAAGTACCGACTTGCCTCAGAAAAAAAGTTTACCGTCGTAATTGAGACAGCGAATGCAAGTTGCTTCAACAAAAATCAAAGTGATTCGAGAGCAGGTCTTAAAGTGAACTTATTCGAAATTTTGTGTGGGAGGTACCCGAAGGAGTGGACAATTATAGTCCATATTCGAACCTGATCTATACCTGGCAGATATATTAGGATGTGTAAAGTATGGACTAAATCGGTCACTACCTTCAAGAGATGTCGTACGCACAATTTTTCCACAACATTTTGAACTTTTGTGAAGGAGGTGCCTGAAGGAGTGGATCAATATGGCTTATCTTCGAACTTAAACTAAGTTTGCACAAAATATTGCGAATGCAATATATTGGGCCGAATCGGTTAATTCGTTCGAGAGTTATCCTGCGCTCCAGCCAGCAGGACAGACGGACGGACATGGCTAGATCGACTCTAAATTGTCTGAATCACATTTCGTCCAAACATACTTGGGGTCTAAAACCATTATTTCGATGAGGCACATTTTCATCGTATCAAAGTGTATATACCGTCTTTAGCCTAAAGGCTGAGGATATAAAAAGCGGGAATGTGAAAAAAGAAACCAGAATGAAGTCCGAAAATTCTACCAAAGGGTGAAGCATTAAATTGATGGCTTTGGTACAGGCATATCCTCCTCTAGAAAGAAGAAAGGTAATCAGTAGACAGCGGAATCCTGTGCAAATGCATATGTGGTTAGGATGGTCGTAGAGAAATTATGATTAGACAGAAACTCATTTTATCACAAAATAAAACGAATTAGGCCCATAAATTTTTGCATATTTTGACATATTTTTACATATTTGCATAAAATGAGCATATGCAAAAATATATACAAGGATTTGTAGTCTAAATATCACACCGAAATGGCTGAAATTTGGTATTAAGTCTTCGTTAGGGGTATAAAACTTTCCACCTGAAATTTGTCGGTATAGGTCCACGTCTTCTAAAATTTGTCAGTTAAGGTTTAGGCCTTCATTTAGCCCCCATAGAACGATACCTCCCGATTTTCGGTATTTTGAAGGTTGTGGCTGTGGTTATACATTTCTCTCATTTCATTTTGCATATGTCATATGTTTCGATTGCAATTTAATCAGAAGCCAAAAATATGCACAGTCTTAAAATTTGAATCGGACCAAAAATAGGGGTTGCATAAAATTCCGCTGTCTAGTAATCAGGCAACAGATAGTTTTCTCTGGATACGGAAAATTGTTTCATACTGATTAGGTGTACGCATCAACTAGTTACCACCATATGGAGGGAATAACGCGTATCCGATGACTGGAACCTTAGCATCCTGTGCCCCGTGCAGAATAAAGGAAATAAGACTATCTAGGCTTAAGTCTGCTCCCTATTGCGTATAAGATAGTGTCAGGGATATTGTGCGAACGACTAAAGCCTGTGGTCAACGAAATAGTTAGACTATATATCAATGAGACTTCAGACCAGGCAAATTCACCATTGACCAAATACTTAGTCTGCGGCAAATCCTAGAAAACACCCAAAGCAGCCTTCGACAGAAATTGGTATTCCCGCAAAGCTCATTCGGATTTGTGAGATGACTCCAACTGATACCCGGTTCTCAGTTAAAATGGGGAAGAACCTCTCCGAACAGTTTAGTACCAAAATATGTTTCTGACAAGGAGACTATTATTCACTTGATCTCTACAACATCCTGCCGAAAAAGGTGATAACACAAAGTTGATGGTATCGAAACACAATGCGCCCACAAAACTTGGACTTCATTCTCCTCGGCACCCCCACAAGTACAACAAACAACATCAACTGTGAAATAGGTAGAAGAAGAATATTGGTCATCAGATGTTACCTTGCAGTAAGTAAGAAGTTAAAAACAAAACCACATATCGTCAAACTTTAAGGACACTTTACAAAACACTGATACTACCCGTGTTAACGTATGGTTCTGAAGGGTTTGAGAGAAAAATTCTACGAAAAATTTACTGATCAATCTGCGTTGACGCAGAATATACATATATGTCGTATGAACCATAGTTAAACGTATCGAGTTACAAAGGTTTTGTTTGTCAGACCATGTCATTAAAAGGAACGATGATGAACACAATAAAATGCGTATAAATACGAGCCACATGGCGGTGCACTTAAAGGCCAAGACTTCGATGAAGTAAACAAGCGGAAAACGGGATAAAAACACGATATTCTAAACCTTGTTGTCCTGAACATAGCATGTTTTTGGGCTAGTACATATTTCATGGCATAACGGACCGAAAGCTGTACAATATCTACATGTGATAAACAAAAGTGACAGTAATTATAGAAAGGTGTGACCGTGGTGCAAGAAAGAAGGTGATACAATAATACCAACTGTGGGCTTATTCTGTAACTATTTAAAAACAGTCTATATTGTTATTTTTTCGAGAAACTTATTTCAACAACTTAATTTTTGTTAAAAATATCGTTATAAAAACAACATCAAAATTGTCTATAATTAAAAATCGACAAAAATTTTCAATATTGGATTTGCTTATGTCTAATGTATGCTGTATGTCTAATTTAGGAATCTATTCAAAATTGAAAGCTTTTGAAAGTTTATCGACAATTTGTCTACATTTTTACAGAATAGCATTGTTAAAAAGTTACAGAATAGGCCTACTGATGTCTTAATTTACTGCCAAAACATATTTTTAATCAAAAATAAATAACAACACAAAAATAATTATAAATAACAAATATTTCGTTTCTATAAAGAATATCTGTGTACAACATCTTCATTTGAGCTTTGCAAAGAATATTTTACCGTTATCTTTTACGTTTTGTGGATATTTCGCTCAAAAATGTTTGACAGCAAATGAAGACTTCGGACTGAATTCGCCTTTTTGATCACCTTCTTAAATTCGCCTTGGGTGTAACTAACACTGATCCAAACTCTCTCTCCACACCGTAGTATTTCTCTCAAACTCTTATCAAGTTTAAAGTTGGACTATATCGATCCATTCTTACAGTTCATTCGTACAATATCCACAAAAGTTCAACATTTTTGTTGTTAAATCCAGTTTAATACCATTTCTCGGATTGTATTGAAATTTTAACACCTGTAGGCCTAAAAGTTACTGAATTTTTATCGATTAAAAAGTTGTTGAAATTTCTTTTGTTTTTGTAACAACTACAAAACAAACAACTGAAATTATTATAAAATAAACAATAAGTAAAGTTGTTAAAAGGTTACAGAATAGGTACACTGTAGGTCTATTCAGTAACTTTTATCGATTAAAAAGTTGTTGAAGTTTATTTTGTTTTTGTAATAACTACAATAAATACACAATGAGTATAGTTGTTAAAAAGTTACTGAATAGGAGAGTCTGATAGTCCGTGAGAGACATGGATATCGACATTTTCAAATCGTCCTTTTGCTATTAAATCGAAATTAAGGTCATTCTCAAATCATGGTGAAATTTATGCGTGTGCTTCTCACTTTAGTGTATATACACTTTCATACGGGCAAAATGTGCCTCATCGAAATAATGGTTTTAGACCCCAAGTATGTTTGGACGAAATGTGTTTCAGACAATTTGGAGTCGATTGAGCAATGTCCGTCCGTCTGTCTGTCTATCTGGCTGGAGCGCACGATAACTCTCGAACGAATGAACCGATTCGGTTCAAATTTAGGCATTCGTAATATTTTGCCCAAACTTAGTTTACGTTCGAAGATGGGCTATATCGGTCCACTCCTTCCGGTACCTCCCCCACAAAAGTTCGAAAATGTTCGGAAAATTTGTGCGCACGACAACTCTTGAAGGGAGTAACCGATTTCGTCCATACTTTGCCCATCGTAAAGTGTGTACCAGGCTTAGACTAGGCTTCAATATGGACTCAATCGGTCCACTCCTTCGGGTACCTGCCACACAAAATTTCGGAAAAGTTCAGTTTAGGGCCATCTCTAGAAACGCTTTGATTTTTGTTTTAGCTACTTGTATTCACTGCCTCCCATACGACGGTAAAGATTCCTTAGGGGCAAGTCCATACTTCCCGAGAAAATAGCCTGAAAGTTGCAAAAAAAAATCCTATGATACCGTGTAAGGTGGTTGGAGCGCAAGATAACTCTCAAATGGATCTGCCGATTCGGTCCAAAATTTGGCCTTCGTAATATTTTGTCCAAACATAGTTTAAGTTCGAAGATAAGTCATATTGATAAACTCCTTCAAGTACCTCCCCCACAAAAGTTCAAAATTTTCGGAAAATTTTTACGTACGGTAACTCTTGAAGGGAGTGGCCGAATTGGTCCATACTTTACACATCCTAATATATCTACTAGATATAGATCAGGTTCAAATATGGACTATATTTGTCGACTTCATCCGGTACCTCCCACACAAAATTTCGGATAAGTTCACTTTAAGACCTGCTATCCAATTATTTTGATTTTTGTCGAAGCAACTTGCATTCGCTGCCTCAATTACGATGGCAAACGTTTTTTCAGGGGCAAGTCCATACTTCTTGAACAAACAGCCCGAAGGGTTAAAACCCCCCTATGGCGCCATATGTAGTGGCTGGAGATCCACTTCTATAATGGTCAATGTAGATCCATTCCTTTTAATATCTCCTCCTCAAAACTTTTAATCTTTAATCCTTATCAACATTTTTGTTGGTTTAAACGCCCAAAATTTTTAAAAACCCCTAAATACATACGTTTTTTGGGAAAAAATTGTTTCAATTTGTACAGGCTGAGGGTATATCTCTGTCAGCAAAGCAGACTGATACTTTTTTACATATTATACCCTACACCACCATGTTGGGAGGGTATTATAAGTTGGTTTTGGCCAAAAAGTTTGTAACACATCGAAATAATGGTCGTAGACGCATACATATATGGCAAAAACGAAAATTACTTTACAATTCCATTTGAAAAAAATTAAAAAAAAAAAATTGCGAGCACATCCATCCACTATTTTTGGTACAGAAGTTAAAGAAAAAAATCTGGTTTCAAATCTGCTCGCGTTCACAAAATTGGCCGATGCGCGAAAAAGTTATAGCGGTTTTTATTCTCTTATAAAGAAAAAATATTTTAAAATTTCTTATTTGTTGTATTGAGAAAATGTATGCATATATCAGTAACAGCAATTGATATCCGTCCGTAGATGCGCCATAATTTATGAAATTTGTTTTTATTTTCCCGAAAAATCAAAAAAATTAAAAAAAAAATCTGGGAGCAAATTTAAATTATACTTCCTCAGAATCCGTATAAACCTCTAAAAAATAAATTAAAAATACGTACAGAATCTAGACAACGCGTACAAAATATAAAACCAAAATTTTAAACATTGGCTGCTTACTGTGGTAACTTATTAGAAAAGGAAATTAAGAGTAATATTGAAAGTACAATCATTCAAAAATATGAAAATTAAAAAAGCTGTTATTCGCGAATTACTTAAAGTTGGTTGATGCGCATCCGATTTTGGATACAGCGAGTCAATCTCTTTCAATATCTACATATGCATATTTTGATGATTGACCCAGCGGCCATTGTGTGCCGTCAGCTGCATCTCACATCGCAGTCTAGTACGCGGATTTTTCAAAGAATATTTTTGCTGATTTTCCTATTTTCAAGGTATCTATGTATATCCGCGGTTTTAGTGAATGGATTCGATCGCGGAAGAGCTCATTAGATCCGTCGCGTAAAAAATCTAAATTCACGCGGGGTTCAAAGGAAATTGAATGACATTGTAAATTTTCTACGCAAAAAATAGGTTTTGTAAGAAAATTCAGGCATCAAATTTTGGCCTTCAGACTCCAATTACAGTATAATCTCGATAAGAAAATATTATGGTTTGCGAACATTTTAAGATCGGAAAGAGCTTCCCTGGCTACCAAATTTACGTCTTATGTTCCTCCATCGTAATTTAGGTGACTTTTGCTGATTACTTTAATCATCTAAAACTTCTCTACAACTGGTGTATATTTATGCATAATTTTTTTAAGGTTATAAACTTTGAAGCACATGTACATACATATAATGATTTTCCTTGTCCATGGGACATGAGCCTCTTATGACTCGCGATAGAAATTCCGAGTTCAAATGCTCTCATCTAATTATGGGGAATATTTCTATGAACATCACCAAATCGTCATCGGCGAAATCAAAAATAAACATTACAACAGTTGTATTTGTTGTTGAGCTCTAGGCGATATTATGTATTTTATTTACTTTCCAATATTTCGCAATTGATTAAATTGTATCTTCAGGGGATATGTAAAACTTAATTAGGCGTCAAATTGCTTAAAAACTATGACAGACTTCACCATCATCGTCAAGTGTAAATTTTAGAAAGAAACATTATATAAATTTGATTTTGAATGCCAAAGAAGGAAAATAAAAGGGTCATACTACTTTGTTTTAAATTTATTGAAATTCCTATATAAGAACTCTACTCGCTTCTTCGTTTAGCTATAAATCCCAATGAAAACTAACCTATTAATCCCAACTCTTTAAATGATTTAAACATTTCTAGGTAAAATATGCATTATATGCCCCCAAGGGACTCTCTCACTAAGAGGAGGTCTAATGATTTAACAGGAAACGACTAATCAACATCGATTTTTCAGGAAACCAGGCTACCCAACCCTAGGTTTTAAATACTTTTGCTTATCATAGCCAGTCATCCATGGTTGAACAATAGGAAAATTATTTGACATATTCAGATAGTTAATTCCATATTGACTGTATAACTGAGTTGACAGTAGATGTCTAGTAAGTCGAGATTTGGACTGAAAACTTTGAAAAACTTAAATTTTCTTATTAATGCACCAATTGCTATTATTAAGAACGAAAACGTCAATAAAATAAATAAAAATCTTATGATGAAGATAGGAAAAAAGTATTGATGTCCGTATTATCGGGGTAAGAAAAATGTGATGTCCGGATTACCGAGTCTACAATGTAAAATGTCAGCATCAATTTTAGGTGGATGCGGTGGATATATCGAAAAATCATACACTAGGATCTATTTGCCCATGGAGTATTCTGTGATTCTTTCTTTGGGGATAGGTCTATAAAATGTAAGGTTAAACCTGAAGTCGGAAGAGAACAAAGAAAAACTTGTTGGCTTCAACCCATTTTTCTACATTGATGCCAACACAGCAACCACGAAAATTAATTTTAATAGCCGTCATTATGGGATCCCTCCTAAAACACGTCATTTTAAAGAATTTCAGTCATATTATATCGAATATATTAACAGTTCGCGAATTCTGAATGGGTGAAACTCGGATTCATCGATTGCAAAACATTTTTGGTTTTTACCATTTATTCGTACAAAAATTTTTATGTTTTCAAACAAGGAACGGAGGATCTTTAATAACCTAGACAACCTTGTAGAATTATTATTAAGAGAAAAATATAAAATACTTTTTATTGTATATGACCTTTTCGACGTTTAGAACTTTCTGACCGCCGAAAACCTAAAACATCGCTGTATGCATAAGAGGTGTAAATGTGGTGCATGTAGTTTGAAATGATGTCATACATACATATAAAATAAGAACTTTCACCTTGAGATTTGTCTTGTGTTTTCTTACTACTTCGTCTAGATCAATTGTGCGTACATACCTGAAAAAAATAAAAGTAAAACAAAAACATTAGAATTTGAATACATATATTGGTAGCGACTGGCCAGAGACAGCTCTCATTATTTGTATTATGTGTATATAAGACCTTGCAAAGGTCTTCTGTCAATAGAAGATCTTTCAAAGGTTTCCTGAAGAGCTTTAAATGTCTTCTACACAAGACCTTTCAAAAGGTTTACTACCAATAAATGTCCTTTCCAAAGATTTCTGGTATTAAACTAATATTCTTATTCTTGTTTAAACTTCAAATTTTAATATACGTCTATTTTCTTTATTCATTGTTCCAAGTGAATGTAGACAACCCCCAACATATGCTTCGATAATTTAAATAGACGCCTGAATGTATGTGCCGGATGGGTGGATGTTGATGCCACATCACATTACAGGTAACATAATATTCCACAACACATGCAATATGTTTCGTGGAAAACCTCATTATTTGTACAGAATATAAATATAAAGATACATTTTTCCTATACACAGAAGAAATAACCATCATTCTCTATTGTGGCTGAGGGTGTTTTCTTATACAATGTCATCAATTTGTCACACCTTTTGCAATGCTCTGCAAGAGTAATGCAAAAAACAATACAAATTTTATGATGAGTTTTTGTTACCAACCAACCGGCCAACAACAAGCGCCCAGCGTTATTGCGCGAATATAAAATTGCATATCGCGCGTCTTTGTTATGTTCAGAGGAAATAAAATACAGACATAAAAGCAACAGCAACAATAAAAACCCTTAGAAATCTTTCAATTGGTTTAATATTACCTGTAAAAACGCACACAGTGAAACACACAAACTCTTCTGTTGTATAGTGGAAACCCAAGGCAAAAAACTGGATGATCGGAATCAAAATAGGGATAGAATGAATGATGAACTTTGTTAGTTAAAAGGATATGCGATACACAAAGGACACAAAGTGCATGACAAGCAACTATTTGTCTATTTTTTATACTCCCAAGAGGAGTGGCAAACCAAAAAACAAAAAAAGCACAAAAAACAAAACTAACGAACGTCATCTACCACAAAAGAAAGGTAAAGATAAATGATGAGACACAAGTGATTGTTTCTTGGATTGTTTTTCCTTTAAGAAGGTTCTAGAAATAGTAAGACTTTTGGTGTGAGTTATATAAATAACCATAAACAGGCGAAAAATATTTCTCAAAAGATTTGTTGGTATCATTAAATATTCAGAATTCATTATATTAACAGATTTAAATGTAGAAGTGACATGCTGGGTCAGTCGTGGTTATGTAAACATTAGATGTGTCATTTCAGTGACAAGGTTATGTGGAGTTTAATTTAGTGGTGTAGAAATGGGCAATATTTTTGAAAATTTAACATAGTTGAAGGTTTACAATTTTATAACTCGCCAATTGTGGTAGTGTATTGTTGTATTATACAAAATAAATGCTTTTGGATAAAACGAAATGTTTTTAGACTTGGCAAAAAATATTGGCCTTAGAAGTTAATTTGCGTGGAAGCTGTGGCTATATTTATGCTGTCTTATTTTGGCTGCCAAATCCAAACAATTACCCCGATCATTATAATTTAGGTCTCATTTGATTCCCCGTGAAGTTTTTATTTAGAAATAATTTTTGTAATTTTTAACAGTTAAATGGATCTATATTTTGAAAAAAAGTCGGATTACAATTATAATTTTGTCTATTTATTGTTATTCCGCGAATACTGCGTATCATTTTACAAATTTTATGCAATCTACTCACTGACGTGTCTTCGTGACAACTTTTTAGTGACAATTGTGCTCATTAAAATATTATATAAATATAAATATAAATATATCGGACCACTTTTTGGTATAACCCCCATATAACGGTACCTCCCGATTTTCGGTATTTTGTGGATTTTAGCTACATTTTATGACCGAACTTCCTGTAATTTCACGTTTGGGGTTCCCAGTGGTCACGAAATAATAATAATTGTTCCACAAGCATCCCAAAGGGACAAGGGAGACTTCTTTCATATCAATGAGTGCAACCCGTTTTATATTAGCTCAATGATATGGGACCTACAGTTTATCGCCGAGTCCGAACGGCGTGTCTAAGACACCACTTTTGTAGAGAAGTTTTGCATGGCTGAAATACTCAGGAAATGTCGCCAACATTTCTGAGGGGTATTTTGCCACTGTTGAAAAGTGTTTTGATGTTGCCTGGCCGGAGAATCGAACCCACGATGGTATGTGCGCAAGGCGGGTGTGCATACCATTGCACCACGGTGGCACCCGAATATCTCCACTAAAAACCGTCAACATAGGTCCATGTTTTGATATAGCCGCCATATAACGGTACCTCTCGATTTTCGGTATTTTGAGGATTTTAGCTACAGTTTTTGACCGAACTACCTGTAATTTGAGAGTTGAGGTTCTTAGTAATCACAAAAGATCTCCACCGAAAACTGTCAACATCGGTCCATGTTTTGGTATAGCCTCCATGGAACGGTACCTCCCGATTTTCGGCATTTTTGAAGATTTTAGCTACAAATTTCGACCGAATTATTTGTAAGTCGACATTTGAGGTTCCCAGTGGTCACACAACATCTCCACGAAAAACTGTCAGCATAGGTCCATGTTTTTGGATAGCCACCCACCTTTTTAAATTGTCAACGTAGGTCCATGTTTTGGTATAGCCCCCATATAACGGTGCCTCAACATTTTCGGTATTTTTGACCCAACTAATTCGAAAAACAGTCCACATAGATACATGTGTTGGTAGAGCCCCCATATAACGGTATCTCCCGATTTTCGGTTTTTTAGATGTTAGCTAAAATTTTTGAATCAAGTATCTGCAATTCGACATTTGAGTTTCCCAGGGGTCACAAAACTTCTCCACCAAAACATAGGTCCATACTTTTGAGTTAGCCCCATATAAGGTTCTCGACCGATTGAATACATTTTTTATGATTTTTTACCTTATTTAGGTATAAGTGGTCTTCTCCTAAAATTGTGGACAGTAAAGGAAATAACTATTTCGTTTTACTTCAGAATATTTTATGGTGGAGGGTATACTTGTTTTACTTGTTTTTATTTTACTTTTATTTTATTTTTTATTTTATTTTATATTGTTTTGATATTTATTTATTTTTATTTTATATTTATGTTATTTTATTTTATTTTTTTATTTTTTTTATTTTTATTGTTATTTTATTTTTATTTTATTTTTATTTTCTATTATTTTATTTATTTTATTTTTTTATTTTAATTTATTTTATTTTAATTTATTTTAAAATTCTTTTATGGGTTAGCGCCCAGCACATGTCAGCTCACTACCATTAACGGGCGTTAAAAGCAGTCCTTAGATGACAACACGGGTAGGTTAGTGTCCACTTGAGATGAAAAAGGGATCATGATATATCAGCGACCTTTATTTGGATTTTAGCTACATTTTATGACCGAACTACCTGTAATTTCACGTTTGGTGTTCCCAGTGGTCGCAAAATATCTCCACTAAAAACCGTCAACATAGGTCCATGTTTTGGTGTAGCCCCCATATAACGGTACCTCTCGATTTTCGGTATATTGAGGATTTTAGCTACAGTTTTTGATCGAACTACAGTGCCCGGCATAATTATTTTTACAAGTTTGAAAAAATGATGTGTTTGGTTTTTTACCGGATTAGTCTTCTACAAAAATATGAAAAAATATTCTGGCTAATCCTTTACTAGAGTACTTATAATTAGTAATAAATTTTATCAATTTAAATTTACGCTTCCACTTTTGTAATGTAAATAAAATTTCACTGCGTGGCATAAGTATTTTGACAAAATTGTTTTATTGATTTTTAGACCTCAACAATTAAAAATGTTTTATTTATACTTATGATTATTATTAGTTACGGTAAAAATAATATGCTTCACACACATCTGTACCGCTATGGACCCATTTACGGATCGATGTTTCAAGGATTTAGGGATTTATCACTAAACAAGATTTTCGATGATTTTCTCCCATTATTTTTCACATTTCCACTTTTTAATGAGAGTAAGAACATTTTTCTCTTACAAATGTGATATTTGAAGGAGACTACTTTAAGTTTGAACCCGAAATACGCTCCAAACCTGCTCCACAAAATTCAGGTAGCAGTGTTCTGCAAATGAATACATAACATTTCGATCGGTTTAATACCATGTTGTTATGAAATGTTGTTTAAAATGCCAAAATATTCATTATAGTCCACAGCATTATCGATAAAAATTTAATATCACAGTATTTTAAATGGTGGATCAACATATTCTGATGCCTGGAAATATTTGGGCATGGCAATAGCATCAGAAGGACATTTATTTCACAAAGATATCAAACTTTTCCGCGGTTTTTTGACTCAAGCTTACTAAAAAGGTTATTTTAAGATGAATTATGTCCAAATTTATTTTTATCAGTCCACAATATGCTCTACCACAATGATTGGTGTGGTGCAAGTGATTTTTATTGAAAATCTAATTGAAAATTTTTGTGGCTATGATTTATCAATCGAGTGGAATAGCAAAAAATGACTTGAAATTGATTTTTTTCTAATGTTTAGAGGTTCTAGTCTTAATAGAGAGTTTGCTTTGACATCGAAATTATTCAGAAGATGAGGATTTGTGTGCTTAAGTAAGATTAGATTTGCAATTCTGCTCTATTTACCGGATAGCGACTTCTGTAATTTCACATTTTCTGCCTAGATCGACCATATTTACAGCGTTTTCAGTATTTTGAGATTTATTCGTTTCAAAATAAATAGATAACTGCAGCAATGTCTAAACAATAGCTACATTTATCACCGAAACTGTAATTTTAAATTTCACTACAATTTTTGACACCAACATTCCCTATTTGAATTAAAAATCTATGACTGTCAAGAACATTTTTTCTTAAATGTTAATAATTTAGCTAAATCAATTCATTTTGTTACCAAAAAGTTCGATTAAGTACCAAAAGTAACATAATTATAGCATATCAAAATACTTATGCCGTTTTGCGTTTGCCTCCCTTTTTAAACATTCGCCTACCTAATCACAAATAAAGCTGGAATGTTTTTGAACCACTAATTTTTATTTAGCTGAGAGGACAAAGAATACCCCTAAGCTGTTAGTATCCCGTTATATGAATGCTGACAATAATTATATGCCTTTTAAGACAAATGTAAATTTTGTAAAAATAATTATGCCGGGCACTGTACCTGTAATTTGAGAGTTGAGTTTCTTAGTAATCACAAAACATCTCCACCTAAAACTGTCAACATCAGTCCATGTTTTGGTATAGCCTCCATGGAACGGTACCTCCCGATTTTCGGCATTTTGAAGATTTTAGCTACAAATTTCTACCGAACTATTTGTAAGTCGACATTTGAGGTTCCCAGTAGTCACACAACATCTCCACTAAAAACTGTCAGCATAGGTCCATGTTTTTGTATAGCCACCCCCTTGTTAAATTGTCAACGTAGGTCCATGTTTTGGTATAGCCCCCATATAACGGTGCCTCCCCATTTTCGGTATTTTTGACCCAACTATCTGTAATTCGAAAAACTGTTCATATAGATACATGTGTTGGTAGAGGCCCCATATATAAAGGTATCTCCCGATTTTCGGTTTTTTGGATTTTAGCTAAAATTTTTGATCCAAGTATCTGCAATTCACAAAACTTCCCCACCAAAAACATAGGTCCATACTTTGATTTAGCACCATATAAGGTTCCCGACCGATTGAATAAATTTTTTGTGATTTTTTTACCTTATTTAGGTATAAGTGGTCACGGAATATCTCCTCCTAAAATTGTGGACAGGAAAGGAAATAATTATTCCGTTTTACTTCAGAATATTTTATGGTGGAGGGTATAAAAAGTTCGGCCCGGCCGAACTTTACACGTTTTTACTTGTTTTTGTTTTACTTTATTTTTTATTTTATTTTGTTTTATTTTATTTTATTTAATTTAATTTTATTTTATTTTATTTTATTTTATTTTATATTATTTTATTTTTATTATTTTATTTTTATTTTATATTATTTGATTTTATTTATTATTTTATTTTATTTATTATATTTTTTTATTATATTATTTTATTTTGTTTTATTTTATTTTAGTTTATTTTATATTGTTTTATTTTTATTTATTTTATTTTATTTTATTTTTAGTTTATTTTATATTGTTTTATTTTTATTTATTTTATTTTATTTTTATTTTATTTTATATTATTTTATTTTTTATTTTAATTTATTTTAACATTCTCTTCTGGGTAAGCGCCCAGCACATGTCAGCTCACTACCCTTAACGGGCGTTAAAAGCAGTCCTTAGGTGACACCACGGGTAGGTTAGTGTCCACTTGAGATGAAAAAGGGATCATGATATATCAGGGACCTTTATAAAGGCGGTTAGGGCAGTTGTTTGGTATCTTTCATCCCCTACGTCACCCTTCATATACATATATTTTTTTATCTATTCTCCCATAAAGTAGGCAATAATATATAGAAAGCAAAATATGTTGTTGTTTTCAAAAATTTTCATAAATCTGCGGCTATGCCAACCATGTCTACCACTTCAGTTTAATTTATTAACCCATGAAATGCTTTTTTTGTTTTCTATTTTTAAGCTATTCACTTTGGCAACCATTTAATTTCCTGCTGCAAGTCAAGTAGTCAGCAGCTAGTAGTAGCAGTATCATTGAGTATTTTGTTTGTTAGTGAAGTGAATTGTTTAAACTTTCTTTCTTTTTGCCATAAATTCAAGCTTTTCTCTCTCTTCGTTCTGTAGTAGCGGTTGCTGATGTTGTTGTTGTTATATTCGGTTTGTTATTTGTTTGGTTTTCATTTGGTTTATGCATTTCATTTTAGTTGATATGAAATGAGCATGAAATGCTTATTCAAGTATCCTTGTTTTGTTACAATGGCAGCAGGGAGCCTCTTATGTAGACCGACCAACCAGCAACCATCCATACATTTGGTTGAAAATCTCTATTCAAAAAGAAAGCCTAACTGGCAAACAAACACAAAAATCCCAGAATAGCGTTGAGTGGCTTCTTTGTTTGTATTTTTTTTCGTTCTGTTTCATGCGATCGCGCTCTATCGAATTTGAATTTTGCATCCTTTTATGGTTATAACCAAATATTTATGGCCATTGCGCTTTAATTTGGCGTATATGTGGCTGGTCAAGTGTTTTTATATTCACTGGCAGAAGTGGTCTTAGCAAACCTTGTTTTGTTATTATTCTTTTAAAGTTATTTTATATAAAAACAATCGCAATTTGTTTTATTTTTATTGTTAGTTTAGTCCTCTGTGGCATTTGGAAATGATTGCAGCCAGCGCTGCTCTTGATTTGCACGACTTGAATTTGATTTTAAGTATTGAAATTGAACAAATGTGTTGAATAGGGTAGAAGAGTTGAAGTAGGAACAAAACCATTGCATACTGTTAGGAACCATCAGCTGATATGTTGATGAACTGAACTTTTACGAGCACACTAATGAAAGGGGTCAGAACTTCAATTAAAATTGCTTCGTTTGAGTAAATACTGCTATAGTTGTAGGGCCTTCTGTATGCCAATACCAATCCCCCAGAAGACCCTTTAATTGCAGCAGTACTTTCTCAAATGCTTCCTACACCACAGTTTAAAGATTATAAATATTTAATACATTTTTATATTTGTGTCATTTCTATGCTATAGTTTTTTCCACATTTTCAACAACAATGGAATTGTGAGCATTCCCCCAAAAAAAAGTATATGACAACTACAGATCTCCGTATGCAATCCAACTCGTATTGTTTTGGTCCCCCCGATGTTGTGAATTAAAGCATTTCAAACTGCATATCATTCTTATGATGGCACACAAATGCATTTCTATTCCCAAAACATAAATACACAGAGATTTGCATTTGTATATGAATTTATTCAGATGGTTTGCATAATATGGCAATATACGCATTATCAACAACAACAACAAAAACTCATATACATATATTATATAGTATGCATATTCTGTAGTTGAGAGAAAAGAAAGAGGAAGCCAAATTACATTCGCTGAAATTGTGTGAAAAATTATTTTTTTGAAATTTAATTTTTTTGTTTGTTTTCTTCTCAACATTGACATTATTTGGTTGCAGTTTCACAGCCATTTGCGTATTCTGGTTAAAATATAAAATCCCTCGACATGAACCATTTTATGTTAGAAAGGAACATAATAATGAAATAAGATGCAAAGATTTATTTAGTCATATACAGTCAATGATTTAAATTTTTTTACTACAGAGAGGTCAGATATTTTTGTAAAAACAATGGTATATACTTTCTACGTCTTAAACTGACGTAAGAAAGGTGTCTTATTACAATTTTATTATTTTTTCTTATACTTTCGTGATGCTGCACAAAATATAACATGTAAATTATAAAATATAATTTATAAAATACAAATTATTAATTTTTTAATTTTTTTAATCGAGCTTTATGATCTTTTATGCAAGTGAAAAAGGAAAGCCGATGATTCGAACCCACACCCACCACTATGTGACATGCATGTTTCGTCTTCGGTAAAGACTCTTCAGACATATTTAATATTTAATATGAATAATTTGTTTATTTGAAATTTTTTTTGCCATTTTAGGCGAAGATCATTTTTTAAGATTAATTTTTTAAAATTTTAATCGAGCTTTATGATCTATTATGCAAGTGAAAAAGGAAAGCCGACGATTCGAACCCACACACCCACCACTTTCAAAGGCAGCGCTAAGCGTTTGTCATGAAAGCACAACTAAATGGGAAAATCCTCATTGTTGTTGTAAAATACAAAACAAAAAAATGCATTTGAAAGAAGAAAAGTTCGAGGACATCGAAGCCGCTCCACATCCGATATGTCTGAAGAGTCTTTACCGAAGACGAAACATGCATGTCACATAGTGGTGGGTGTGTGGGTTCGAATCGTCGGCTTTCCTTTTTCACTTGCATAATAGATAAAAAAGCTCGATTAAAAAATTAAAAAATTAATCTTAAAAAATGATCTTCGCCTAAAAAGGCAAAAAAAATTTCAAATAAACAAATTATTCATATTAAATATTAAATATTAAATATTAAATATTAAATATTAAATATTAAATATTAAATATTAAATATTAAATATTAAATATTAAATATTAAATATTAAATATTAAATATTAAATATTAAATATTAAATATTAAATATTAAATATTAAATATTAAATATTAAATATTAAATATTAAATATTAAATATTAAATATTAAATATTAAATATTAAATATTAAATATTAAATATTAAATATTAAATATTAAATATTAAATATTAAATATTAAATATTAAATATTAAATATTAAATATTAAATATTAAATATTAAATATTAAATATTAAATATTAAATATTAAATATTAAATATTAAATATTAAATATTAAATATTAAATATTAAATATTAAATATTAAATATTAAATATTAAATATTAAATATTAAATATTAAATATTAAATATTAAATATTAAATATTAAATATTAAATATTAAATATTAAATATTAAATATTAAATATTAAATATTAAATATTAAATATTAAATATTAAATATTAAATATTAAATATTAAATATTAAATATTAAATATTAAATATTAAATATTAAATATTAAATATTAAATATTAAATATTAAATATTAAATATTAAATATTAAATATTAAATATTAAATATTAAATATTAAATATTAAATATTAAATATTAAATATTAAATATTAAATATTAAATATTAAATATTAAATATTAAATATTAAATATTAAATATTAAATATTAAATATTAAATATTAAATATTAAATATTAAATATTAAATATTAAATATTAAATATTAAATATTAAATATTAAATATTAAATATTAAATATTAAATATTAAATATTAAATATTAAATATTAAATATTAAATATTAAATATTAAATATTAAATATTAAATATTAAATATTAAATATTAAATATTAAATATTAAATATTAAATATTAAATATTAAATATTAAATATTAAATATTAAATATTAAATATTAAATATTAAATATTAAATATTAAATATTAAATATTAAATATTAAATATTAAATATTAAATATTAAATATTAAATATTAAATATTAAATATTAAATATTAAATATTAAATATTAAATATTAAATATTAAATATTAAATATTAAATATTAAATATTAAATATTAAATATTAAATATTAAATATTAAATATTAAATATTAAATATTAAATATTAAATATTAAATATTAAATATTAAATATTAAATATTAAATATTAAATATTAAATATTAAATATTAAATATTAAATATTAAATATTAAATATTAAATATTAAATATTAAATATTAAATATTAAATATTAAATATTAAATATTAAATATTAAATATTAAATATTAAATATTAAATATTAAATATTAAATATTAAATATTAAATATTAAATATTAAATATTAAATATTAAATATTAAATATTAAATATTAAATATTAAATATTAAATATTAAATATTAAATATTAAATATTAAATATTAAATATTAAATATTAAATATTAAATATTAAATATTAAATATTAAATATTAAATATTAAATATTAAATATTAAATATTAAATATTAAATATTAAATATTAAATATTAAATATTAAATATTAAATATTAAATATTAAATATTAAATATTAAATATTAAATATTAAATATTAAATATTAAATATTAAATATTAAATATTAAATATTAAATATTAAATATTAAATATTAAATATTAAATATTAAATATTAAATATTAAATATTAAATATTAAATATTAAATATTAAATATTAAATATTAAATATTAAATATTAAATATTAAATATTAAATATTAAATATTAAATATTAAATATTAAATATTAAATATTAAATATTAAATATTAAATATTAAATATTAAATATTAAATATTAAATATTAAATATTAAATATTAAATATTAAATATTAAATATTAAATATTAAATATTAAATATTAAATATTAAATATTAAATATTAAATATTAAATATTAAATATTAAATATTAAATATTAAATATTAAATATTAAATATTAAATATTAAATATTAAATATTAAATATTAAATATTAAATATTAAATATTAAATATTAAATATTAAATATTAAATATTAAATATTAAATATTAAATATTAAATATTAAATATTAAATATTAAATATTAAATATTAAATATTAAATATTAAATATTAAATATTAAATATTAAATATTAAATATTAAATATTAAATATTAAATATTAAATATTAAATATTAAATATTAAATATTAAATATTAAATATTAAATATTAAATATTAAATATTAAATATTAAATATTAAATATTAAATATTAAATATTAAATATTAAATATTAAATATTAAATATTAAATATTAAATATTAAATATTAAATATTAAATATTAAATATTAAATATTAAATATTAAATATTAAATATTAAATATTAAATATTAAATATTAAATATTAAATATTAAATATTAAATATTAAATATTAAATATTAAATATTAAATATTAAATATTAAATATTAAATATTAAATATTAAATATTAAATATTAAATATTAAATATTAAATATTAAATATTAAATATTAAATATTAAATATTAAATATTAAATATTAAATATTAAATATTAAATATTAAATATTAAATATTAAATATTAAATATTAAATATTAAATATTAAATATTAAATATTAAATATTAAATATTAAATATTAAATATTAAATATTAAATATTAAATATTAAATATTAAATATTAAATATTAAATATTAAATATTAAATATTAAATATTAAATATTAAATATTAAATATTAAATATTAAATATTAAATATTAAATATTAAATATTAAATATTAAATATTAAATATTAAATATTAAATATTAAATATTAAATATTAAATATTAAATATTAAATATTAAATATTAAATATTAAATATTAAATATTAAATATTAAATATTAAATATTAAATATTAAATATTAAATATTAAATATTAAATATTAAATATTAAATATTAAATATTAAATATTAAATATTAAATATTAAATATTAAATATTAAATATTAAATATTAAATATTAAATATTAAATATTAAATATTAAATATTAAATATTAAATATTAAATATTAAATATTAAATATTAAATATTAAATATTAAATATTAAATATTAAATATTAAATATTAAATATTAAATATTAAATATTAAATATTAAATATTAAATATTAAATATTAAATATTAAATATTAAATATTAAATATTAAATATTAAATATTAAATATTAAATATTAAATATTAAATATTAAATATTAAATATTAAATATTAAATATTAAATATTAAATATTAAATATTAAATATTAAATATTAAATATTAAATATTAAATATTAAATATTAAATATTAAATATTAAATATTAAATATTAAATATTAAATATTAAATATTAAATATTAAATATTAAATATTAAATATTAAATATTAAATATTAAATATTAAATATTAAATATTAAATATTAAATATTAAATATTAAATATTAAATATTAAATATTAAATATTAAATATTAAATATTAAATATTAAATATTAAATATTAAATATTAAATATTAAATATTAAATATTAAATATTAAATATTAAATATTAAATATTAAATATTAAATATTAAATATTAAATATTAAATATTAAATATTAAATATTAAATATTAAATATTAAATATTAAATATTAAATATTAAATATTAAATATTAAATATTAAATATTAAATATTAAATATTAAATATTAAATATTAAATATTAAATATTAAATATTAAATATTAAATATTAAATATTAAATATTAAATATTAAATATTAAATATTAAATATTAAATATTAAATATTAAATATTAAATATTAAATATTAAATATTAAATATTAAATATTAAATATTAAATATTAAATATTAAATATTAAATATTAAATATTAAATATTAAATATTAAATATTAAATATTAAATATTAAATATTAAATATTAAATATTAAATATTAAATATTAAATATTAAATATTAAATATTAAATATTAAATATTAAATATTAAATATTAAATATTAAATATTAAATATTAAATATTAAATATTAAATATTAAATATTAAATATTAAATATTAAATATTAAATATTAAATATTAAATATTAAATATTAAATATTAAATATTAAATATTAAATATTAAATATTAAATATTAAATATTAAATATTAAATATTAAATATTAAATATTAAATATTAAATATTAAATATTAAATATTAAATATTAAATATTAAATATTAAATATTAAATATTAAATATTAAATATTAAATATTAAATATTAAATATTAAATATTAAATATTAAATATTAAATATTAAATATTAAATATTAAATATTAAATATTAAATATTAAATATTAAATATTAAATATTAAATATTAAATATTAAATATTAAATATTAAATATTAAATATTAAATATTAAATATTAAATATTAAATATTAAATATTAAATATTAAATATTAAATATTAAATATTGAATATTCATCTTTCTGTAGTTTTTATCTATTTAAGTATCCAATAAACATAAATGTATAAAATCCACATAAATGTCATTTACGAAATTCTCCTTGTTTTAACATTCTTTAGTTTTTCTTTTTTAGTCCTAAATTCCAAAAATGTCACAAATGGTTTGGGCCAGAAAAAATTTAAATGTACATACATACGTTTGTTGTGGGTGTTCAAGTGTAACAAAGGATAATGCAAATTTTCTTGTTTTCCCAAAAAATGTTATTATTATTTAACTGATATAAATTTAAAATTTTTGGAAAACAAACACTCATGGGCATCTTACAGCTGGGCACGCATTTAAAAGCTTTAAGAACAACAACACTTTGAATGTTATATGAGCGAATGTGGTTAAAAGTACATTACAAACAAAAAGAGCAAACAACGCCAAAGAGCAATAAAAAACAATAACCCAAAGACGCATAAACAAGTTCTTCAAAAAGCAAAGTTTTTCCTTGAAAATTTCTTTGAAATTTTTAAAGTGCCACGCAACAGGGCTAAGGAATAGGCAACACTTTCTTAGGGTAATTGTGGGAATGTGGCAAATTGTTTCAAAATTCCCCAACATTTTTATAAAAAGGCACTTACAAATCGTAATTTCAAAAGATAAAAGTCTGCAGACGTAAAAATGTTTCTAGTCTGGATATAAATATATGGCTAATTAAACTTTCCAGTCATAACCCATATTTATGTTTGACACATTGCTAAAATTATGTGTTTTTAATACATACTTACTTTCTGTTACAGACACATAAGAAATTGAAAGGTATTTCTAGAACATTGAATTTTCAATGTAGACGTTCAGAATAAATCCTAAATTTAATAAATAAATGAATACGTTAAACGCGTAACAACGGTTAAGGATAGTATGTATTTTTTGTTTGATTTTGTTAAAAATATTATTTCTGATGAAAACGTTAAAAAAACTAATTTGAATAATATTTTAGTTCTCAAAAAGTTTATTTTAAAAATTTTACGAAGGGAAAACAATACTCCGAAATGTGACAATATATTTTTATCTTCTTGCTTTTCAGTGAAAGTTGTCCACAGATTTATGTACATAAAATATTGTTGATATCTAAAAAATGCATACATATTCTATATGTATATGCATATTCATTTCCGTATTAAATTTGTATATGTCCTAGATGCATTATTTGTTGTGGTGGAAAATTTTTCTCAGCATGTGGTTGCTAAAATATTCCAATGAAAAACAACTATTGCATCATGGTCGCTTTAGAGGAGTATTCAAATTCACGTGTGTAGTTATTTGTTAAAGGATATGTGGTTGGAACAAGATACACGTACAAATGCGTCATGTTTGTATGTGTACGAGTAGTGTACAAATGTGTGGTATGTCTATTTGCTATAATCCACACAACTGAGCTTATGTTTACAAATATTTTAAGTTTTTAAATTACTTATATACAGATACATACATACATTTTTATTCATCGGACTATGAAATTGTGGCAAAGTAAACAATATAAAAAATGAAAGAAAAATATTTTCCCTGAATATACATATTTTTAATTTTTTAATAGTTTGTTAGAAAAGTTAGGTTTTATTAAACAATGCACAAGTAATGTCAAACACCTTCTCGTTTAAATTGTTTAAAGCTCAAATTAAGAAAAGGGAAAACATTTTAAAGATTAGTAATTAATAGTGGCTGACGTAGGGGATGAAAGATATCGAGCAACGGCCCAGACTCAGCTTTAACAAGGAAAAGCCCAGGACTGATATTTTTCCCTCTTTTATGTCATGTGGACACTGACGTCCCCGTGTGGAGCTGCCTTCAAATGTATAGAGCTAAAATGTGTCTCGCATTCTCCCATAATAACTTTAAAAACCTGGGGTTGGCCGTTGGGTTAGTATCCCACCCCTACAAAGTTTGCACTAAATTGGTTGGATATCAAGAGATATCGTGCATACAATTTTAGTGCAGTGGGGGGAAGTCCCGGAAGTTGTGGACCGGTATTGTCCACCTTCTAACTGAAACTAAATTTGGACAAAATATGACGAAGACCAAATTTTCAATCAAATCGGTACATATGGCGCCATAGGTTTTACACCTCTCGGGCTGCTTTCTCAAAAAGTATGGACTTGCCCCTGAAAAAACTTTTACCGTCGTAATTGAGTCAGCGAATGCAGGTTGCTTCAACAAAAATCAAAGTGATTCGAGAGCAGGTCTTAACGTGTACTTATATGAAATTTTGTGTGGGAGGTCCCCGAAGGAGTGGACAAATATAGTCCACATTCGATCCTGATACATATCTGGTAGATATATTAGGATGTGTAGGGTGACGTAGGGGATGGAAGATGCCAAAGAACGGTTCTGACCGGCTTTAACATGACAAAGCCCAGGATTTATCTTATCCCTCTTTCATCTCAAGTGGACACTGACCTCCCCGTCGTGTCACCTGGGGAACTGCCTTTAACACCCGTAAAACGTAGTGAGCTAACATGTGCCGCGCGTTCACCCACAAGGACGTTAAAAACTTGGGTTTGGGCGTCGGGTTAGTAACCCTCACCTAGAAAAAACAGCCTACTATGAAAAAACAAAAGAAAAGAAAAACAAATCCCTCAAAAGTTGAGGACCCCCGCAAAAGTTTTAAGGACCATGATCTGCGAATCTGCACCTGGAATGTTCGCACTCTTTATAGAGAAGGTGCAGTTTACGCATTGGCAGATGTACTTGAAAAGTACAAGGCTGACATTACTGCCATACAAGAAATACGATGGAACGGGAAAGGCATCACAAAAACACCTAAAGGTGACACACTGTATTAAAGCTGCCATGACACAAAGCATGAGTTTGGTTGCGGATTTGTAGTTGGTCGGAGGTTAAAACATCTGGTCTCCAGCTTCACCCCAGTGAATGAAAGACTCGATGCAATTCGATTAAAAGCAAAATTCTTCAACGTCAGCTTTATTTGCGCTCATGCTCCCACTAAAGACAAGGACGAACAAACCAAATAAATATTTTACGAGCGCTTAGAAGAAATTTATGACCGCTGCCCTGCCCATGACATTAAAATTATTCTAGGCGATTTTAATGCCAAAATTGGAAAGGTCACCTGGGTTTCGCCAGATCAAAGAACAAGAAATCAAATTGATCACGTTGTGATAGATGGAAGACATGCATCAAGCTTGTTGGATGTACGATCGTTCCGAGGTGCAAACATAGACTTGGACCACTAACTTGTTGCAGCAAAGGTACTTACCAGATTAAATGTAGCAAACAAAGTGCGAACAGACACAACAGGGAAGCTGTACATCGGTAAGCTGCAATCACAACAGATAGCCACAGCATACTCCACTCAACTAGCCGAATTGCTTAATTAAAGCACTCCTCATACCGATAACATACCAGCGCAATGGCAAAGCATTGCCCACTCCATGCAAACAGCCGCAAAATCCATACTTGGATACCAGAGACCTCCACCAAGGAATCCATGGTGTGACCAGGAGTGCTGCTACGGAAGAGAAAAATGCGGCCTATAGGGCTACTTTACAATCAGTAGCAACGCGTAGCGCACGAGGGAGGTATCGGTAGAAAAGGAGAGAGGAGAAACGTATTTTCCGCAGGAAGAGACTGATGGCTGTAGGGACCAGCAAGGTAATCTGGTAACTGATACAGATAGTGTGCTCAGGATAAGGAAATAGCATTTTTCCAAACTGTTGGTATCCAATAGTAGCGAAGTCGACGATGATACCACAGATCCAATCCCAGAAGATTGTATTGAATGTATACCACCCTGCCAAGATGACGTAAAGACAGAAATAAACCGACTGAAGAATAATAAGGCAGCAGGAGCTGATGGCCTACCAGCCGAGCTGTTTAAAACCGAAGGCGACACGCTGCACCTTATCAGCATCAGCTAATTAGCCCCATCTGGCAGGAAGAACGCGTACCCGACGATTGGAGCCTGAGCATCCTGTGCCCCGTCCATAAGAAAGGAGATAAGACTTTATGCTCCCACTATAGGGGCATAAGTCTTCTGCATATCGCCTACAAGATAGTGTCAGGGATATGTTGCGAACGACTAAAGCCAACGGTCAACGAAATAGTTGGGCCACACCAATGCGGCTTTAGACCTGGGAAGTCCACCATTGACCATATATTTACCCTGTGGCAAATCCTGGAGAAAACCCAAGAGATGCAGATCGACACCTCCCGCCTTTTTATCGATTATAAAGCAGCCTTCGACAGCCCACTACGTTCAAAGGTATTCCAAGCCATGTCTGAATTTGTTATCCCCGCAAACTCATTCGGCTTTGTAAAATGACTCTAACTGACACAAGATCTTCAGTTAGAATAGGAAAGAACCTCTCCGAAGAGTTTTGTTGAATTGGTTCCTATAATTTTGAGGTAGTAAAAGACTTCTTATACCTCGGCACCGCCGTAACACAACAAACGACATCAGCTGTGAAATAAAAAAAAATAATTGTATTGGCCAACAGATGCTACTTTGGCTTAAGTAAGCACTTCAAAAACAAAGTCACAACTCGTCAAACACAAATAACGCTTTACAAAACACTGATGCTACCCGTGCTGATGTATGATTCCGAAGCCTGGGTACTTGCGCAAGCAGATAAGGCAGTGCTTGGCGTGTTTGAGAGAAAAATTCTTCGAAATATCTACGGACCAATCTGCGTTGACGGTGAATATCGACGTCGTATGAACCACGAGCTGTATCTGCTATACAACGACATCAATATAGTTAAACGTATCGAGATGCAGCGGTTGCGTTAGATAGGCCATATCATAAGAATCAGCGATGATGAACCCGCTAAAAAGGGGTATAAATTCCAGACACATGACGGTGCAAGCAGAATTGGCAGGCCAAAGAATAGATGGCGCAAACAAGTGGATAAAGAGATGACAAGGCGCGGTATTCCAGAAAGCGAAGCACTAAACAGAGAGAATTGGAGATCTTTTCTTAGTTCGGTCTATGGAACAAATGTTCTGGAATGGGCTAGCTAAGTAAGTAAATAAGTAAAGTTATAGTGCGCACAATTTTCCCGAACATTTTTGAACTTTTGTGGAGGAGGTATCTTAAAGAGTGGACCGATATGGCGATATATCTTCGAACTTTAACTAAGTTTGGACAAAATATTACGAAGGCCAAATTTTGGACCGAAACGGCAGATCCGTTCGAGAGTTATCTTGCGCTCCGACCACTACACACGGTGTCATAGGGTTTTTTGCAAATTTCATGCTATTTTCTCAGGAAAATGGAACTTGTACCGTCGTATAGGGGCCAGCGAGTAACCGATTTGGATTTGCATATAGTGAATTTTCTACCAGACTTAGATGAGGCTCTTGTGTGGACTTCATCGGTCCACTTCTTCGGGTGCCTTCCACACAAAATTTCGGAAAAGCTCAGTTTAGGACCTGCACTCGAATCGCTATGATTTTTGATGTAACAACTTGTATTCGCTGCCCCCATAACGACGGTACAAGTTTTATCATGGGCAAGACCATACTTCCTGAGAAAATAGTCCGAAAGGTTTAAAAAGCCCTATGGCACCATTCGTAGTGATTGGAGCGCATGATAACACTCGAACGGATCAACCGATTCGCTCTAAAATTTGGCGTTAATAATATGTTGTTCAAGCTTAGTTTAAGTTCGAAGATAGATCATATCGGTCCACTCCTTCAGGTGCCTACCCCACAAAAGTTTGAAAATGTTCGGACAAATTGTGCGCACAATAATTCTTGAACGGAGTAACCGATTTGGTACATATTTTTCGTATCGTACGGGACACTGATCAGGTTCGAATATGGACTATATAGGTCCACTGCTTCGAGTACTTCCTACACAAAATGTGTGAAGAGTCTTCGCGACCCCGAATGGTTTAAAATACCCCTATGGCACCATGTATAGTGACTGGAGCGCACGATAACTCTCGAACGGATCAGCCAAATCGATCCAAATTTTCGACTTCGAATTCCTTTAGTTTTTGTTGTAACAACTTGTATTCGCTTTCCCCATTACGATGGTACATGTTTTTATCAGGGGCAAGCCATTGCTTCTTGAGATAATTGCCCAAAAGCTCCAAAAAAGCATACGGGGTGCAACTAAATTGGGTAGTACGTGAGATAAGGGGAAACCGATTTGGTCCACACGTAGTGCATCGTATTGTATAGGCGTCAGAAGTATTGTGTTCTTTTCTTTAGGTCTGAGGCTGTTTGACGTCAGAATTATTGCGGTTCCTTCTTATCTTTATGTCCAAGGCTACACTCAGCCTCTCTATCTCGGTCGCCACAGCTGATTTATACTTTTTTACGTGTTGTTCTTTTAGACCACCAAAGTGTTTAGAAAGAGACTGCGTTAATAAATTTCATGTTGCTGCTGGTAATTTTCTTGAACTGTATTTGAAAGGATCTTTGCTTATCAAAAAAAAAAAAAAAAAAAAAAAAAAAAAACAAGACAAAAAAAATTAAAAACACATTACACATTTGAACATTTTAAAATTGTCACTTTACAAATAAAATGCATTATTTGATTTGGACTTTCTCCCTCATTTATCAGCAATGTGGATGATAGATATCCAACTTCAATAGCTGCAACATTGCAAATTTCTCTTTCATCGTTTGTCTGCCATACAAAGAACTGCATATAAAGGATTGGAATGTGGTGATTCAAGTATGAATTTACTCGGTTGTCACTCACTCTTTCAATTGGTGTACAAAGCGTTTCACTTGTCCTGACAAAGAAAATACACGACAAAAAAGAGTAGAATACTAACAGTGTCAATATCCATCATACCAAGAAGGATAGAACACTAGATGCACGACGAATGACAACGATTGTGTTTCACACATCGATAGTTTGTCGCACGAAGAAAAGAATATTAGTGTCCTAAGCTAAGCTAGTGAGTGTATGGTTGGGTTGACAATGTAAAAATGTAGAATGTGTTCTTAGCTTGTCACAATTCTTTGCTTTCTTTTATGTAGAAAACACTTTCAGTACTTCTTATTCACATTTATAGTGTTGGTTATACATTCCCTCAAAAGAATTGAAGAAACAGAGTTTGAAGTATAACAGGAACTCTTGGCGTCCATTGCATTTTTTATTACAGACGTTCGTATAAAAAAGGGGAAGAAAATGAAAATCTTACGCATGTGGAGCTTATGTGTACTGTGTGTCTGTCCAATTCAATCCACATATCCTCCTCCTCGGAACGTCTGACAGTGTCTATACATTGGAGAACAAATGTACCATAAAATATAAATTGCTCCACTTGAATGCACACAAAAGTGAATTACAACTAAATTAAGGTTTGTTAAGGTATTATTGAAGTTGTTGACAAATGGGAATATGTTTTTTTTTATTTCAGTCCGTGAAAGGGGGAAATAAATGGAGGGAACGGTATGTATCATTTTGATCATACTTGACGTTTACATTAAACAAAATGAGGGATGCAAACAAGTGTACAATTAGTTGAAAATTAAGGGGTTATGGCCATTTATTGAGCACGAAGAGTTACATTTTTCATAATTCTTTATAAGAAATCTACCAATTTTTCAGAAGATTTTGTTTTCGTCTGATAGACCACACATTGAGCTACTTTCGGATTTTTTTTTTTTTGAAGAATATTGCAAAGTTTTCTTATAAATGGCCGCCTACGAAACATGTTTTTAAAAAAATTGTGAACTGTCAAAGTCAACATTTCGATTTTAACTAAAATAATTAATAGTTTTTTCGCCATAAATCCATACATTTTTTTTCTTTAAAAGGCGCTCGCTTAAGTACAAACTTTTTGTATGTATAATAATCCCACAAAAACCCCATTTTGAAAAAAAACAGCGTTTCAAACTTCGATATTACATACGAGGGCTGCACGAAAACTATCTGGCCCAGGCAACACCGCGTGTTGACAGGTGCCATTCGAATTTTTTTTTTGGAAAGTTTGACAGTTTTTATCCCTAACGTACTCAGGACAGTTCGTCATACGACCATGTGTTGTGTTGTTTATAGTGAGTATTGTTTTCCTGTGAACATTTTCGTCGCATGATTTTCCACAACTTTCGACATGGATACTCACGGCAAGATCAAATTAAGTCTTTGCATGTCAATAACAGGCCATCATATAGCACTATGAAAAACTTGTTTAAGGGGTTACCTCTACTTGTCACTTTCAAAAAATCGAAAAAAAATTGTATTGACTTATTTTGAGGAACTGGTAGTAAAGAGTATGCCGCAAAAAAAATCAAGTGGATCGGAGAAAAATTAGCTGATATATGAGTATTGGAAGTGTTTATCGAAATGGCTTTTTGAAGTCGGTGCAAACGATAGCTCAAAATCGATTTGACCGATCTTCATATTGTTAAGCGAAACAGATTTTTCTAAAAAAAATTTGGTGGATTTTTTGGCAAAAAAGGTAATTTTTTTGTTTAAATCGAAATTTTTACTTTTACAGTTCATAATTTTGTTTAAAACATTAAAAAAAATATAAACCTAAAACGCTCACAAAAGTATACGGACATCGCCCCGTCCGTTTTCAAGCTATAGTTGGCACCGCAAAACCCTTCTACAAACAAATAAACAAGTATCAGTCGGCTTTGCCGACAGAAATATACCCTCAGCCTATGTGATTTGGAACTTTCATCTACGGACAGATCGAATATATTTAGGGTCTTTTCAGAATTTTGTGGCACTTTTTGGACATTTGAACTTGCCGACAAAAATGTGGATTAGGATTAAAGTTCAAAAGTTTTGCGGAGGAGGGAATGGACCGACATAGTTCATTACGGAAGTGGATATTATTTTGAGAGTCCTATCTTTGTGATAGATATCGCGCCCACTAGTCATTTCAGTGGGTTATCGTACACCTGTTGGACCAGTATGCCAGGAAGCATGGTCTTGTCCATGGAAAACATAATATGGGTGTACATCATCGGTATAAATTTCCAAAGGATATCCGAACAGATCCTAAACTGCACTTCGACACAAATGTTGAACTTTTGTGGGGGAGGTATTCTAAGGAGAGGACCGATATGGACCATTTTAGAAGTTAAACTAAGTTTGGAAAAAATATGACGAAGGCCAAATTTTGGACCAAATCGGTCTATCAGTTCGAGAGTTATTGTGCTCTCCAACTACTACATATAGGGCCATAGGGGTTTTTTACAACTTTCGGTCTGTTTTCCCAAGATGTATGGACTTACCACTGAAAACACTTTTACCGTTGTAATTGAGACAGCGATTGCAAGTTTCTTAAACAGAAATCAAAGTTAGTCAAGGGCAGGTCTTAAAGTGAATTTATCCGAAATTTTGTGTGGCAGGTACCCGCAGGAAATATAGTTCACAAATATAGTCCACATTCAAACCTGATCTATATCTGGTAGATATATTAAGATGTGTAAATTATGGACCAAATCAGTCACTCCCATCAAGAGTTATCGTGTGCACAATTTATCCGAAAATTTTTGAACTTTTGTGGGGTAGGTACCTGAAGGAGTGAACCGATATGGCTTATCTACGAACTTAAAGTAAGTTTGGAAACAATATTACGAAGGCAAAATTTGGCCGGAATCGGCATTTCCGTTCGATAATTATTTTGCGCTTCCACCCATAAACATTGTGTCATAGGGTTTGTTTTTCAACTTTCAGGCTATTTTTTTCAGGAAGTATGGACTTGCCCCTGAGGAAACTTGTACCTTCGTATAGGCGACAGTGAATACAAGATGTTACAACAAAAACCAAGGCGATTCGAGAGCAGGTCCTAAACTGAACTTTTCCGAAATTTTGTGTGGGAGGTACTCGAAGGAGTTTACCGATTGAGGGCATATTGGACCCTCATCTAAGTCTGGTAGAAATTTCATAATGTGCAAAGTATGGACCAAATCGGTTATTCCCTTCGAAAGTTATCGTGCGCACAAGTTTTGCGACAATTTTTGAACATTTGTGGGGGAGATACCTGAAGGAGTGGACCTATATGGCCCATCTTCGACTTAAATCGAATCTGGACAAAATATTTCGATACCCAAAATTTGAACCGAATCGATTGATCCGTTCGAGAGTTATCGTGCGCACCAGCCTGCCAGACAGACAGACAGACGGACGGACATTGCTAGATATACTCAAAATTGTCTGAAACGGATATCGTACAAACATATTTAGGGTCTAAAACCATTATTTCGATGAGGCACATTTTTGGTCGTATCAAAGTGTAAATACCCTCTTTAGCCTAAAGGCTGAGGGTATAAAAATCAAATGTGGTTCGTTGGAAAATTTGACCACGCCCACTTTTACGCCCATTTTTTCTATTTTTAATTTTTATCTTTTCTACAAAAACTACTGAACTGATTTTTCTTAAATTGTCAGGGAATGTACAGCGATGGCCTCCGGTGAAAATAGGTTTCATATTTTCTTGAATTCGGGTGCCACCGTGGTGCAATGGTGTGCACGCCCGCCTTGCACGCTGAAGGTCGTGGGTTCGATTCCCGGCCAGGAAACATCAAAAATTTTTCAGCGGTGGCAAAATACCCCTCAGTAATGTTGGCGACATTTCCTGAGTATTTTAGCCATGTAAAACTTCTCTACAAAGTGGTGTCTTAAACACGCCGTTCGGACTCGGTGACAAACAGTAGGTCCCTTATCATTGAGCTAATATGAATCGGGGTGCACTCATTGATTTGAGAGAAGTCTCCCTTGTCCCTTCAGGGATGTTTGTGGAACAATTATATATTATTTTCTTGAATTTCGGAACGGGCGGGGTAATTTCCCTATACCCTATTTCTTTAAAAATTATATATCTTTATAAATAAAAATGAAATGTCGTTCGTTGGTAATGGCATCAGTTGAGAACGGCTGAACTGGTTTGGGTAATTCTTTTTTTCAATTTTCAATATTAATCTTTTCTACAAAAACTACTAAACTGATATTCCTGAAATTGTCAGGGAGTGTACAGGGATGGCCCCGAAAACAGGCTACATATTTTATTGAACTCCAGTGAAGGCAGGGTATCTCCCTTATGCGATATTTTTAAAAAACGCTATATTTGCAAAAATTACGCATGTATCGGTTTAAAAAATTACAGATTTATCTAAAATCTAGTACTTCTTTGGGACCTAGAGACCCGACCTCGCCCGTTTTTTTTTTTTTTTTTTTTTTTTTGAATGTTGTATCTCCAATTTTACTGAACCGATTTTTATCAAATTTCCAGCAAAAGGTCAATGTTTGCCGTTGTTATGTATATTTTATTAATACCAGATGAGGTGGGGTGTATTCCCCACGCCTTTCTTTTGAGCGCTATATGTATAAGCCAAACTTATGATTATATCGGTTTCAGCACAAATTTTTGGGGGCAATGGGGTTGTGTGTATCATAGGTATATATTTCGAGCCAAAATACCGGACCACGCCCATTTTTTTTAAATATGTTATATTTTGAAAACTGATGTCAACGCCCACACTTTCAATGCATTACTTTTTCCAAAACTACTGAACCCAATTTTATGCAATTTTCAGCAATTGTCTTATAATCGCTATATTTGCTAAACCTATGAGTGCATCGACTTGCAAATTAATTTTCGATCAGGAAAAACGATAAATTTACAAATTTCTTTAAATAGTGAGGTTTAACGATCCATCAGCCATGAAAAGCTAAAACATATAAGTCTCAATAAGCGGGAGAATTCGGCTCACCCATTTTTTTAACTTTTATAATTAGATCGCTTTAGGATAAAGACAGGGGACGTGGACGAAAATAAATCCTAAACAGCATCTATGGGCGAAAAAATCCGACAGCCCGTAAGAGAAAAGAAAGTTTAGAGACACAATCTGTTCGTAAATTTAAAATCTTCCTCGGTTTGATAATGGACTGAAGAAGTGAGGTAGAAAATAACTATTTTCGAATTGTCAAGCATAAAGTCCATAACAAGTTGTCATTAAAACACATTACGCGGTCCGGGGTCTGCTAGTTATGAATAAACACGATCGCGGTGCTTCAAACGACGTTTTTAAGACCGCCAAAGATGATAAATCTTGGATCTATTCTTAGAAACCCGAAAGAAAACGGGAATCAACCGTTTAGATCTTCGAAAGCGAGAAAAATCCAACGAAAGTTGTTCATATAAGAAGCACTTCGAAGCAAATGGCCACCTGTTTCTTCGGCAAAACTTACCGTGTGCGACTACAATTTGGTACACTACAATTTGTGTGCGGAAGTCTCCTGAGAAATTCGAAAAACGAACAAGAGAAGACGAATCATTCTGCATCATGACAATGCGATCTCTCTCACATCGATTCAAACCTGCGCCTGTTTAACCAGACAAAACGTGAAATTGATGGGTCATCCGCCGTACAGCCCTGACTGGGGATCAAATGACTTCATTTGATTCCAGAATATGAAGAAGAAAAGTCGTTGTCAATGATTTTCTTCGCCAGAATATGCTGTTGAAGCGTTCAAAAACCATGTTTTGGAGGTGTCTCAATCTGAGTGAAAAAAGTTATTCAAAAATTGGTTTGAGCGCATGAAAAAATGTATAAATCATGCTGGAGACTACTTAAGAAAACAATAAAACTATTTTGATGGTAAATTTTCGTGTTTTCATTGTAAGGTCAGATAGTTATCGTGCAGCGCTAGTACACGCAGACAAATATATGTTAGAAATATGTTTGGATCCAAACAAATATTTGTTTGGGACTGGTTGCAAACAAATTTATGTTTGGATCCAAACATAATTTTTTTTGTGTCCAAACAAATATATGTTTGCAACATTTTGTAACATATCTCAATTTTATTTGTTTAGGTACCAACATATTTTTTATGTTAGAACATATTTTTTTTTGGGTGGAGAGAGGGTTTTTGTCAAAGAGAGTAACAACATGGCTCTCGCGGCTGCGGAATGCTGTTTTATAATAAAGAGCTATGTGTATGGTGTAATAGGCGACGCAGAAGCGAAGCGTGTGTTTCGTGCTTTGTTGTTGTTAAACAACGTAGCAAGCGAAGAGAAAAACGAAAGAAATAGTATGAATTATGTTGTTTTTTTTCTTCAGTTTTCTAAATACAGTCGTTGAGTAAAGACGGTAAAGTGAGTGAATAAATCAGTGTTTTGTATATTCTTTAAGAAATGGTGCTTTTTAGTAAATTAAATGCCCAACACATTTTATAATTGGAAATTTTACAATTGAATCAATAAGGAGAATGGAAATATTTTATTGGACAAGGAAGAAATCGCATTTAATATTGGTAATTACATCAATAAATTTTTCATATACACACATACATATGTATATTTGAAATATGGATGTACTTATTTATTACATTATATAATCATTTCCAGATGTCGATTTCCGGCTGATGATTTCAACTTTGAGGAGAGGAGAAGCGTTCAACGATGTTTCTATATATTTTTTCTTTTTAAATGTGCGACTTTTTATAAATTATTTCATTCAGTCTTTCTCTTATTAAAGTCTGTTATGTATTTCTTTGGAATTTTTATGTACCTATGTGTCTGCTGTTACTTTTGTATGGTTTTTCTATGCCTTTCAATAAACCACCACCATTCATAAATGTGTGTATATGTTAGAGATAGCCAGTGAATGCTTACCGAGGATAAGTGAGCATACATTTCAATGTATTTTGCATTGAAATTTATGCTCCCTTGCTCTCAGTAAGCGCCCACGAGTGCATGTGTTTGTTTTTTTTGTGGCTTTTGGGTTTGTATTTGCTTTGTGGCTTTTAGGTTTGTATTTGCTTGCACCCAAACATATAATTTGTTTGCACCTAAACATATTTGTTATGTTTGCGGCTGATTGCAAACAAATATATGTTTGCTGCAAAATTGGTGTGGGACATATGTTAGAGAGGCCTTTTCCTTCCTCCGTGTACATATCACAATGATCTTTCTCTTTCTAGCGCTCATATCTCAGCTAATTTTTGTCCTATTGACTTGACATTTTTGCAACATATTCCATTCTATATGTACTTTAAAATGAGCTAACAACATATTTTTTTGTATTTTTTGTAAAATTTGTAGAATTTGTTAGTGGCCATAACCCCTTAATATAGAAGAGTAAAAGAACAGAAAAAATAACTAAATGAACCAAATTTGGGGACCCAAGAGTTTAGGAATAGATAGTGGTTAATGGGTAACCCATGAATCCCCTGGGGAACAAGGTATTCAATCAAATGTTTAATTATGGAATTATTAAAAAAGTAACTTCAAAAAACTTAAGCTAACGTGGTAATTCATTCTCATCAAGTCTTGAATACCTTACAAATTTAAAGGAACTTTTTTCTTACAATTATTCATTCCTTATTGTCGCTTTGGTTATGAATAAATATTTTATGCTTCAATAAGTTTTGAATTAAATTATGGAAGCAATGATAAAAAAGACGCCAACTTTCAAAGTAAAAGCAAAGCAAAACAAGTAAAACGGCAAAGACTGCACAAAAAGTAAGAGAAACACAAAGGAAAAATACTGCAAAACGGAACCCAATTAAAAATGTTTGTTCCTGGCTGACGTCGCTGACGTCTAACACCTACAATTACTTGATTACAGATCGCTGCTTTAAGGCAGCAAAATAGACTTGTCGAACAATTGTCCTGACATTGTGTGATGTTTTTTCCTTTCGTTTTTTGCAGACATTTCTTCCTTTTTGGTCTAGGTTGTTCGAGTGCATTATTGTTGCTGCAGCTCTGTTCCTGTTGCTGCGGGTGGTTATGGTATTGATGGTTCTACATCATGTGATGTCTTTAAATTACTCCAGATGGAGTTTTTTCTCTCCTTCTTTATTGCATCGCAGATGCATGTCAAACACATGCTGCCATTAAACCGAACACGACATTTTCAACGCTTTTGTTTTGTGAAAATGAAACGGAAAGAAATGCCGGAATGCTTGGAATAAATTATTGCATAAGAGATTGCCAGACAGTGGATGCCAAATATAATGAACTCTGAGGAAAATTTGTATATCGGATAGGGCTTATTTTAGAACCAACGCCCTAATTTAGTAACTTTTTAAAAAAATTACTCATTGTTTATTTTACAACATTTTCATTTGTTTGCTTTGTTGTTGTTTCAAAAACAAAAGCAATTTTAACAAAAAGATAAAAGCTACAGAATAAGTCTACTGGTCTTCATATAAACTACCGTTTATGAAATTATAACCACAATCCGCATAATCCGTATTAATACTATGGGTGAAGTAGGGGGTGGAAGATATCAAATAACGTCGCGACATATACTGTCGTGCCCAATACATTACCAACAAAATTCCACGTTTTATAAAAATGCCTCTTAGGTATTTTTTGAAAGTGAAATTAGGTATTTTTTACAATTATTTATATTTCAATGCTTTAGAAATAAGAAAATAAAAAGTTTTGACTCGATATATAACAACAATTATAACAAATTATGAAAATACATTACACGCCTTAAAATTTAGTGGTCAAAACATATGCAACTGAACCAAATCGCATGCCAAAATCTTCAATATTTTGTAAAATAAAATTGTTATACCCGCAGCATTTATGCTAACGAGGGTATATACACTTTCATACGGGCAAAATGCGCCTCATCGAAATAATGGTTTTAGACCAGTGATGGCCAAAATCACACATTTGCAGATTATAACTTGCGCTAGTGTGAGTGAAAACGTAAACAATGCGTTAACCGAACGAATGTGTTTACAGTGTACGTGTGTGTCGTATGCCCGCGGGCATATGAAAGTTGTTGTTGGTGGCCATCACTATTTTAGACCCAAGCAATGTCCGTCCGTCTGTCTGTCTGGCTGCCAGGTGCGCAGTATAACTCTCGAACGGATTAACCGATTCGGTCCAAAATTTGGCTTTCATAATATTTTGTCCAAACTTAGTTTAAGTTCGAAGATGGGTTATATCGGTCCCATCCTTCCTATAGTTCAGTTTAGGACCTGCTCTCGAAAGGCTTCGATAATTGTTGTAACAACTTGCATTCGCTGCCCCCATTATGACAGTGGTATGCACACCCGCCTTGCACGTTTTTACATGGGCAAGTGCACACTTCCTGAGAAAATGGTCTGAAAGCTGTAAAAACCCGTTTTGGCAACATGTGATGAGGATGGAGCGCGCGGTAAATCTCGAACGCATACACCGATTCGATCCAAAATTTGCCTGTCGTTATATATTGCCCAAAGTTGATTCAAGTTCAAAGATGGGGCTTATTGGTCCATTCATTTGGGTACACCTCCCCCCACCCCCACAAAAGTTCTAAAATTGTCGGAAAATTTGTGCTCACGATAACTTTTAAAGGTAGTAACCGATTTGGTCCATACTTTGCACATCGTAATATTTCTACTAGACATCGATCATGTTCCAATATGGACTCTATCGATTCACTCCTTCGGGTATCTCCCACACAAAATTTCGGAAAAGTGCAGGTTAGGACGTAAGGGATGGAAGATACCAAGGAACGGTCCTGACCGGTTTTAACATGGGAAGAGGGCCAGGATTTATCTTGGTCCCTCTTTAATCTCAAGTGGACACTGAACTCCGTGTGGTGTCACCTGGGTAACTGCTTTTAACACCCGTTAAATGTAGTGAGCTAACATGTGCCGCGCGTTCGCCCATAAGAACGTTAAAAACTTGGGTTTGGGCGTCGGGTTAGTAACCCTCCCCTAGAAAAACAACCTACTATGAAAAAACGAAAGAAAAGAAAAACAAACCCCTCTAAAGTTGACGAACCCCGCAAACGTTTTAAGGACCATGATCTGCGAATCTGCACCTGGAATGTTCGCACTCTTTATAGAGAAGGTGCAGTCTTCGCATTGGCAGACGTACTTGAAAAGTACAAGGCCGATATTACTGCCATACAGGAAATACGATAGATTGGGAAAGGCGTCACAACAACACCTAAAGGTGACGCACTGTACTATAGCTGCCATGACGTAAAGCATGAGTTTGGTTGCGGATTTGTAGTTAGTCGGAGACTAAAACATCTGGTATCCAGCTTCACCCCAGTGAATGAAAGACTCTTGCAATTCGAATAAAAGCTAAATTCTTCAACATCAGCTTTATTTGCGCTCATGCTCCCACTGAAGAAAAGGACGAGCAGACCAAAGAAATATTTTACGAGCGCTTAGAAGAAACATATGACCGTTGCCCTGCCCATGACATTAACATTATTCTAGGCGATTTTAATGCCAAAATTGGAAAGGAGAATAACTTTGGCCCAACAGTCGGGAATTTCAGTCTCCACAGTGAAACATCTGAACATCTGACAATGGTATGAGGCTGATAGACTTTGCAGCTGCAAAAAACATGGTAGTTAGCAGTACCAGATTTAATCATCTCGATATTCATAAGGGCACCTGGTTGTCTCCAGATCAAAGAACAAGTAATCAAATTGATCATGTTGTGATAGATGGAAGACATTCATCGAGCGTGTTGGATGTACGATCGTTCCGAGGCGCAAACATTGATTCGGACCACTGCCTTGTTGCAGCAAAGGTACGTACCCATCTAAACGTTGCAAATAAAGCACGAACAGACCCAACGCGGAAGTTGGACATCGATAGACTGCAAACACAACAGATAGCCACAGCATATTCCACCCAACTAGCCCAATTGCTTAACGCGAGCACTCCTTGTCCCGATAACATAACAACACAATGGCAAAATATTGCCCACTCCATGCAAACAGCCGCAAAATCCATACTTGGATTCCATAGACCTCCACAAAGGAATTCATGGTATGACCGGGAGTGTCGTGCTGCTACCGAAGAGAAAAATGCTGCATATAGAGCTTCTGTACAATCAGTAGCAACGCATAGCGCACGAGAGAGATATCGGGAGAAAAGAAGAGAAACGTCTTTTCCCCAAGAAAAAGTGAGAAATAGAAAAGCGGGAGTGTAAAAAAAATCGAGATGTACAGCACTGCCATAAACACAGATGCTACTATGGTTTCAATAAGCAATTTAAAAACAAAGCCACATATCGTCGAACAAAAATAACACTATACAAAACGATGATACTGCCCGTGCTAATGTATGACTCCGAATCACGCGAACTTGCACAAGCAGATAAGGCAGTGCTTGGTGTGTTTGAGAGCAAAAATCTTCGAAAGATCTACGGGCCGATTTGCGTTGACGGTGAATATCGACGTCGTATGAACCACGAGCTATATCAACTATATAAAGACATGAATATGGTTAAACGTACCGAGATGAACCCGCTAAAAAGGCGTATGAATACATGCCACATGGCGGTGCACGCAGAATCGGGAGCCCTAAGCTTCGATGGAGCATACAAGTGGATGAAGAAATGAAAAGGAGCGGTATTCCAAAAAGCGAAGCGAAAAACAGAGATAATTGGAGATCTTTTTTTTCTTTTTTTCATTTAATGGGCCAGCTAAGTAAGTAAGTAAGCAATATTTAAAAATATTTAGATTTAAAAACTATTATTCTTCAGTTTTTAAACCAAGTCCTTTAAAACAAATTGTTCCATACGCCACACTATTCGCAACTTGAAAAAATTGGCAATTTTTTGTTCCAAACGCCATCATTTTTGGTGCGGAACAATTCGTTTTTGTACCGTTCAATGTTCAAACTTGTTTTGTTCCATACGAGAGGCTTTATGGATATGGAAAAAAAAAGATAAATTTTTCGGTGTCGCAAGACGGATATGGAACATATTGGCATCTGAATATCTCAGAATCTATAAGAGAAAGATAAAAACCGACTAAAAAATCTGAAAGAGTATGTTTGAAAACCTTGTAAGGTACCTTTATCTCAAAATTTCAAAAATGTGTTATGGAACACCTAAGCATGACACCGACGAAGTGTCCCGGCGTTTTTTCACATCACTTCCACTTTTGCGGTTATGGGCCCCGTAGGTTTGAGACCGTGTTGTTAAAAGGGGTAATTTTGTCAGGCTCATATCTTCTAAACCGCTAAGAATTTAAATTTGCTCTCGGTCGCAAAGTTGTAGCTTTTGTCTTAAAGAATGTCAAATGTCAAATTTCCTTTATAATATTTTCTTAGGTTTTGGTCTATAGATATCAAACTGTTCACAATTGATGAAAACAACCAACTGCAAAAACAGTTTTTTAGAGCATACGAACTCTGTAGAAGTACTTCTTAAAGGTCAGAAAAGCAAAACAAATGCGATTTTTATGTTTTTTTTTTCTCTCGTCTTGGTCCATAGAACCTATACTGCTCTAAATTCAAGAAAACAATCAACAACAATAACATGACAAAGATATCAGTAAACAATTTTCTGGAACATTCGAACTATCTAGGAAGGTTCTTATCTATAGACCAAAACCTTAGAACAAATTATAAAGGGAATTTGATATTGAAGATTGGCGTTCAGAATTTATGCCACTCAACATATGGTCGTGTATGCAAAGAACATATGCTTTTGGTTTTGTTAAACTTTTCACAGTCATAGGTATTTATCTGTTTACTGATTTTTTTCCTCTTGATTGGTATAGCTTACATACATACAACTGTAGATCGCACATTTTTTAAAAATTTTCTGGTAATTCTAAACCCCTCATTTGTTGTGCTCATTATTATATTGTTGACCTTTACCTATAACATTTGCATAATTACATTGCAATTTGTTTTATCCAATACCTACAGCCATGTTGTGAATACTCAATAATTTTAAATAATTCATATCGAAATTTTCAATTTTCCCATACAAATATTTCACACAAATGTCATTGGGAGAAGAAAAATTATGCATATTTATTAGTTATGCAAGAGGAGCCAAGACCACAAAATGATAAATATCAAAGCACGTTTTCCATTAAAACAAAATTCTAAATTACATTTCCAGTCATCAATAAAAAAAATTGTGGTTTCCAGAGAAGGAAAAAAAAATCAATAACAAAATGTTGTTGCCATTAGATCAGAATATCTGTATTTGAAATCTTCAAGGATTTCATGATAGATGTATATTTTTTTTTTGGTTGGTTACAATCTTTTTTTTCCTGTTACCTATTGTGATTGATCATTACAATTTAAAAGTTGGTTGAAAACGAACGAACGAATCTAATTATTCCAGTGCACCTCATATCAAAAAGGTATAAGAAGTTCGGTCCAGCTGAACTTAACCATTTTTAGTTATTTTATTTGTTTATTTATACTATTTTTCTTATTTCACTTTCATAGGCTGAGGGTATATTACAGAGAAACCCTCTCACTTGGTTTTGATGCTATTTAGATATGTAAATATTTGACCCTTTGTTTTAAACTACTCAATACATGTAAATATGTTGTTTGGACATTTTTGCAGCAATAACCCTTAAGAGTTTAACACTGTAAACATTCAACTAACCATTCACACACCCACACATTCTCTAAATTGTATTTAATAACTTAGTTAGCTGAGGAGAACTTGAAATTAGTTTTTAAATATGAAAACCCCTCTTCAAAGCATGCCAAAACATTTATCGCCTCTATCTTACAAATTCCAGTTCAATAGATTTAACCTTGTTTAAAAAATCACAACGACACACAAACACACATCTCTTAATAATAATAGTTGGGAAATGTCAAAGTTCACACAAATTGAACATGTTTGGCCCGAAGACAAAACTAAACCCACACAAACACAGAGGTAGTGAAACAGTATGGTAGACAAGACGGGCAACAAATATTAACCATATTGGAAGGATATACACACACATATATATGTATATGGTCCCATATACAAACATATTTTAAATACATCAACAGCAAGGAAAACCTCAACAACTAACATCCTTACAACGTTGCTGCTGATGATGATGATGAGAACGATGCTGATGAGGATGATGTTGTTGTTGATGGATAAACAACGAACCAATGCCTATAAGGTTGGCATAAAAGTACAAACAAAATAATCTAACTTGTTCGTGTGTTCACAATTGGATTAAGGCATTTTGTTCATGGTTTCCTTTCCCTTACCAAGCAAGGCTTAGCTTAAGGCAAAGGAAAATCACTCATGAAAAATGGTTCCTAAGCAAAAATTATGAAAGCATTTTACATTAACAAACAAATGTTAAAGAAATGGATGGTGGATGGAATGAGAGATTATCAAGGATGCTTATCTGGAAGGAAGCGACTTACAACTTAAATTATAAATACAAACACACGTTATGTTAAAATGTTAGTTCACGCACATACGTACATATGTATAAAGTATACGGAATCTGATAAACTCATAACTATTAAGATTCGTGTGACACAGCCAACGAAAGGAAAATGCAGTCATCTGCATTAATGAATTGGAAAATTATAGAAGGAAATTTGGCGAGGTTTTGTGAAATATGGTCTAAAACTACGAATTATAAATTTGAAAATTGTATTAAATAACAGGGAAAAAAGTATCAGTCGACCTTGCCGACAGAGATATACCCTCAGCCTACGTGAATTAAAACACTTTTTCACAAAATTATGTTTATTTAGAGGGTTTTCAGAATTCAGAATGGACTTGGGCACGAAAAACAGGGTCATTGGGAGTACCTTCGGTAAACATTTCCAAAGGATCCCGGAACAGGCCTTTAACTGCACTTAAACAAAAATATGTTTGTGGTTAGTACCCCAAGAAGTGGACCGATAAGGCCCACTTTTAAACATAAACTAAGTTCGTGCAAAATATTTCGAGATCAAAAGTTTGGACCAAAACGGTTGCTCTGTTTATGAGATATTGCTCTATTGAATTTGGACACACTGTGCGCCGTACTGTTCGTAAGCGTGACACAGTGTTTAGCTACGAATCAGAAGTTCGCGTCTTCAAGTCCGGCAGAGAAATCTGACAGAGTAATTTAAAATTGTCTAGTGCGGTGAAATTGGTCAACAGATCAATAAATCGATTACTACTAAGCGATGTAGATGTGACCAGTAATCAGAGGCATTCAATGTGTATGTATTTATCAGGGTTATGACTTTTTTACAACCTCATATCCCTGTATCATAGCGTGATGAGTTTCTATATTGTTGGCGGAATTCGACAATCAGGGCACTAAGGTAGTCGCGTACGCGGACGATGTGGTTATACTGATAACTGGCAAGTTCTTCTCTACAAATGGCCTTGGTGTAAATCCAACGAAGACAGAACTGGTACTGTTCACCAGAAAGCGAAAGCTCGGCGACTTCGTGCCACCAATACTGGACGGGGTACAATTACATCTCTCTCCTGAGGCCAAATACCTAGGTACGATCCTGGATTCAAAATTGAGATGGAAAAGAAACGTTGAGGAACGGACGAAGAGAGTTATGATTACACTCTATTCATGCAAGAATTCGATTGGGAAGAGCTGGGGATTGAATCCAGCTATTATACACTGGCTGTATAATGCTGTTGTGAGACCCATCTTATCCTTCGACGCCTTGTCTGGTGGCACGCGCTTCGACATAAATCGAACTCCGGCAACATAGACAAGGTGCAGAGGTCAGCCTCGATCCTGATAACTGGAGCTTTTAGAAGTACACCGCAATCGGCTCTAAATGCGATGTTGAACCTCTTGCCTATGAGACTCAGCATCAAAGGTCAAGCAGCACGTAGTACCATAAGGCTACATGAATTGAATCGTTGGCGCGACAGCACCTATGGACATGGATGCATTCTTCTGGAGCTAGGACCAAACCTTAGCTTAAATCCGCAGGGGAAATTCAACGACTATATATCACCAGTCCAAAGATTTGAAGATATTGACGGTTCCAAGATGGAAGAAGGTACCGGAGCTGGCGTCTACTGCGAACAGCTTTGTCTCGAACACTCATACTGGTTGAACAGTATGGCTGCAGAGTTGATTAAAAGTCTGGATGCAGAAATCTTTGAACCGGTGACTATCTTCGTTGATAGTAGGCCGGCTCTGAAAGCCATCAAATCCTCCAACATCAAGTCTGAGGCCGTGCTTGAGTGTAGAACTGCTTTGGAGAACCTCACAAACGCAGTCCGACTGTGCTGGGTACCGGGACACTGTGCCATTATGGGAAGCGAGAAGGCAGATGAACTGGCAAGGCACGGATCGCAATCGACAAGTCTAGCAACCACTGATTCTATCAAACCACCCATATGCCACTTTTTCCGGAGCGTGGAAACGTTATTTGAAGAACGAGCCAAAGAACTATGGCACAATGAATCAAGGTGCAACGTCTCAAGGGCCATTTGGCCGACTCTATCAACAAATAGAACAACTTCACTCTTAAATTTGAGCAAATCAGAAATTAGGGTATTGACGGGGGTCATTACCGGTCATTCCAACATCCGAGCATTTACCACCAAATGGCAGGATGATGGCGTGGTCTCTTGCAGGCTCTGTGAAGATGAAGAGGAAACGGAGACTATCGAGCATATTTTATGCCGCTGCCCGATGACAGCTCGAAAGCGACATAGTTTAACTGGAGTATACTTTCCTCCAAGCTTAACCTTCTACTCAAACATGGAACCAACAATCATTAATAATCAAAAATTTAAATTGGCTGGGACGGTGCAACCCATAAGCGTAACTAGTTCTCTGGAAGTTTTCTAACCATCACCTGGTGTTATTGGTGATGGTTAGAAAACTTCCTTTTTTCTTGCATGTCACATTTATTTTTAATAATCTATTTATTATTATTTTCCCAAACTCCCCCCTCTTTTTTCCTTATTTTCTTTCGTTTCTTTTTGTATTTTCAGGTACCTCTCAACATCTTTCTCTGCTTTATGGATGATCACAATGGACCAAAGGTGTCCGAGTGGCGTAGTCACTATGGTGGCTACACATCCCCAAACCTAACCTTCTACATAAGATTACATAAAATCTTAATTATAAAGTGATTCGGCAAAAAAGTTACCGCACAAAAAGCTTTTAAATTTTTTATTATTCAGAACTTTTGACTAGGTATAGCACACGACGTAAACGAAATGACATAACCGTTGGTTTCTCACTATTTCATCGTCGTATTATTACATATATATAATTTTATATTATATAACATTATTTCATATATCATAACAATTAAAAGTGGTTTGTGCGGGAAATTTTTCAATATTTATGTGAAATAAAATTTCTTTTAGTCATTAATAGGTAAAAGGTCATTCATTCGTGCAACAGGAAAAAATTTTGTGAGAATTTTTTTTTTTTTTTCATTTCATATTATTTTTTCAAAAAAGTCATAACCCTATTATTTATATTAATACTCAAATGATTTTCTCACTAAATATATACGTAGCGTATGATAAATAGTAATATGTATAATAAATATATTCGTTATACGCAACACAAGACTTCCAGTTAAGAGAACGACCACGTGGCGGGTTCTTTAATAAAGAATTCATCAGGAACCACACAACACCCAAGTAGCGGCCAGTAGCTGACACCTCAGTAGTTTGTATTGGACTTTATTAATTTGAAGAATAGCACGGTCGTGACCTACATACCTATCTCGCTTGAGCCTGACTTTAATGACCCGTACATGGAATGTATGGAGTTAGCAGTTAGGTGTAGGACTGCCGAGGTAAATAGCTGTACTCCAAGTTATAGGCATGACATGAGCTCGCTTTTGAAAGATCATAACCGTTTCGTCTTAGGGACTTTATTGCTCATCATAAGTTATAGCATTCGGTCCTCGAAAACGACCAGAGGGGTATAGTTACACCTGGGCCCTATTCCCCGAAACAACTTATCAACTTTTCATTTTGCATTTAGCAATATTTTTGATAATTCGCAAATTTTTGCATTCCACAGAACCTTTATTTTTGATAAGCGATAAGATTCTAATGATAAGTTGAGTTTGCTCAGTTTTCAAAAAAATTTTGCTCTTTGAAATTATAAGGATCGAATTACTTTTTTCCGAACTTTCACCCTTCAAACCAAAGGGGAAATAAGCGTGGATTTTTATAGCAACCAAAAATGACAATAGGCTTGGATTTTTATAGATTAGGAGTTACAAAAAGGAAAATAGGCGTGGATTTTTTAAAGGTTTTTAGGAGCAACTAAAGAAGGCAATATGCGTGGTTAATTTTAAAGATTTTTAGGAGTTACCAAGAAGGACAATAGGCGTGGATTTTTTAAAGATTTTTAGGAGTTACCAAGAAGGACAATAGGCTTGGATTTTTTAAAGATTTTTAGGAGTTACCAAGAAGGACAATAGGCGTGGATTTTTTAAAGATTTTTAGGAGTTACCAAGAAGGACAATAGGCGTGGATTTTTTAAAGATTTTTAGGAGTTACCAAGAAGGACAATAGGCGTGGATTTTTTAAAGATTTTTAGGAGTTACCAAGAAGGACAATAGGCGTGGATTTTTTAAAGATTTTTAGAGGCAATCAAAGAAGACAATAGGCTTGGATTTTTTAAAGATTTTTAGGAGTTACCAAGAAGGACAATAGGCGTGGATTTTTTAAAGATTTTTAGAGGCAACCAAAGGAGACAATAAACTTGGATTTTTTTACGATTTTTAGAGGCAACCAAAGAAGACAATAAACTTGGATTTTTTAACGATAATTAAAGGCAACCAAAGAAGACAATAGGCGTGGATTTTTTAAAGATTTTTAGAGACAACCAAAGAAGACAATAGGCGTGGATATTATAAAGATGTTTAGGGGTAACCAAAGAAGTCAGTAGACGAGTTTTTTTAATCTGTTTAGGGAATTATAAGGATCGAATTACTTTTTTCCGAACTTTCAACCTTCAAACCAACCACCCACTCCGAACTTCCACCCTGGCAACAACCCCATTCCGAACTTCCAACCACCCCATTCTGAACTTCCAACGTCAGAACCACCCCATTCCGAACTTTCACCCTCCGAACCACCTCCTCCGAACTTTCACCCTGCGAAGCACCCCATTCCGAACTTCCAAACTCCGAAGCATCATACAAATCGATGTTTCTCGATTTTACACTTAGCCTAAACTATTTGAGAGTATATTCTTATTTTATTTAATTTTATTTCATTTCATTTCACTTTATTTTATTTTATTTTATTTTATTTTATTTTATTTTATTTTATTTTATTTTATTTTATTTTATTTTATTTTATTTTATTTTATTTTATTTTATTTTATTTTATTTTATTTTATTTTATTTTATTTTATTTTATTTTATTTTATTTTATTTTATTTTATTTTATTTTATTTTATTTTATTTTATTTTATTTTATTTTATTTTATTTTATTTTATTTTATTTTGCTTTACTTACTTCAATTTAATTTTATTTTATTTCATTTAATTTTATTTTATTTTATTTTATTTTTTTATTTATTTTATTTTATTTTTGATAAATCAAAAAAAATGTTGTATTTTATTTTATTTTATTTTATTTCATTTTATTTTTTTATTTATTTTATTTCATTTTATTTTTAAAAAATCAAAATTTAATTTTATTTTCTTTTCTTTTCTTTGGTTTTATTTTGTTTTCTTTTATTGTATTTTATTTTATTTTACTTTATTTTATTTTGCTTTACTTTCTCCAATTTAATTTTATTTCATTTCATTTTATTTTATTTTATTTCATTTTATTTTTGAAAAATCAAAATTTTATTTTATTGTAATTTATTTTATTTTGTTTTATTTTATTTTATTTTATTTATTTTTTTTTTTTTTTGGAGGTTTGCGTTTTTTATTTGGTATGACGACTTCTATTTTGTTTTTCAAAATAGTCAGGCTTAATCCCATAGTCGTTGTTTTAATATTTTATTAAAACAACTTTAATTTATTAGTGGGAAAAAATTGGTGATGTTTACCAAGGGGTAAGGCGGGGAGACTACACAATGTTGGATAAATTCACTTTAAGACCTGCTCTTAAATCACTTTGGTTTTTGCTGAAGCAACTGGCATTCGCTGCCTCAATTGTCAATTAAGACAGTTAAGTTCACACTTATTGAGAAAGCAGCCCGAAAGTTGTAAAAAACCCCTATGGCACCATATGTAGTGGCTGGAGAACACGAACCGAATACTGAGTTCGTCCACACTTTGGATATGTAATATTTTTTCGAATATTATATGAAATTCGAAGGTGGTGCTTATAGGTCCACTCATTCCGGTACCTTCCCCACAAAAGTTCGAAAATATTCGCTAAAATGGTACGCGCGATTTTGGGTCTCTAAATATTGTCGAAGCTTAGTTTATGTTCAAACTTGGCCCTATCTGTCCAATCCTTGTGATACCGCCCACACAAATGTTCAAGATTTTTGTGTGGTTAAGGGTCTGTTCGAGGATCCTTTGGACATTTTTACCTAAGGTTTTGCTAGTGGCCCTATTTACAGCGATATTATGTTTTTCGTAGGCTAGATAAAAGCCCTATCTATCGATATCCCTATCTGTCGATATCCCCGCAAATTTTTGAGCTTCAATCCTATCCATACTTTTATCGGTTCATACGCCCAAAATTTTGAAAACCCACCTAAGTACATAAGTTTTTTTTTTGGGAAAAAGGTATTTCAATCTACACAGGCTGAGGGTATATCCCTGTCGGAAAAGCCGACTGATACTTTTTACTTGTTATTTATAAATATTCTTAAAAAAGTCGAAGTACTTAAAAACTTAGCATTTACTCCATATATTTTTTGTAATAATCATCCGCAAACCTTCACAAATGATAGAATTTAAAAAATTTATTCGTTCGGATGTCTAACATAACTACAAAAGTAAAATGTCAGAAGTTTTTCACAAAAATAGTTTTTGCCTTCCAATATATTTTTTATATAACCTAATCGGACAGGATTTTATACGGTTACGGTACAATTTCTGGCAATATTTGTATGTATTTTTGTAAAGCTACAACTTACGGCAATTAAAATTCAATTAACACAACTGGATACATACCTGCAAATAAAATGAAAAGAAAACATTATTCAAACAGCTTCATTATATTTGATAAACAAATTCTTATTTATTGTATTTTTCACATTTTAGTCGAATTTACAAAAACAAAACCCTACTGTAAACGGTCTTTAATACATGTGCCACTGTGGATTATATATTCATTTAATCAAAGATCAAAAGATCAAAGAAAACAATTAATTTGTAATGTGTAAAAACCAACATTTGCATAGAAATTGAAGTCGAAACAAATTCCTCTAAATTAACTTTAATATGCAGTGGCTTAGAAGATGACACAATTTAAGCTGTTGCCCTGTAATAATAATTTTTGATGCAAAAAACCAACTGGATATGAAATTAATTGAAAAATCTGGCGTATTACGTATGAATAAGAAACAAAAAACTATCATATGATTATAGCAGCACACATTTAATGAGGTTAAACCAACATATGATGGCATACTTTTAGGGTTATTTAATAAATTTTTACACTGTACACATGTACACATAAATAATCAATGACGTAAGAAGAAAAAGCTTATTTTTTCATTGCGAAAAAAAATTATTGCACACAATTTAATTTTCTTTGAAGGCAATTGAGTTTTTTGGTAAAACAAAAAAATGTAAAAACATGCCACAAGCGTTTTAAACAATTAAATATACGGTGTAAATAAAAAAGAAATATTTTTTCTGTATTTGAATAATATATTCAAAGAGAAAATGCAAGAGCTTGTTAACGAAGTAAAAAAAACTTGTAATAACAAAGCTAGAAAAAATGGCAGATAGGCAGCACGGTTGGTATTGTAGTGTTGTACATCGTTTTGGTATATGTAGAACGGAAGTTATACAATCTGTCTCAAAAACTATGTTAGAGTAAGTTTATACTGAAGTTTATTATCACGGTAATGATATTATCGTTAATTGGATTGACATACATATAACGAAAAAAAATCTTTCCCATTTAAAAAAATATTTTTGGTACATAAATTAGGAAACAAATCGTCGTTCCAAATCCGTTTTTTTGTAACTAACTTTGATCTTAAACAGCTTTACGTATTTACTCACATATTTCTTAAAATAATAACGCTTATACATGGGGAAAACGCCTCTCTAACATATGTCCCAAACATATTTGGCATCAAACATATATTTGTTTGCAATCAGTCCCATACAAACATAACATATGCTTGGGTTCTGCAAACAAATATATGTTTGGGTGCAAACAAACTATATGTTTGGGTGCAAAAAATTTATATGTTTAGGTGCAACAAATTATAGGTTTGGGTGCAAACAAATACAAACCCAAAAGCCACAAAAAAAAAAATACAAACACATGCACCAGTCGGTAATTTCCGAGAGCAAGGGTGCGTAAATTTCAATGTGAAACATACACCAATGTCATTTACACCAATGCTTTGACATGTCATTTTCACCAATGCTTTGGACTGTCATTTCCACCAATGCTTTGGCATGTCATTTTCACCAACCCTTTGCAATGACATTATCATTACGACGAGAGTTTTAACAACGTTGGTTGTAATTTCGAGTCTCCGACAGCATCAAGAGTCTCCGTCAATTAATCTTATATATTTAGAAAAAAATTTATAAATAAAAACACAAAATCCATCTCTATTGGATAGATGGTATGGGAACAAATGCTGATGAAAAGATCGGATCTTTCACGACTTCCTTTGCATGGGTTCAAATGCTGATGAAAAGATCGGATCTTTCATGACTTCCTTTGCATGGGTTCAAATGCTGATGAAAAGATCGGATCTTTCACGACTTCGTGCGAACCAATGCAAAAGATGCCATGAAATCACGTCATCGCATGGAACCCCTTCCTTCAAATTTTGCTGGGTAATTAATACAATTTTTTTCTTTTCCTCTTCTCTTGCTACGTTGGTTAACAACAACAAATCACGAAACACACGTATTTTACGCATTACACCATGCACACAGCTCTTTATTATAAACCAGCATTCCGCAGCTGTGAGAGCCCTGTTGTTACTCTCTTTGACAAAAATCCTCTCCACCCATAAAAAATATGTTGGTACCCAAACATATTAAATTGAGATATGTTACAAAATATTGCAAACATATATTTGTTTGGACACAAACAAATTATGTTTGGATCCAAACATATATTTGTTTGCAATAAGTCCCAAATAAATATTTGTTTGGATCCAAACATATTTCTAAAATATATTTTTCTGCGTGTTAAGTCGGGAAGGTTGGAGCTATAATATTCACGTTATTTGCAAACATATGAAGAAAAAAATAAAAATGGATCAGTCGGCTTTGCTGACAGAATATACCCTCAGCCTGTGTGGATTGAATCACATTTTTCCCAAAAACAACTTATGTGTTTAGGGGGTTTTCGGAATCTTGGGCGTATGTACTTGACGACAATGACGTATTAGGACAAAATCTGAAAAGTTTTATGGAGGAGGTACCCAAAGGAATGGACCGACATAGTCCATTAGGGAGTCTTGTTTTGGGAGTCATTCCTCTCGATAGGACCATAATATCAGGAATAACAAGGCCACAATCATATTATTGTACTTTTATTTTTTGTGCTTTTATAGGAAAAGTTGAAGGAAAAATTTTAAATATTCCATTTGAACCAAATAGAATTAAAACAAAACTTCTATTGAATATGTTAACTTTTGAAATGCATATAAACCCCGGAATCGTTTAAATGAAATGATGCTGATGATTCGCTGTATTTAAAAATCGGACGTTTCAGTGCGATCTATTACGAACCGTGGATGTAGCATCGTACTCAATTTTTAGAAAATACTTATTATACCTCCGCAATAGCTTTTAAATATCTGTTTTCGCACAATTTAAGCAGACGTATAGCAATATATATTTGCTTAGTAATGACATATCGAAAACGCGTTTTAATATGCGATATTTTCAAAAACATTGTTTTGCACATTTTTGAAATTTGAGGGGTATCATATCTGGCTTATTAGATTCACAATGCAAAAAAACTCAATTTACGCGGGTTTTCACGGAAATCGAATGGCTGTTGTAAATTTTAAACCAAAAAATATTTTTTTTTTTTTTTTTTTGAAACATGTTTGCACAAAAATTTCTACTTTGATAGTGGATGGCTCTGATCCTATGAAGGTTGCACTCTTGAGTTATACATGCAAAAATGCGTAATCGCGAGTACTACAATCACATAGTTACTAAGCGTTTAGATAAATCCAGCTGCGCATCACGCATAATAAAATTTTTCAGTCTTCAAAATGTCAGCAACCGTTTGAGGTGGATACAGTGGATATATTAAAAAATCGTACATTAGAAACCTTATCTTTGAAGTGTATTCTTCAACTTCTTCTTTGAAAATTGAGCTCTACATTGCGCTGCAAGGCCACTAATTGGATATTAATTTTCAAAAAACTCTTATTCTCCAACGATTTTTTCCTATTTTTTATGCCCTTAGCCTTCAGGCTAGAAAGGGTATATACGCTTTAATACGACCAAAAATGTGACTCTTAGAAATAACGGTTTTAGACCCCAAGTATGTTCGGACGATATTCGTTTCAGACAATTTGGAGTCGATTTAGCCATGTACGTCCGTATGTCTGTCTGTCTCTCGGTGTGTCCGTCTGTCTGTCTGGTTGGCTGGTGCGCACGATAACTCTCGAAGGAATCAACCGATTCGAACCAAATTTTGGTTATCGTAATACTTTGTCCAAACTTAGTTTAAATTCGAAGATTGGCAATATCGGTTCACTCCTTCGGGTACCTCCCCCACAAAAGTTCTAAATTTTTCTGTAAAATGGTATGAACGATAACTCTTGAAGGGAACAATCGATTTAGTCCAAACTTTGCACATCGTATTATTCCTTCCAGACATAGATAGGGTTCGAATATGGACTATGTCGGTCCACTCCTTCGGCTACCTTCCACACAAAAATTCGGATAAGTGAAGTTCAAGAGCACCTCGTGGATCGTTTTATATTTTTTTTCAGTAGGTTGTCTTGCGGCTCACTTTACGACGGTACAATTCTTTTCGGGCGCAAGTCCATACTTCCTGAGATAATGGCCTAAAAGCTCAAAGAAAAAGTTCCTGACGGCACCAACCAAAATGACAAATCCCCAAGATACTTCTCGCAGGGAGTTTCTGATTGATGCAGACTGTGCACATCATATTATTTCATCTAGTAATGTATCAGGTTGGAATATGGACTATATCGGTCCATTCCTTCGGGTACCTCTCACACAAAATTAGGATAGAGTGCAGTTTAAGAGCTCTTTTCGGATAGTTTTGAAATTGTTTTCAGCAGGTTTGTCCTTGCGGCTCCCTTTACAACGGTATATTTTTTCCGTGCAAGTCCATACTTCCTGAGATATTGGCCTAAAAACTTCAAGACACCCTGACGACACGAACCAGGGTTTGTACATCGTATTATTTCTTCCAGTCATGTATCAGGATGGGACATGGCCTGCATCGGTACACTCCTTCGAGCACCTTCGCACAAATTTCGGGAAAAGCAAAGTTAAAGCTACTCTTGGAACGTTTTGATTCTTTTTTCAGTAGGCTGCCCAACGGTAGAATATGTTCTGGAGTGAGTCCATACTTCCCGAAATAATGGCCAAAAAGCTCCAAAAACCCTGCCAGCACATACTAAAATGGTTATTGAGCAAGATAACTCTAGAAAATTTTCAAAAAATTCTTCCAAACTTAATTTAACGTCTATCAAATCTTACTTCCTTCCTAACTGTGTTGGCATTCTACAGAACATTTCTCCCGCAAGTCGAACTAACAAAAAATGTCCATTTATCTCTCGTGTTTGCTTTATTGCTCCAATCTGTTCTGCGTGTACCGCCATGCGGCCCGTATTTATACGCCTTTTTCATCTTCGCTAATTCTTATGACATGGCCTAGCCTTTGCAATCGTTTTATCTCGATACGTTTAACTATACTTATGTCGTTGTATTGTCGATACAGTTCGTTGTTCATACAATTGTTCCACAAACATCTCTGAAGGGAGACTTCTCTCATATCAATGAGTGCACCCCGATTCATATTAAGCTCAATGATATGGGACTTACTGTTTATCGCCGATGTTACCTAGCCGGGGAAACGGACCGACGTCCTTCAGCGTGCAAGGATGGGGTGCATACCATTGCACCACGGTGGTACCTAAGTTCATACGACGTCAATATTCACCGTCGACGCATATTGACCCGTAGATTTTTCGATGAAATTTTCTCTCAAACACACCAAGCTTTGAGTTATCTGCTTGCGCAAGTACGCATACTTCGGAACCATACCTCAATGATTTGTAAAGTGCTATTTTTCTTTCTTAAACCCATTCCTTAAGCAAAAGTAGCATCTATTAGCCAGTACATCTATTCGTCTTCTTATTTTACAATTTATGTTTGTGTTTATTACGGGGGCAAGGTAGACGAAGTATTTAACTACCTCACAATTATAGGAACCAAGTTCCACACTTGGTTCGAATTCTATGGACGTATTGCGCTTCGATGTCATCAATTTTGTCTTTACGCCGTTTACTGCTAGTTCTCTTAAGCAGATTCTTCTTCGAACTATGCAAGTAACATGTGGCTGTCACAGGAAAAGTTGTCTCCTTGTCTGAAACCTCTTTTATTATTAAGCTCCTGAAGGGTTTTTTCCTATTTTAACTGAGGGTCGAGTATCAATTAACGTCATCTTACAAAGTCGAATGAGCTTTGTGGGGATACCAATAAAGCCATGGATTGACATATTTTTGAACGTAGAGGGCAGTCGAAGACTGCTTTATGGTCGAAAAAAATAGTTGTCGATCGGTATCTCTTGATTCTTCTTCCGCAACGAAAATATCAGGTAAATGGTGGCCAGGTCTAAAGCCGCTTTTGTATGGTCCAATTATTTTGATGGCCAAAGGCTTTAACCGTTCCCACGAAATCCCAGACACTATCTAATTTACAATGGGCAGCAGACTTATGTCCCTACAATTAGAGCGACGCAGAATGCTCAGGTTCCACTCGTTGTTCCTGCCAGATGGTGCTAACTAGCTGATGCATACACTTTAGCAGCGTGTCGCCTCTGGTTTTGAACATCTCTGCTGTTATGAAACCGGCTCCTGCTGTCTTATTATTCTTTAGCCGGTTTATTGCTGTTTTTACCTCATCTTGGCCGGGCGGTATACATTCAATACCATCATCAGGGAATGGATCTATGGTATTTACGTCGCATTCGCTAATATTGGATAACAACAGTTTGGATAAATTATTTTTCCATATCCTGAGCAATATCTGCATCTGTCACCAGATTACCATTCTCTACAGGTGCCTGTATCAAAGCCATCAGTTTGATGTTTCACTTTTTGGTAGAATTTTTGGACTTCATTCTGGCTCCTGTGCATCTCTATTTGTTCACACTCCCGCTTTTCCATTTCTCTCTTTTTCTTGCGGAAAAGACGTTTCTCCTCCCTCTTTTTATCCAGATACCTCTCTCGTGCGCTACGCGTTTTTGCTGATTGTAGTAGAGTAGCCCTGTATGCTTCATTTTTTCTTCAGTAGCATCAGGACACTCCTGGTCACAACATGGGTTCCTTGGTGGAGGTCTCTGGTATCCAAGTATGGATTGTGCGGCTTTTCGCATGGAGTGGGGAATAGCTTGTCATTGTGCCAATATGCCATCGGGACGAGGAGTGTTGACCGATGTTCAACTTCCATGTTGTGTCTGTTAGTACTTTATTTGCTAAGTTTAATCGGGTATGTACCTTTGCTGTAACAATGTTGTGGTTCGAGTCTATGTTTGCGTACATCCAATACAGTCGTTGAATGCCTTCCATCTATCACAACGTGATCAATTTGATTTCCTGTTTTTTGGTCTGGAGACAGCCTGTCGCAGTTATGAATGTCGACATGCTTAAATCTGATACTGCTACCTTCCACGTTTTTTGTCGCTGCAAAATCTATTAGCCCCAATCCACTGTCAGCTGTCTAACTGTAGAGACAGAATTTCCCGTCTTTTAGGCCAAAGATATTCTCCTTTCCAATTTTGGAAATAAAATCGCCTAGAATCATTTTAATGTCATGGGCAGGACAACGGTCATATGTTTCTTCTAAGCGCTCGTATAATATATATTTAATCTGTTCGTCCTTTTTTTCAGTGGGAGCATGAGCTCAAACGAACCTTATATTGAAGAGTTTTGCTTTCATCTGTGTTGTAACAAGAACAGATGTTTTAGCTTCCGATCAACAACAAATCCGCAACCAAACTCATGCTTTGTGCCATGGCATGAGCGCAAATAAAGTTGATGTTGAAAAATTTTGCTTTTATCCGTATTGCAGCAATTCATTTACTAGGGTTAAGCTGGAGACCAGATGTTTTAACCTCATAGCAGCTATAATGCAGTGCGTCACCTTTAGGTATTGCTATAACGCCTTTCCCATTCCCTCGTATTTCCAGTATGACAGTAATATCGGTCGTGTATTTTTCAAATACATCTGCCAATGCGTAAACTGCACCTTCTCTATAAAGAGTGCGAACATCCCAGGTGCAGATTCGCAGATCATGGTCCTTAAAAAGTTCGCGGGGGTTGTCAGCTTTAGAGGGGTTTGTTTGGCTTTGTCTTTTTCTTTGTTTTTTTTTTCAGAGGGATCGTTTAATAACCCAACGCAGAACCAAAGTTTTTAACGTGCTTATGGCTAAAGGCGCGGCACATGTTAGCTGACTACGTTTAACTGCTCCACAGGTGACACCACGAGAAGGTCAGTGTCAACTTTAGATGAAAGAGAGACCAAGATAACTGGACTTTGGCATGTTAAAGCCGGTCAGTGCCGTTGCTTGGTACCTTTCATACCCTACGTCACCCTCAAATTTATAATACCAACTTTATGGAGTAGCATCTATAAGCTTTCAGTAAATTGTGGCTCATGTGTTGTGGCATTATGCATTTAAATTGAACACAAAAAATGCTCTGAAACTCATGAGTTAAAATTTAATTTAATATTCTTTTTGTTTCTTTATTGTATATACAACAATGCAAAATGTATAAATATGTTGGTACCATGTGCATGAACGCGCACACACATACATACATACGTTCATTTTATAGTTTTTGTTGTATACTCTATTTAGTTATGAAATATAGAAGAACGATATAAACTGTATTCTATACATGTTACAACTCGAAAGAGAGCTCTAACTAAAGTTGTCTTTATTGTTGTTGTTTGTTCTGGCTATTCCACTAAAACCCAATAAATATTGACAATATGTATATTTGTAAATAATAAAAAATAACTAAACTTTTTTATACCTATAAAACACCAAATGGTGTAGTCATAGAGAATTTTATTATTGTTTCCTGCTTCAAAAAATGGGGATTATTTAAGTAATTTATGAATAATGAATAGCCTAAGCTGTCATAAAAAATGCAGAGATTTTAGAAATTTGTTATATTCGGGAGATTATATTGATTCTAAAGATTCTAAAAAGAGGAAATTACTAATGGCCTAAAAATAAAAATAAAACTTGCAATACGAACAATTTTTGAACCCATAAGTGCATAGCAGCTGTTATCAAACAGCTGTACTGAATAACTGTGACATGTTCATGACATAATAAGGTACTATTTTTATTTCGCCGTTCAAATTAAGAATTATAAGAACTTTGTTTGAGGTGCCGCACTTAGCAAAAACATATAAGATATTTTATTTTATTCAGAAGTGTATTACTTATTATTTGTAAAACAATTCAGCTTAATCTGAAGAATAAGTATGATTAATGAAGTCATTTGAATGAGAATTTCTCAAATAGTCGTAGCAGTAATTAAAGAAGAGAATTATTTAGAATTTGTATACCCTCTACCATAAAATAGTCTTTAATAAATTTAAATAATTATTTTCCTTTCACAATTTTAGATGGAAAAATTTTTCGACCATAGGTTATCCTAAAAGCCTAAATTATCTAATCTAATCTAAAAATGTGTTCAGCCAAGTGAAAGGTAATGCCAGCCCAGTAGGCGCAAAGAATCGACCTATTTTTAACATTTTTGGTGGAATAGTTTTACAACTGCAGGGAACCTTAAAACTCAAATAACGGGTAGTTCCGTCAAACAATGTGGCTAAGACCCTCAAAATACCGAAAATTGGTAGGCACCGTTATATGGAAGCTATACCAAAACCTGGACCTATGTTGACGATTTTTAGTGAAGAAATTTCGTGACCACTGAAAATTCAAATGCCAAATTACAACTTGTTCGATTAAAAATTGTAGCTTAAATCCTCAACATACCGAAAACCGGGAGGTACAGTTATATGGGGACTATTCCAAAACATGGACCTATATTGACGATTTTTGGCGGAGAAGTTCCTTGGCCACCAAGAAGTTCAAATGTCAAATTACATATAATTCAGTTAAAAATTTTAGCAAAAATTCTCAAAATACCGAACTTTTGCGAGGTACTGTTATATGGGGCCTATTCCAAAAAATGGACCTATACCCATCATTTTTGGAATATAAGTTTGATGATCACTAGGAACCCTATATGTCACATTTGAAAATGTAACTAAAAACGGCAAAATACCTGAAATTTGCTGGTACTGTTATTTGGGGGCTATACCTAAACCTGGACCGATATAGCATATCATCAAACTTGACCTTCCGGCATCAAAAGAAGCATCTTCCCAAAATGTCAGCGTCCTATCTCCATTGTTGTGGATGCTATAGGGATTACCATGGACGGACGAACGGACATGCATAGATCGACTCAGAATTATACCCTGATTATTTCAATGCGTTACAAACGGGAAAACAATCTTACTATGGTGAAGGGTATAATAACTTAAGTTAATTTATTTTGCAGTTATTAAGAAAATATATTACTAAAAAAATATGAAAAATATTAAGGACATGATCGTTGAATAAGCAGCTGGAATCTCCTTATGCAGTAACCATTATCTCATTGCATCGATCCCAACACTGAAGAAGACTTCCCACTGCCAATTGTAAATGTATTTTCCTATAGACATTTGGTATGAGGTTCTGATTCGAAAGTCAATAGTCATATTGGAACTGATATGTTATTGAGGCACCATATGGACTAATTGGAAGGATTATGAAAGGCCATATTGATCCACAGCATCGTGGTGGCACTTACAAGGGAAGGTGTTAAGCAAATACTTCTAGAAAATATATCGAACTGAAATTTTTACCTGTGGTGCAATTCTCTAACTCAGTTTTACCGACAAAAATCGTTTACCGACAAAAATCGTTAAAATTAAAACGCAAAGTTATGAATGAAAAGTTCAAATAAAATTTGACAACACTCTCGCTATCAGTAGAACTTTCCGACTACTTTTTATTCGTTGCTAACTTACCGAAAAATATCTTTAAATACCGAAATTATAAGCATTTTAATTTTACCGATTTTTGTCGGTAACTCGAAAAATGTGTTAGAGAATCGCACTACTGACCTGAAAATACTCTAAAAACACTGGTAAGAACGGCGTTATGTTCGGCCTGGCCGAACTTGTTATACCCTCCACCACGAGTTGTATTGATGTAAAATGGAACAATTAGTTTCCTTTCGTTTATGAAGAAGACAAAATACTAATTTCAGTCATTCCTGTGAGATATTGACGTCACAACCTTCAGAATTACGAAAATCAGGGAGTATTGCTTTAGGATGCTATATCGAAACGTGCACCTATACCGACGAATTTGAGTCGGAAATGGGGCTATATAAAGGCGTGGACCTATACCAACAAATTTCAGGTGGAACGTTTTGTATCCTCAACGAAGACTAATTAACAAATTTCAACCATTTTGGTGGGATAATGAAGCTAAAAACTTCAAATACCGAATATCGGGAGGTACCGTTCTATGGGGGATATATGAAGGCGTGAACCTATACCAACAAATTTCAGGTGGAAAGTTCTATACACCAAACGATAACTAAATACCGAATTTCAGCCATTTTGGTGGGATAATGAAGCTAAAACCTCCAAAATACCGAATATCGGGAGGTACCGTTCTATGGAGACTATATTAAGGCGTGTACCTATACCAACAAATTTTAGGTGGAACGTTTTGTATCCTCAACGAAGACTAATTACCAAATTTCAACCATTTTGATGGGATAATGAAGCTAAAGCCTTCAAAATACGGAATATTGGGAGGTACCGTTCTATGATGGCTATATGAAGGCGTGAACCTATACCAACAAATTTCAGGTGGAAAGTTCTATACACCCAACGATAACTAAATACCAAATTTCAGCCATTTTGGTGGGATAATGAACCTAAAACCTCCAAAATACCGAATATCGGGAGGTACCGCTCTATGGGGGCTATATGAATGCGTGGACTTATACCAACAAATTTCAGACGGAAAGTTCTATACACCCAACGATAACTGAGTACCAAATTTCAGCCATTTTGGTGGGATAATGAAGCTAAAACCTTAAAAATACCGAAAATCGGGAGGTACGTTCTTTGGGGGCTATATCAAAACGTGGACCGATATATCCCATTTTCAATACCAACCATCCTGCAAGTAATAAAAACATCTTACCAAATATTGACTCTATATCTTTAAAATTGCGAGCTGTATCTTGATTTCAACAGACAGACAGACGGACGCACGGACAGACGGACATGGTTAAATCGACATACATTTATGCTGATCAATAATATATATACTTTATAGGGTCTCCGACGAATATTTCGATGTGTTACAAACGGAATGACAAATTTAATTATACCCTCTATATGGTGGAGGGTGGGGGCCACCGTGGTGCAATGGTTAGCACGTCCGCCTTGCACTCAGAAGGTCTGCGGTTCGAATCCCAGGCCAAGCAACATCAAATTTTCAACGGTGGCAAAATTCCCCCTCAGTAATGCTGGCGAGATTTCCTGAGTATTTAAGCCATGAAAAACTTCTCTACAAGTGGTGTCGTAAGACACGCCGTTCGGACTCGGCAATAAGAAGTAGGTCCCATATCATTGAGCCAATATGAATCGGCGTGCACTCATTGATATGAGAGAAGTCTCCCTTGTCCCATCTGGGATGTTTGTGGAACAATTATATATATGGTGGAGGGTATAAAAATATTGGAGTGCTAGGTGCAAGTTTTCACCTGGTTCCCGAATCATCCTGAATTGTGGTATATTACTGTTACAAGCACATTGTTCAAACGAATTTCTTGTAATCCAGTATAAATATTCAGTTTGGACACCGTAATTCAGTACTATTTTTTGCAATATTGAATATTTATAGTATATGTATATTAGGGAGTCACCGTGGTGCAGTGGTAGACTCGTCCGTCTTGCAACAGAACATCAAACATTTTCGGTGGTGGTAAATCCTTTCAGTGTAATGCTGGCTTACATTTCCTGAGTATTTCAGCTATGAAAAACTTCTCTACAAGTGGTGTCGTAATACACAACGTTCGAACGCGACAATGAAAAATATATTCCCTATCATTAAGTCAATATGAATCGACATGCACTCATTGATATGAGGGTAGTCCCCCTATCCCTTCCAGGATGTTGTTAAACCTAACTGAATACCTGTTAAACATATAAAAAATACCAATTATTTAAGGAAAAAGTTAAAGAATTTATTAATAATTTCAAACGATTGAGTTTGGTTGCAAGCATTCCCAAACATAACATATGTTTCGGTCCTGCAAAGAAACATGTGTTTGGGTGCAAACAAATTATATGTTTGGGCGCAAACACAAACCCAAAAGCCTCAAAATAAAAAACAAACACATGCACCAGTGTATGCTCACTTGCTCTCGGCAAGCGCTCACTGGCTATTTCTAACATGTAAACACATTTATAAATGGTGGTGTTTTTTATTGAAGGGCATAGAAAAAAAGCAAAGCAACAGAGACACATAGGTACATACAAAATTCCAAGGAAATACATAACACGCTTTAATAAAAGAAAAGCTGAATGAAATAAATTATAAAAAGTCGCATTTTTAAAAAGAAAAACTTCTTCTTAGCCTGGGGTCACACTAGGCAATTATCTGCTCCAGCGACATGGAGTGTGTGTTTACTGAGAGAAAGTGAGTATAAATTTCAATGCATTATTAACGCTCATTTGCTCTTAGTAAACGCAAGAGCAAATATTTGCCTAATGTGACCCTAGCTTTAGTTGTGAAATAAAACAAATTTTCTTCAAAGCTGAAAACATCAGCGAGAAATCGGCATATGGAACCAAATGATTATATAATGTAATAAATAGTTACATCCATATTTCAAATATACATATGAATACATGTATATGAAAAATGTATTGATGTAATTACCAATATTAAATGCGATTTCTTCCTTGTCCAATAAAATATTTCCATTCACTTTTTTGATTCAATTATAAACTGTATTGGACATTTAATTTACTAAAAAGCACAATTTCTTTAAGAAAACAAAACACTGATTTATTCACTCACTTAACCGTCTTTACTTAACGATGTTCTCTAGAACACTGATGAAAAAAGACCAACATAATTAATAATTTTTTTTTCTTTTCCTCTTCGCTTGCTACGTTGGTTAACAACAACAAAGTACGAAACACACGTGTTTTACGCATTACACCATACACACAGCTCTTTAATATAAACCAGCATTCCGCAGCTGCGAGAGCCCTGTTGTTACTCTCTTTGACAAAAATCCTCTCCACGCATAAAAATATGTCCTAACATAAAAAATATGTTGGAACCCAAACATATTAAATTGAGATATGTTACAAAATGTTGCAAACATATATTTGTTTGGACACAAACAAATTATGTTTGGATCCAAACATATATTTGTATGCAATTAGTTTCAAACAAATATTTGTTTGGATCCAAAAATATTTCTAACATATATTTTTCTGCGATACAACTTCTTAGAATGTCAATACCATTTCTCGTAGTATAAGACCAGTGGGACTTTTGTAAACCAGTGGGACTTTTATTGGAGATCAGATCATAGTGTATCTTTTGACAGGTGGTTAAATCTTTGTTTACATCTTACCTATAGAAGTTTTATATGCCGAAATAAAATAAATGTACATAGGTTTGATAAATGTTTATCACGAATCAGTTTTATATTCCGCGAAAGAAATCTCATAACTAAGCCATTTTACGGAATGCTTATTTTCGAAGGCTGTCGAAGAATGTCGTCAACATATGAATCACCAACTTATAGAATTTTAACGATTACACTAAGTTTCTGTTGTGGGAATGGTTCGCGGCTGAAAATGATTTACGCAGAAGAAAAATTATATAACTTCCATAGAAAGCTTAACTGAACAAGAACATTTCGGAAATTCGTCCGCTTGAACGCGTTATTACATAAACTTCCGCATACATCATGTTAAATAAAATGGGGTTTTTAAAGCATTAGGAAAATAAAATACCAATTTCTTTGAATTGCAAATAAATTCCAAGAAATTAAGTATTGATTACATCAAAATTGTGAATTGTTTTAAATTCAAAACAACTCAATCATCATTATAAATATTGGCGAGCATTAGTGTTTCCAAAGCAAACAAAAGTGTAACAATAAGAATACTGTTGTTAACGATATACTGTGGCGTTGTCCATTGATTCGATCACCGAATCGCAGCAGTATGTTATAAATTCATTTGCAGCAACATAACCAAAAAAACGTCATCAATTGTGTGTTTTGCTGTCTATAAAACATTCAAAAGTTTATTTTTTCATTCACAACGAATTTTGTTGCGTTACCAAGCAAAAGCATTTTTTATTAGTTATGGTGATTTCATGAAATGAAAAAAAGAACTCCTTTGTTGTAAACTATTTTACAATTACTCCTCCATGTCACCCGTACAAATAGTAAAAGCCGCATTGGTTGGTTGTGTGATTTATTTTTGTAAAAAACAACCAAAGGGATATAAATGATTTATTGATAGTATTGTGCGAAATTTCTCTATGTGGAGAATGACACCATATGTCACATGTTCAATTTCTGGGTTTTTGGGTCATCTACAGTGAATAAAGGAGAAATATGTATGTAGGTGTTTGCAAATCATCAGGAGAATACATGGTATTAAATACAATATTTAACCAGTAGATTTTTTGGGAAAGGGAAAAATTCGTGTCATCTCCATTTAAGTAACATGTGCAACAAATAACTCTTGGTTTTCGTGGGTAGCAACTGTTAATGTTGTAATTGGATTAAAATTTAAATGGATTTTTTAAAGTGGATATTATACAATGTTAAAAGAGGATAAAACATCGTAAATGGGAACGTGTCGAAGGACCATCACAAAAAAAAACGAAGAACTAAAAACACACAAAAAAAAACTAAATTATAGGCGACAAGAAGAAGTTTTGGAATTTTCCAGGTGTCTACGGGGAGGTATTATAAACACAGGGCCTAATTATTCCACTGACAAACCCAATAAACACAGTATACACCAAAATGCAGTCTAAACTTAAAAAATCAACACGATAACAGAATTGGCCTTAAGGTGATGCACAAAACTGAACACCGTTTGCGCAGGATGGAATGGGCCTTTTTTGAACTACATCTAATTTTCATGTTGAGTTATTCCCATAACAATATTTTATGTGTACTAACATGAAGATAACTACCATGATCTGCAAATCTCCACCTGGTATGTTCACAATCTGTATAGTTCTGTATAGATGTACAGATGTACTTGAAAAGTACAAGGCCGATATAACTGTCATACAGGAAATACGACAACACATAAAGGTGATGCACTGCATTATAGCTGCCATTACAAAGCCTGACTTTGGTTGCGGATTAGTAGTTGGTCGAAGGTTAAATAAAACATCTTGTCTCCAGCTTCACGCCAATGAATGGAAGACTTGCTACAGTTCGTATTAAATCTAAACTTTTCAACACCTGCTTTATTTGCTCTCATGCTCCCACTGAAGTCTAGGACAAACAGACCAAAGATATACATATTTTACAAGCGCTTAGAAGAAACATACGACCGTTGTCCTGCACATGACGTTATGCGATTTTAATGCCAAAACTGGAAAGAAAAATATCTTTGGCCCAACAGTCCGGAAATTCAGTCGCCATCGTGAAACATCTGACAATGGGATGAGACTTATAGACTTCGAAGCAGCAAAAAACATTTTTAGCAGTTTCAAATCTATAATGCCAACTGGCTGTCTCCAGACCAAAAAACAAGAAATCAAATTGATCATGTTATGAAAGATGAAAGACATTCATCGAGCGTGTTGGATGTACAGTTGTTCTGAGGAGCATACATAATAGCCGAGTCTACAAAGGTACGCACGCGATTAAAAGTTGCAAATAAAGTACGGACAAAACACGGAAGTTAGACATCGGTTAGGTGCAATCACAATAGATAACCACAAAATATGTCAGTCAATTAGGAATCAGTAATTGACTCAGAATTGCTTTATCAAAGCACTCCTAGTCCCAATTACATATACGCACAGTGGCAAAGTATTACTCACTCCAAGCAAACTGCCGAAAAATCCATGCTTGGACACCAGAGACCTCCACCAAGAAACCCATGGTATGACCAGGAGTGTCGTGCTGCTACCGAAGATAAAAATGCGGCATATAGGGCTACTCTACAACATGGCTGCTCAAAACGGTGTTTTTTTCACATGAAAGAAAATAAAACACCATTTAATTTTGCACTTCTTCACTAATTAACCAGTTAACAATTTAAACAAAAGAATTGCAAAAAGATTCACTTATTTCTGTTTCAACAAAAATCAAATGAGAACTGATAGTGAAACATTTCACCGTTCCGAGGGCTGTTCTACAACTAGTACAAACAGGTAACTCACGTATTTTCCGCAGGAAAAAGAAAATGGAAAAGCGTATGTACAGGAGCCAGAATGAAGTCCGAAAATTCTACCAAAGATTGAAACATCAAACTGATGGCTTTGATACAGGCACGCCCTCCTATAAAGACCAGCAAGGTTATTTGGTAACTGATACAGATACTGTGCTCGGGATATGGAAAGAAAAATTTCCCAACTGTTGGTATCCAATAGCAAAGAAGTCGACGAAGCTACTGTATTGAATGTAAACCGCCAGGCCAAGATGAGGTAAAGACTGACAATGAACCGGCCTGGCCGAACTTGTTATACCCTCCACCACGAGTTGTATTGAAGTAAAATGGAACAATTAGTTTCTTTCATTTATGAAGAAGACTAAATACCAAATTTCAGCAAGTTCGGCAAAACAATGTGGCTAACCGTCAAAATATCGAAATTGGGGAGATACCGTTCTATTGGGGCTATATCAAAACGTCGATCTGTACCTACAAATTTCTGGCGGAAAGTTTTTAGACTCAAAAACTAAATTCCAAATTTCCGACATTTCGGCAAAACCTTCAAAATACCGAAAATCAAGATGTACGTTTCTATGGGAGATATAGGAACCCGCGGACCTATACTGATAATACTCTTCTGGAATATTTTATAGCCCCATGAACAACTAAAAAACAAATTTCAGTCTTTCGGTATGATATTGACGTCACAACCTAAAACCTTAAAAATACCGAAAATCTGATGGCACCGTTCTATGGTTGCTGTATGAAGGCGTGGACCTATATTTCATATGGAACGTTTAATACCCCAAATGAAGACAAATACCAAATTTGTAACCCTTTCGGTGTAATATTGAACCCGCAACCTTCAAAATACCGCACATAGGGAGGTACCGTTCTATGGGGGTTATACAAAGGACCTGTGGACCTGTACCAGCAAGTTTTTGGGGGAATGCCGAAGCCGAAATACCAAATTTCAGCCATTTCTGAGGAATATTGAGGCCACAACCTTCAAAGCACCGAAAATCGGAAGGTACATTCTATGGGGACTATATGAAGGCATGGACATACATGCTGACAAATTTCATATGGAACGTTTAGTACCCTAACTGAAGGCCAAATACCAAATTTCAGTCATTTCGGTGGATTATTGTGACCACAACCTTAAAAATAGCGAAAATCGGGAGGAATCTATAGCGATTTGGCGGAATGTTTTATACCTCCAGCGAAGACTATGTACCAAATTTCAGCCATTTCGGTGTGAGAATGAGGCTAAAACCTTCAAAATACTGAAAATCGGGTAGTACCGTTCTATGGGGGCTATATCAAAACGTGGACGTGCAATACCAAACATCCTAGGAGTAATAGAAACTTTTATACCAAATTACAAAGCTCTATCATAAAAATTGCGAGCTGTAGCTTGATTTCAACAGACGGACGGACGGACAGACTGACATGGTTGTAACGACTTAGAATTTTACCCTGACCAAGAATATATACACTTTATAGGGTCTCCCATGAATATTTCGATGTGTTGCAAACGGAATGACAAATTTTATTATACCCTCCATAATATGGTGGAGGGTATAAAAAAGGCAGCATGAGCCGATGGCTTATCAGCCGAGCGGTTCAAAACCGGAGGCGGCACGATGATAAGGTATGTGCATCAAATAGTTAGATAATCTGAAAAGAAGAACGCTTACCCGACGATTGGAACCTGAGCATCCTGTGTCCCGTCCACAAGAAAGGAGATAAGGCTGTATGCTTTAACTATTAGCCCATAAGTCTGATCCTTTTTGCTTATAATATATTGTCAGGGATATTGTGCGAAAGACTAAAGCCTATGGCGAACGAAATAATTGGGACATTCCTATGCCGCTTATGCCATTGACCAGATATTTACGCTGTGGCATATCCTGGCGAAGATCCAAGAGATGCAGATCGACACCTATCATCCTTTTGTCTATTATAAAGCAACCTTCGGTAGCCCCTACGTTCAATGGTATTTCGAACCATGTCTGAATTTGGTATTACCGAAAGGCTCATACGGCTTTGTAAGATGACATTAACCGATACTCGACCCTCAGTCAAAAAAGGAAAGAACCTCTCGGAAGAGTTTTGTGACTTATTGAACATTCTGCTGGAAAATGTTGCAGATGTTAAAAGAAATGATACAATTTACACCAATAGCCACATGTTACTTGCTTATACTGACTACATAGATCTGTAAATGAAATAACTGATACCTTTAAAAGTATGGAAGGAGAATCTGCTAAATAGGGTGTGGCAGTAGACGGCGAAAAAACAAAGTTGATGGCATCGACGCGATGCGCTCCTTAGAACTCGGACCAACTGTGGAAGTTGGTACTTAAAATGTTGAGGTATTTGAAGACTTCGTCTACTTCCGCCATAAATACAACAAACATCATCAGTTGTGAAATAAGAAGAATTGTACGGGCTAACAGAAGCTACTTTGACCTAAGTAAGCACTTAAAAAGACTGTGCTTGGTGCATTTAAGAGAAAAATTCTTCGAAAAATCTATGGGCCAATATGCGTTGATGGTGTATATCGACGTCGTATGAACCACGAGCTGCATCTGTTATACAACGACATCAGTATAGTTAAACGTATCAAGATGCAGCGATTGCGTTGGCTAGGCCATATCATAAGAATGAGCGATGATGAACCCGTTAAAGAGACGTATAAATTACGGGCCACATGGTGGTACATGCAGAACTGTAAGTCCAAGGCTATGATGGAGTATATTCCACATTGGAGAGCAAATAGATAGAAATGGAAATATTTCCTTAGTTTGGTTTATAGTACAAATATTCTGTAGAATTGGATTGTTGTTTTAAATTTATTTGCTCCTATTGCGATATTTTCGGTGTCAAGTTCATACTTCAAACTCCAGAAACTCTGCCGACAGCAACTAAAATGACTGACAGATGACCACGATTGTAAAAAACGCTATTTTTCATGAATATTTTCTAAGAAAACTACGAAAAATTTTTGTTAGATTTTATTTACAGTATCGGCCAAAACTAAAGCACCCCCTCAGTAAATTTTTTTGAAATGATAATTTTTTTATGAAAACTAAATTATAAATTTATATTTTATTTTTCTTTTTATTTATTTATATCTTTATGATTGCAAAATACAAAAATAAAGAAATTCAGAATTTAATAAAAAAGTTAAAATTCAAAAAATATTTTAGGTCGCAAATATAAGCGGACAAAACTAAAGCACCCCCCGATTTGAGGTACAACAAAAACTATTGAAATCAATATTTCGTTGCGTATCCTCTATTCTGAATGACACAATCACATCTTTTTGGTATAGAAGATACTAAATTATTAATTACTGCAGGCGAAATAATTGATTTTCGGAAAATTTAGCTTAAATCCTCAAAACACTGAAAATCGGAAGGTACCGTTATATGGAGGCTATACCCAAACGTGGACCCAGGTCCACGATTTTTGGTGGATATGTTTTGTGACCACTAAGAACCCTAAGTACCAAATTACAGCTAATTTAGTAGGAAAATGCGGCTTAAATATCCGAAATACCGAAGATCGGAAGGTAACGCTACAAGGGGGCTATACCAAAACATTAGCCGATATTGTTCATATTCATCCAAAAATGATGCTACAGCATCCACTAGTCAAATACAATACGCTAACGTTTAAAAATTAGAAAAAGAACGAATTGCAGAAGAACGATAAACGCCGGCTTATTCAGTCGACGACCAGCAAAAGAAAAAACCTTTCATATCGACTAAAAATGAAGGAGCCAGACTGGCATTCGCCAAGACCCATTTGAACTTTTCCGATGAATCTATGTTTAATTTAAAGTATTCAGATGGTAAAAGGCTTGGACCAAATGGGCAACCGTTAAATCCTAAATATTGCAAAGACGCTGTAAAACATGGAGGCGGAAGGTTTTTTGCTGGTCGTCGACAGAATAAGCCGGCGTCTACCGTTCTTTTGCAATTCGTTCTTTTGCTAATTTTTAAACCTAAGGGATTTAGTATTTGACCAGAGAATGCTGTAGCATCATTTTTGGATGAATATGAACAATATCGGCTAATGTTTTGGTACAGCCCCCTTATAGCGGTACCTTCCGATCTTCAGTATTTCGGATATTTAAGCCACATTTTCCTACTAAATTAGCTGTAATTTGGTACTTAGGGTTCCTAGTGGTCACAAAACATATTCACCAAAAATCGTGGACATGGGTTCACGTTTTGGGTGTAGCCCCCATATAACGGTAACTTCAGTATTTTGAGGATTTAAGCTAAATTTTCCGAAAATCAATTATTTCGCCTGCAATAATTAATAATTTAGTATCCTTTATGGCTAAAAGATGTGATTGTGTCATCCAGAATAGAGGATAAGCAACGAAATATTGATATCAATAGTTTTTTCTGTACCTCAAATGGGGGGGTGCTTTAGTTTTGTCCGCTTATATTTGCGACCTAAAATGTTTTTTGAATTGTAACTTTTGTTTATTAAATTCTGATCTCCTAATTTTTGTATTTTTCAATCATAACGATATAAATAAAAAGAAAAATAAAAAATAAATTTATAATTTAGTTTTCATAAAAAAATTATAATTTCAAAAAAATTTACTGAGGGGGTGCTTTAGTTTTGGCCGATACTGTATTTATTTTTTTTTATTTGAAAAATATTATGTGGTTCTGTGGCAATTGACAGTCCACGAAACCCTGCCAACTCTAGCTCGAAGACTAATAAACCGATAGTCATATATTTTTGTGGGCTTATTTAAAACATAAAGATCTAGTCATTCATCGATCGGGAAAAATTTATATTATTATCAGTATTATTTTTTTTCGAGCTTGAGTTGGCACATCGAACTAATAATTTGCGACCATATCAAATATATATATTCTTGATCAGGATAAATATCTAAGACGATCTATCCATTTCCGTCTGTCCGTCAGTTGTATGTACTCTAGCGCTCGCAATATTTGGTGTAGAACGCTACAATTTTGCACCCTAGTGTCATTTTTCCAGAACCAGGTCCAGTTCGAAGATGGGCTATATAGGTCCACGTTTTGGTATAGCCCCCATATTACGGTACCGTCCGATTTAAGGTATTCTCAGGATTTTAGATACATTTTTGACCAAACTAAATGAAATTTGACATTTGAAGTTGCCAATTTCTAAGTAATTGCTCCATTAAAAATTTTCAAGATAGGTCCACGTTTTGGTAAAGGCCCCATATTTTAGCTGAAATGTTAACCGAACTAGCTGTAGTTTGACACTTGAGGTTTTCAGTGGTCACAAAACTTTTCCACAAAAATTGTCCACATAGGTAAATATTTTTGGTATATCGCCCATATATATGTACCAAAAGATTGAAGAAATTTTTAGATACATTTAGATACCTTTTTTTAACATACTTACGCCAGATTTATCCGTGATTGAACAATTTTTGTACCTAACAGGAAACGAATTGCTATTTCACTTTAGTTCCGAATATTATGGTGGAGGGTATAAATAGTTCGGTAAAGCCGAACTTCATGTTTTTATTTGTTTTACATTATTTTCATCTCACTGGAAATCTCTATGAAAAAATCAGACCGAAATATTTTATCACAACCTACCGTATATTTGCGACCACTGTGCTGTGTGTTCATTATTTCAAGTGTGCCAATATGTACCTACATATCGCTCATTTACTCAAAGAGTGGCACATCTCGAAAAATCAAGTTTCGAGAAAAACGCGTTTTAAGTTGTCGATTGAAATTTGACTTCCCAACTTAAAAAAATTATTACACAAAAAATAAAATAACTAATTGGACCATCTTTTGTAATGAGCTAGTCAGATATCAGTGCTAAATTTCGGTGCAAGATCAAGCATGATTTGAAGTGCTTAAGTGCATCATAACCTCAAAAAACTATTTTGATGATATATGCCAAACTCTTAGCAAATAAGCTGTAACTCGTTGATTTTTAGAGATATCAACTTGAAAATTTGACACAATATAAAGTAGAAGTCGTAGAAAAAATAAAAATTGCTAACTCAAAAACCCCATTTTTTGAGTTATGCCATTCTTTGAGTAAATGAGCGATATGTATATCTGTAGGCTTTCGACTGCACTTGCTTTTATTAAAGTTTATAATTGGAATGGTTTAAGGAACATATGTACGGTAATAACCAACCAATGATATTGTCGCTCTGTTGTATTCGTCCTCCTTTTGGCTATTTATATCAACAGAATCTCTCATGCACAAGGACAGAACTGTGAGTGTATGATATCGTTTCAACGTAAGAATGTGTTAGACTTTGTAATATACCACAGGTATGTATAATTCAAAAGTATTTATTAATAGAACCATTACAATTACCACTCAAAGTCAATGTGAATGATGTGTTCAGTTCATTAGAGTAAAGCAGTAAAGGTATGGAAAATTGCATAAAGTGAGTGGTAATCAATGATGGTCAATGGTGGTATACTCAGATTGGCATTTATCGTCAGATTAACATATTCCTTCAACACGCAACTTACTCAGCCTTTCGATTATTTACAAGTTTATTTAGAATTTTGCACCATTGTCCTAAACTAAACAGGAAGTTGGAGGTTATTATTGCTGGTTTAACAGAGCGAAAATCCCTCTGATACTCGTATCTTTGGTGTTAGGCCACAACAACTCAGCAGTAGTTCTGCCATTTAAAGTGTGGTAGGTATGTGTAGTTTTTCGTAAATAAACAAAGGCACATGTTGTTGGTTCTTTAATATATGGAGGTGGTAATCTGTAAAGTGCCCGGCTTATCCCTGTGGTTTTGTAGTAGAAGAAAAGATAGATAAAGCATATTTCTGAAGAAAATACAATAACTCTTTAATGCCAGAACTTACGTGAATAACTGACTTACCTTTATTAGTCTCCCCTTATTGAATTTTTTTCGAGAAGTACAATCAAAATATCACAACGTCGTCAACAAGGTAAACTTAACTTGAAGATAATTCACTGAATAATTAACTCTCATGAACTGGGTATGAAAAATTCAAAATTCAGTGACCAATATGTGAAGTAAGAAAATAACCAAAACAAAAACTAATGTTTAAACTGTAAAAAACTTTCAACTTATGAACTTTTAACGAAATGTGTGGGTGTTGGTAAAAAAACAACATTGCCTTACTATGCGTAATTCTTGCAACAGCTTTTCTAAACAGCCAGGACCAAGTTGAGCAGTTGGCTTTGCATACATACACTTTGCTTGGGAGAAACAAAAATACACAAACCAGCGACGAAAAATTTGTAGAGGAAGTGAAATGGAAATAAAATTACCCATCCAAACTTGTATCCCAATTGAATTTCAAAAAACTGGACACACGAAACTCCACCCTGACATTTAGTCTCTAGTCAACTAGTTTTTTGCACTTTTTCACAATTAGTTTTCGGTTATACCCTACATGTTATGCAGTGAACTTTTTGGGGTAATGTTGGTTTTTTTTAACGAAATATATCGGCCATGTGGAAAAATGTTGCCAGCTTTATTGAGGATTTAGTATATTTAAATAAATAACAAGTTAATAAGTTTTAAATTCGGCAAGGGCGAACTTTTTATACTCTTCACCATGAAATACCCTGAGCTAATATAGAGTTATTAATGTTTTTTCTGTTGCCATATGCCATGTCCATTAAGATAAATTCGTATTTAATTAGCGAAGACACAAACCTCTGTAGCGGAGACACAAACCGCTCTGTTAACGCTTTTGACCAACAGCGCGTCAGCAGAGCACTGTTAATGTTAACAGAACTTCTCAAAAAAGGGTTTCTTTTTAAAAAATATTTTTTAGGGTCTTTTAGGAAAATTCTGCCGGGACAAAATGGGTACCATTGGAAAGCTTATCGAAAGGGTTATCCTCTGCGCTACTAAAATTTTTAAAAAATATTGCCCGATATCCCGATTTTAAGTGTTTTCGGGATAAACCCTGTAACAAGGATAATTATTTTAACCGCAGATCCTTTATGGAAAATTCTGCCGGGACAAGATGGGTACCATTGGAAAGCTTATCGAAAGGGGTATATCCTGCGCTACTAAAATCTTTAAAAAATATTGCGCGATGTCGCGATTTTAAGTGTTTTCGGGATAAACCCTGTTATAAGGATAATTATTTTAACCACAGATCCTTTAAGGAAAATTCTGCCGGGACAAGATGGGTACCATTGGAAAGCTTATCGAAAGAGCTATCCCCTGCGCTGGTAAAATATTTAAAAAATATTGCCCGATGTCGCGATTTTAAGTGTTTTCGGGATAAAACCTGTTATAAGGATAATTATTTTAACCACAGATCCTTTAAGGAAAATTCTGCCGGGACAAGATGGGTACCATTGGAAAGCTTATCGAAAGAGCTATCCCCTGCTCTACTAACATCTTTAAAAAATATTGCCCGATGTCGCGATTTTAAGTGTTTTTGGGATAAAACCTGTTATAAGGATAATTATTTTGATATAAAGGATATAAGGGAAAATTCTGCCGGGACAAGATGGGTATCATTGGAAAGCTTATCGAAAGGGCTATCCCCTGCGCTGGTAAAATATTTAAAAAATATTGCCCGATGTCGCGATTTTAAGTGTTTTCGGGATAAACCCTGTTATAAGGATAATTATTTTAACCACAGATCCTTTAAGGAAAATTCTGCCGGGACAACATGGGTACCATTGGAAAGCTTATCGAAAGAGCTATCCCCTGCGCTGGTAAAATATTTAAAAAATATTGCCCGATGTCGCGATTTTAAGTGTTTTCGGGATAAACGTAGCGCAGGATATACCCCTTTCGCTAAGCTTTCCAATGGTACCCATCTTGTCCCGGCAGAATTTTCCCTTATATCCTTCATATCAAAATAATTATCCTTATAACAGCGTTTATCCCGAAAACACTTAAAATCGCGACATCGGGCAATATTTTTTAAAGATTTTAGTAGAGCAGGGGATAGCTCTTTCGATAAGCTTTCCAATGGTACCCATCTTGTCCCGGCAGAATTTTCCTTAAAGGATCTGTGGTTAAAATAATTATCCTTATAACAAGGTTTATCCCGAAAACACTTAAAATCGCGACATCGGGCAATATTTTTTAAAGATTTTACCAGCGCAGGGGATAGCTCTTTCGATAAGCTTTCCAATGGTACCCATCTTGTCCCGGCAGAATTTTCCCTTATATCCTTTATATCAAAATAATTATCCTTATAACAGGTTTTATCCCAAAAACACTTAAAATCGCGACATCGGGCAATATTTTTTAAATATTTTACAAGCGCAGGGGATAGCTCTTTCGATAAGCTTTCCAATGGTACCCATCTTGTCCCGGCAGAATTTTCCCTTATATCCTTTATATCAAAATAATTATCCTTATAACAGGTTTTATCCCAAAAACACTTAAAATCGCGACATCGGGCAATATTTTTTAAAGATTTTAGTAGCGCAGGATATACCCCTTTCGCTAAGCTTTCCAATGGTACCCATCTTGTCCCGGCAGAATTTTCCCTTATATCCTTCATATCAAAATAATTATCCTTATAACAGCGTTTATCCCGAAAACACTTAAAATCGCGACATCGGGCAATACTTTTTAAAGATTTTAGTAGAGCAGGGGATAGCTCTTTCGATAAGCTTTCCAATGGTACCCATCTTGTCCCGGCAGAATTTTCCTTAAAGGATCTGTGGTTAAAATAATAATCCTTATAACAGGGTTTATCCCGAAAACACTTAAAATCGCGACATCGGGCAATATTTTTTAAATATTTTACCAGCGCAGGGGATAGCCCTTTCGATAAGCTTTCCAATGGTACCCATCTTGTCCCGGCAGAATTTTCCATAAAGGATCTGCGGTTAAAATAATTATCCTTGTTACAGGGTTTATCCCGAAAACACTTAAAATTGCGATATCGGGCAATATTTTTTTAAAGATTTTAGTAGCGCAGAGGATAGCCCTTTCGATAAGCTTTCCAATGGTACCCATTTTGTCCCGGCAGAATTTTCCTAAAAGACCCTAAAAAATATTTTTTAAAAAGAAACCCTTTTTTGAGTAGTTCTGTTAACATTAACAGTGCTCTGCTGACGCGCTGTTAGCCAAAAGCGTTAACAGAGCGGTTTGTGTCTCCGCTACAGAGGTGTGTGTCTTCGCTAATTAAATACGAATTTATCTTAATGGACATCCATATGCCCACAATTTTATCTGGAAAAGTTACTTGACCACTAGAAACCCTAAATGCAAAATTTTAGCTAATTCGGACAGAACACGTAGCTAAAAACGTCAAAATACCGGATATCGGGCGGTACCGCTATATGTAGTCTATAAGAAAACGTGGACCAATGTCCATAATTAGACCTAATTCGGTTTGAAAATGTGGCTAAAAACGTAAAAAGATCTCAAAACGGGCGGTAACGTTGTATGGGGGCAATATCAAATCGTGGACCGATATAGCCTATCTTCGAACTTGATCTAAGTTGAAACCTAAAACACATGTGTACAAACGTGCGAACGGACGGACAGTATTAAATCGACTTAGGAGTTTACGCGGATTAAGAATATACATATATACTTTATAGGGTCGCAAATGATTATTTCGATGAGTTACAAACGGGATGGCAAACTTAATATACCCTCCATACTATGGTGAAAGGTATAAAAAGGAATCAGTGGTATATAACAAATAAAAGATCCCGGACGAACCATACGCTCCACCATAAAGAATACTGACTGAATACTGAAAATATATGTATAATAACTGAAATCTGGATGTAGTATAGTGGCTTGTGCCTATGGTCACACTTTATCGGGGTTTCCGCCTAAAGTTGGCGACAGCCCCAAACGTTTTAAGGACCATAATCTGCGAATCTGCATTTCTCCTGCCATGATATAAAGCATGAGTTTGGTTGGGAATTTGATGTTGGTCAGAGGTCAAAACATCTGCTCTCCAACAAAAATTCGGATAAAAGTTAAATTTTTCAACATCATCTTTTTTTGCGATCATGCTCCCACTGAAGACAAGGAGCGAACAGACCAAAGTTATATTTTATGACCGCCTAGAAGAAACATATGACCATTGTCCTGCCCATGACATTAAAATCATTCTAGGCGATTTTAATGCCAAAATTGGAAAGGCAAATATCTTTGGCCTAACAGTCGGAAAATTCAGTCTCCACAGTGAAACATCTGACAATGGTATGAGGCTGATAGACTTCGCAGCGGTACGGACTTCGCAGTTAGCAGCACCAGATTTCAACATCTCCATATTCATAAGGGAAGTTGGACATCGGTATGCTGCAATCACAACAGATATCCACAGCATATTCCACTCAATTGGCCCAACTGCTTAATCAAAGCACTCCTCGTCCCGATAACATATCAGGAAAATGGCAAAACATTGCCCACTCCATGCAAACAGCCGAAAATCAGTACTTGGATACCAGAGACCTTCACCAAGGAATCCATGGTATGACCAGGAGTGTCGTGCTGCTACCGAAGAAAGAAATGCGGCATATAGGGCTACTCTACAATCAGTAGCAACGCGTAGCACACGAGTGAGGTATCGGGAGAAAAGGAGAGGGGAGAAACGTCTTTTCCGCAGGAAAAAGAGAGAGATGGAAAAGCGGTATTGAAAGTATACTAGAGTTGGGCAATCTAGTTCCTAGTTCCGTGTACTAGTTCCAAAACGTATGAGTAACATCATGAAATGTAACGTGTGATATTAAGTATACGCAGTTTGTTCAAAGAAAAAATGTGGGCCATTGGAACTGCGAAGTGAACTAGTTCCTTTGGCACGACTCTAATGTATACCACCAAGATGAAGTAAAGACAGCAAAGACAGATGAAGTAAAGACAATAATAATAAGGCAGCAGGAGCTGACGGCCTACCAGCCGAGCTGTTCAAAACCGGAGGCGACTCGCTGATAAGGTGTATGCATCAGCTACGTAGCTCCATCTGGCAAGAAGAACGCGTACCAGACGATTGGAACCTGAGCATCAGGGACGTACGCAGGATTTCATTTCGGGGGGGCCCAACTTGACCAAAAATCATGAAAATTAAAAATGTTGTGTGTCGTTACGTAAAGCTATTTTAAAGGGGTTTTAATTGATTTTATGTATATTCAATATTGCCACAAAATATATACATTCAAAAGAAAAAGAGATCACAATAATTTAGATACAAGATTGAAATTTGGAACTGATTATAATATATTAGTCCTTGGATGAACCATATCAGACCACGTTCAGCATAGTTTCCTTACAAAAGTTTTGAACCAAATTCTCCAACAGAACTGAAGTAATAACTAAAAAATCTTTCAATTTGATATAACCCATATAGATGTACGTTTTGGTGTATCCCAGAATTTTCAACCACATTAGCTCTTATTTGACATTTTGGGTTCTAAATCCCGCTGCGAATAGCTTTCGAAACATTTTCTATATTCGAGGCTATTGGCATAGTTTTTAAAAATACCGTCAGTAATATGGATTTTGGAAATTATTTTGTTGGGAGAATTTCCATGCAAAAAGTGGTGAAAATAGATCCACGTTCGAACGCAGGGATTGCATTCGCGAATATGTCGAATAGATATATACATTCTTTGGAGGATATAAACAGTTCGATCTGAACATAACGCCGTTTCTTCTTTATCACACACTAACTTCAGTGCCATTAAAAAAGTTTTGTATTATTGTAAGAAAATGATATTCTTTAAGTGCATAAAAACACCAAAACTTTACTATTTACCAGAAGTGATAGAGTCCGTGAAAGCCAACTAATAATTCAGAAAATTACATTAATAAAAGAAAAATATATCAGGAGCCGGGCTATGCAATCTACGACTCATAGACTCCGAATCCCACTCGCAGTACTGTTTGAGACTACGCAAACACATGGTCGAAAAAGTATCTCTCAAAAAAGATCGGCAACATTTTAGCTAAATCCTGAAGAAATAGCTTAAGACGAAAAACTCCATCCATTTCTCCATTTCTATCTTAATTGTATGACTAGATGTTTATGGACTCGATGACCTTAAAAACTTTCCAAAGACCAATCACTTCTGTCGGTTCAGCGGAGACAAACTTATGAAAATTCATAACTTTTGTTTTCTGTAAAACAAGTAAAAAGTAACAATCGGGTTTGCCTACAGAGATATACCCTCAGCCTGTGTGAGTTGAGACTTTTATATATAGACAGATCGAATAGGGGCAAGATAGCCAATTTTTTTCTATGAATTGTATAGCGAAGAAGTTTCAGAATTTAATATGTACGTTATTTTAGGATGTTTCGGTCAATTCGTATAATTGAAATTTTGTGTTGGAGGTATCTGAAGGAGTGAATCGATATAATCCACTTTCTAACCTACTCTAGGTCTCGAAAAAATCGGATTGGAATTTGCTCAAGATTTTAGAGAAACATTTTGAAGTCTGATGTCCAAAGGAAGGTTGGACAAAATATTGCGAGATCCAAAATTTGGACCAAATCTGTTGATTTGTTCGAGAGTTATAATGGGACCGAGCCAGACAGACGGACAAACTGGGATAAATCGACTCCAAATTGTTTGAAGCGTGTTTCGTCCAAACATATGATTAGTCTAAGAACATTATTTCGATGAGGTACATTTTTATCGTTAGCCTAATGGTTGCGGGTTCAATATCACGGTGCTCTTGAACCAACGTTAAATGAATGGAGCTTACAATTGGGAAGTTTTTGTGGATTCTGAAACAGCAATGTTCATAGATGAGAAAAATTCCAAAACAAGAAAAAATCGATGGAGGGATTTTTAAATAAGTTCACATTTTTAGGTTTATTTTAGGTTTTCGCGATTTTGCTGGGAAACCACAACTCCTATCGAAATGGGGCTAAAGAAAATGTTGTAACTTTGAAAATTTGTTTGATTTGTTCCGAGGTTTCACCATTTTTGAGATATAGAAGTTCAGGTCACATTTTTAGGGTTTTTTGTTAGGTTTTCCAATTTGCTTCAAAACAGTAAGTCTTGTCGAATTCTTTACAAGATGGGGATTCGTAACTTTTTTACTCGGTTGTACCATTTTTTAACTTAAGTTGGGAAATTATAGTCCTGACATTGTTTTATAAGGAGATACAGTCAGTGAATTGTTTAAATTTGAACTTCTATATCTCAGAAATGGTAAAACCTACGAAAATACCTATAAAAATTTCAACAATATTGTAGAGAATTTTTACTGCTATAACATTTTCTTTAGTTCCATTTTGATAGGGCTTGTGGTTTCCCAGCAAAACCGTCAAAACCTAAAAAACCCTAAAAATGCAATTTTTTGTTGTTTGATTTTCTTCTTTCATTTAAAGTTGGTTCAAGAGCACCGTAATATACGATACAAATAACAGCAGATTTTAATACAATACCATATAACGAAAGTTCGAGCATTAATTTCGTTTATGATAGTTTTCTGCTACAAATTTGTTACTGATAGGAAAAAATTCAGATTAGCACGCTATTTATAGCAGATATTATCACTTTATTATGCACAACAATACATTTTTCTCCATTATTTTATCCCACTGTTTAGCAACAAGTTGATATAAAACAATGTTCTAACTGCTTTTCGAGATATACTCCACGGAAAACCCTTGATATGTCGTATATATTGTCCAATAGACATTTCATTTTATGTACTTCTAATCCGCACAATACTGAATTTGTAAATATTTTGAATACAAAATGAGTTTAAAGCCTCAAGACCTTTATATTTATTACAGAACTCCAAAACACTGGCATGGCAGTTCCAGTTTCACTGGAACATTCTCTAAAAAGAGTATTCAAACAAAAAAATTTTAAATATTTCTTAGACAACTTGATGACAAAGTACATTTTCAGTACAGAACCTTCAGAACAATATCAGTTATCATTTGAAATTTTAAAAACAAAATATATTTTATAGCATAAATGGTAATAATTTGATAAGAAGCTCAAAAAATTGTAGTCGACCAAACCATTTCGGGGGGGGCACGGGCCCCCAGTGCCCCCCCCCTGCGTACGTCCCTGCTGAGCATCCCGTGTCCCGTCCATAAGGAAGGAGATAAGACTTTATGCTCCAACTATAGGGGCATAAGTGTTCTCCCTATCGCCTACAAGATAGCATCAGGGATATTGTGCGAAGGACTAAAGACCATGGTCAACGAAATAATTGGACCATACCAATGCAGCTTTAGACCTGGCAAGTCCACCATTGACCAGATATTTACCCTGCGGCAAATCCTGCAGAAGACCCAAGAGATGCAGATCGACACCTACCACCTTTTTGTCGATTATAAAGTAGCCTTCGGCAGCCTGCTACGTTCAAAGGTATTCCAAGCCATGCCTGATTTTGGTATCCCCTCAAAGTTCATGCGGCTTTGTAAAATGACTCTAACTGACACAAGATCTTCAGTTAAAATAGGAAAGAACCTCTCCGAAGAGTTTTGTACCAAAAGAGGTTTCAGGCAAGGAGACAGGCTTTCGTATGATCTTTTCAACATCCTGCTAGAAAAGGTTATACGAGAGGCAACCGTCAAAAGAAGTGACACAATCTACACCAATAGCCACATGTTACTTTCTTATGCTGATTATATAGACATCATGGGACAATCAGTAAAAGAACTAACCGATACCTTTATGAAGGTCAAAGGAGAATCTGCTAAAGTAGGTCTGGCAATAAACGACGGCAAGACCAAGTTGATGGTGTCGAAGAGCAACGTGGCCTAGAACTCGGACCAAATTTGGAAGTTGGTTCCTATAATTTTGAGGTAGTTAAAGACTTCGTCTACCTCAACACTGCATAAACACAAGACACAGCATCAGTTGTGAACTAAGAAAAATAGTATTGGCCAACGGATGCTACCTTGGCTAAAGTAAGTAGTTTAAAAATAACAGCCACATCTCGTCAAACAAAAATAACACTTTACAAAACACTGATACTACACGTGCTAATGTATGGTTCCGAAGCGTGGGTACTTGCGCCAATAGATAAGGCAGCGCTTGGTATGTTTGAGAGAAAAATTCTCTCTATATATGTTGGCGGTTAATATGGACATCGTATGAACCACGAGGTGTGTCGGCTACACAACGACATCAGTAGTGGAATTCCGTAACTCATTTTCGAGTTTACCGACAAAAATCGGTACAATTAAAATGCTTATATTTAATTGTTGTTTTATTAGGACGAAGGCCATTTATTTGGGAGTTTTTATTTAATTGAATTAATTGAGCTTATCATGACCTAAGGAGTTTTGTATATATATAATTCGTTAATTAACGAAATGTGTAGGTATGTTAACAAACCAAAAGAATGTTGTCGCTAAGTTCTACCAATAGCAACATTGTTGTCAACTTTTATAGGCACTTTTCATTCACAATTGCGTTTTGTCGATAACTCCAAATATGCGTTACAGAAATCCCCTACAGTATAGTTAAATGTATCGAGATATAACGATTGCTTTGGCTAGGCCATGTCATAAGAAGTAGAGTAAAATAAAGAGAAATGGAAATGTTTTCTTAGTTCGGCTTATAGGACAAATGTCCTGTATATGATCAACTATGTAAGTAAATAAGCATATTAGCGTGTAACACTACTGGGAGCGGCCAATGTGAACGGAAAAACAAATCATTACGTCATAATTGAGAAAATGTAGAGACATTTTCCTTTTAAATTTCTTAATATTTTCACCAAAACTTTCATCCCAAAAAGAAAGTTTACAGCTCAGAAATCACACATTTACACAGGGTTATACAAGAATTCGGTTGACTGCGAACTGTGCCATTTTCTTATATGAAAAATCAAAACTGTTATTCAGACTTTTGCATTTGTGAAACATCATATAGGGGAGCAACATTGTCGTGGCCGCCCCAATTTCGATATTCCCTCTCCCTCTATACCAGCACATCCGCTACAAATTTTCTAAAAAATAAAACCAAAAACTTTTTTATGGTACAAAAAAGTTCATTTTCCAACTCTGCTACATGGCTGGTGCAGCAACAAAATAATGCTGATGCCCTGGTGCGAATTTTGTGTCTAAGCGATTTGTTGTGTTTTTTTCTCCTATACTAACTAGCTGCCATTGTGTATGTATGTAAGTACATACATATGTACATTAGGGTTATGACTTTTTTACAACCTCGTACCCCTGCATGTTATTTTGATGAGTTTTTACCTAAAATTGCATAAAATCTTAATTGTAAAGTTATTCGATAAAAAAGCTTCCGCCCAAAAAGTTTTTAAAGTTTTTATTTTTCAAGTCACTGCCCGCAAAAAAAAAGGGCCTCTCTAACATATGTCCCAAACATATTTTGCAGCAAACATATATATGTTTGCAACAGTCCCAAACATAATATATGTTTGGGTCTGCAAACAAATATATGTTTGGGTGGAAACAAATATATATTTGGGTGCAAACATATATATGTTTGGGTGCAAAGATATTTATGTTTGGGTGCAAAGATATATATGTTTGGGTGCAAAGATATATATGTTTGGGTGCAAACAATTTTATGTTTGGGTGCAAACATTTTATATGTTTGGGTGCACAAAAATACAAACCCAAAAGGCACAAAAAAAACAACACATGCACCAGTGGGCGCTTACTGAGAGCAAGGGAGCGTAAAATTCAATGTAAAACACTTTAAAATGTGTGCTCACTTGCTCTCAGTAAGAACTCACTGGCTATCTCTATAGTATACACACAAATGTTGTGGTTTTTTATTGAATGACAAAAGAACAACAAACACATAGGTACATACAAAATTCCAAAAAAATACATAACACACTTTAATAAAAGAAAAACTGATTGAAATAATTTGTAAATAGTCACACTTTTAAAAAGGAAAAATATATAGAAACGTAGTTGAACGCTTCTCCTTAGTTGTGAAATAAAACAAATTGTCCTCATAGTTGAAATCATCAGCGGGGAATCGGCATCTAGAATCAAATGATTGTGTAATGTAATAAATAAATATGGATATGCCATATTTCAAATATACATAAATATGTATGTTATTACCAATATTAAATGCGATTTCTTCCTTGTCCAATAAAATAATTCCATTCAACTTTCCGATTCAATTATAAAATGTATTGGGCATTTAATTTACTAAAAAGCACAATTTCTTTAAGAAAACACAAAACACTGATTTATTCACTCACTTTACCGTCTTGACTCTACAAAGGCAACTAAAACACTGAAGAAAGAAAAAACAAAATAATTCATACCATTTCTTCTTATCCTCTTCGCCTGCTGTTAACAACAACAAAACAAGAAACACACGAGTTTGACGCATACACGCCATCAAAGCACCAAAGCCCCCTTCTTCGCTTCTACGTCTTCTATTATACAATACACACAGCTCTTTATTATAAAACAGCATTCCGAAGCCGCGAGAGCACTGTTAATACTCTCATTGACAAACATCCTCTCTCCACCCATGAAAAAAATGTTCTAACATAAAAAATATGTTTTACCCAAACATATCAAATTGAAATATGTTACAAAATGTTGCAAACATATATTTGTTTGGACCCAAACATATTATGTTTGGATCCAAACATATATTTGTTTGCAACCGGTCCCAAACATAAATTTGTTTGGATCCAAACATATTTCTAACATAAATTTTTCTGCGTGTGTAAGCTGATATTTAACTTGAAACAAGGTATAGAGACACTCGACATAACCAAAATGACATAACCGTTTGTTTCTCACTAATTTTATCATCGTATTATAACATATATATCATTGTATATTATATATAACTTTATTTCATATATCATAAAAATTAAAAGTGGTTTGTGCGGGACCTTTTTAAAATGTAAATGAAATAAAAGTTATTTTAGTCATAAATAGGCAAAAAGCCAATCATTTGTGCAACAGGAAATATTTTTTAGCATTTACACGGTGCTCTTGAATCAAATTTAAATGGAAGGTGCTAACACCTGGGAAGTTTTTGCGGATTCTGAAACTACAGTGTTCATAGATGAGAAAAATCAAAAAACTAAAAAAATCGCCGGAGCGCTTTTTAAATAAATCGCGATTCAAGTTGACATTTTTAGGGGTTGTTTAGGTTTTCACGATTTTGCTTAGAAACCGCAAGTCCTATCAAAATGGGAATAAAAAAATTTTTCCAATATTTTTTTTTTTAATTTTTTTTATAATAAAATGCAATGAATGTTATTTTTGGCATTCATAGGCAAAATTTCATTCATTCTCCCTACAAGAAATTATTTTTGAGAAAAATGTCAAAAAGCCATAACCCTAATGCACATAGTTGGTGTTGACTGCTGCCAAATTCGTTGGATCACGTTTTGCTGTCAAAGTTAGACTTTTTATTTACAATTTAGGATTTTTTTACGCTGCACATAAAGTTTTTTGGTATTCTGTTTTGTTTGTTTTAATGCAAACGTAAATTTGATATGTGTCATGAGAGTGATGCTGCTGGTTGTTTGCCCCGGTTACCTTGCATTTCCACCAGCTGTTTGATATTTAATTTTTTGATTTTGTTCCAGCCTTTATGATGCTTAAACTTTTCAATTGTAAAAAACGAAATTCACTTTTCAATCAATTTGTAGCGAAATTCCGAGTAGAAAATGTTGCAATTTATTTTATTTGGTTAATTTAATTTTTAAATTTTTTGTTTTTTTTTTTTTAAGTTTTTGTGTAGTTAACGGTCATATATTGTCATGAGCAAATGTGTTTAAATATTTTACAGATTCGTAGAGATGAGATAATTCTTATTTTTGGGAAAAATAAGTGATAACTGATTCCAATCATGGCTCAGAAAGGAGGACATAGGTTATAGTGAGAGAATTTGTAGAACATTTTTATCTACAGAGAGACATTAAATAACATTAAAAAATCAGATGACAACTTGAGTTGAAATCACGCATTTCTGCATAAAAAAGCGACCTTGCTGCTAAATATGTATTGCCAGACGGGGCGCATTAATTTATTGATTTTTGCACGCAGAAAAATATATGTTAGAAATATGTTTGGATCCAAACAAATATATGTTTGGGACTGGTTGCAAACAAATATATGCTTGCAATATTTTTATACCCTACACCACTATGTGGAGAGGGTATTATAAGTTGGTTTTGGCCAAAAAGTTTGTAACGCATCGAAATAATGGTCGCAGACCCATACTTATATATACCAAAATGAATGTCTCGACGAGCTGAGTCGATCTGGCTATGTGTGTCCGTCCGTCAGTCCGTCCGTCCGTCTGTTCGTCTGTCCATCTAAACCTTGTAATCACGCTACAGGTCGCAATTTTGATCGGATCGTCACGAAATTTTGCATGTTGATAGGGGTCCCGGAGGGGAAGAAGCCTATTGATTTTGGTGATGGTCGGATAATATTTAGGGGTCGGAAAGGGCAAAAAACTTAGGTGGATAAAATGACAACGTTTTTTTCCAAAGCGAATATCTCAGCTTCTATATGGGGTATACCAAAAGCAAAACCCGACAATGAAAGTAGAAAATATCACCTTTCTAATGATGTAAAGCAGGTGCTCGTAGGTGATCAAACAACGAAGATATTACAATAGTAGCAAATAAAACCCCAATTTTATTTTTGCGATTTTAATTATATTGACGAATATCACAGCTTTGGTTGGGGACTTTCCAAAAGCAAAGCCTGACTCTGAAATTAGAAGATCCCGTCTTTACAATGATGTAAACTAGGTCGGCGTAGGTAACCAAATAACGGAGATATCGCAATAGTCGGTAATACATCCCATTTTTCTATTTTTTTGGAAATCACGTTACAGGTCGCAATTTTGATCGGATCGTCACGAAAATTTGAGGGTTAATGGAGGTCTCATAGATGAAGAAGCCTATTGATTTTGGTAATGGTCGGATAATTATTAGGGGTCGGACTGGGCAAACACTTATTTGGAGAAAAGTCAACATTTTATTTTAAAGCCAATACCTCCGTTTCTTTAGAAGGTACATCAAAAGCAAGACCTGGGAAGGAAAGTAGAAAATATCACCTTTACAACGATGTAAAGTAGGTTGTCGTAGGTGGTCAAATAGCAGAGATATGGCAATAGTCGATAATGCATCCAATTTTCCGATTTTTTTGTAATCACGCTACAGGTCGCAATTTTGATCGGATCGTCACGAAATTTTGGGAGTTAATATAATATTCAGGGGTCTGAATGGATGAATGAATATTGACGAATATCACAGCTTTGGTTGGGGACTTTCCAAAAGCAAAGCCTGACTCTGAAAGTAGAAGATCCCGTCTTTACAATGATGTAAACTAGGTCGGCGTAGGTAACCAAATAACGGAGATATCGCAATAGTCGGTAATACATCCCATTTTTCTATTTTTTTGGAAATCACGTTACAGGTCGCAATTTTGATCGGATCGTCACGAAAATTTGAGGGTTAATGGAGGTCTCATAGATGAAGAAGCCTATTGATTTTGGTGATGGTCGGATAATTATTAGGGGTCGGACTGGGCAAACACTTATTTGGAGAAAAGTCAACATTTTATTTTAAAGCCAATACCTCCGTTTCTTTAAGAGGTACATCAAAAGCAAGACCTGGGAAGGAAAGCAGAAAATATCACCTTTACAACGATGTAAAGTAGGTTGTAGTGGGTGGTCAAATAGCAGAGATATGGCAATAGTCGATAATGCATCCCATTTTCCGATTTTTTTGTAATCACGCTACAGGTCGCAATTTTGATCGGATCGTCACGAAATTTTGGGGGTTAATGGGGGTCCCAAAGAGAAAGAAGCCTATTGATTTTGATGATGGTCGGATAATATTCAGGGGTCTGAATGGGCAAACACTTATTTGGGGAAAGGTCAACGTTTTTTTCAAAGCCAATATCTCTGTTTCTTTAAGAGGTATATCTAAAGCAAAACCTGGCAAGGAAAGTAGAAAATATCACCTTTTCAGCGATGTAAATTAGGTTGTCGTAGGTGGTCAAATAGCAGAGATATGGCAATAGTCGATAATGCATCCCATTTTCCGATTTTTTTGTAATCACGCTACAGGTCGCAATTTTGATCGGATCGTCACGAAATTTTGGGGGTTAATGGGGGTCCCAAAGAGAAAGAAGCCTATTGATTTTGATGATGGTCGGATAATATTCAGGGGTCTGAATGGGCAAACACTTATTTGGGGAAAGGTCAACGTTTTATTTCAAAGCCAATATCTCTGTTTCTTTAAGAGGTATATCTAAAGCAAAACCTGGCAAGGAAAGTAGAAAATATCACCTTTTCAGCGATGTAAATTAGGTTGTCGTAGGTGGTCAAATCGCAGAGATATGGCAATAGTCGATAATGCATCCCATTTTCCGATTATTTTGTAATCACGCCACAGGATGCAATTTTGATCGGATCGTCACGACATTTTAGGGTTTAATGGGGGTCCCACTGAGGAAGAAGCCTACTGATTTTAATGATGGTCGGATAATATTTAGGGGTCGGAATGGGCAAAAACTCATTTGGAGACAAATTCAAAGTTTTATTCTTTGTGAATATATTGGCTTTTAGTAGGGGTATTCCAACGGCAAAACCTGTCAATGGAAGAAGAAAATATTACCTTTACATTGCACTATAGGTAATTTGCCCTGTTTTTGAGACAAAAATTAATAACAGCGGAATTAAAGGATTTTTTAACTTTTTAAATTATTTATGTGTAAAAGTGAGATAAAACAAAGATTTTTACAGATAAATTCGGATATAAGGAACAACGGTTATAAGCAACTACGTATATAACGAACAAAGCAATTTTTTCCAATGCCATTTTCATTAGTTTTCTTATACACAACAAACTGATGAAAACGATCGCGGTAGTAAGTAACACAAATTTTGTCCCCGCGAGTAGATTTTCCAACGAATTGTTTCTACAGTTTTGTATATTTTTTGAATATACGTTAATAAAGACGAGTTTAGTACCCCTTTAAACCGTATCAGTGATTAATATGTAATAGAGAGAAAAAATTAAGCTTACTACTGCCGCACCGTTTACAGAAAACCACGGATATACCCAACAATTTGTCGCCATTACTTATTTTACTTGCAATGAAATTGTAAACAACAATATTTTTTACATTTATTATTTATTTCCTCAAACCAAACTTCCACAATTTTAAGACTTTTTATTGAGAAGTAACCTAATAAAATCTCATAAATATCAAAAAACGGGCAAAATCGGGTTTTGAAACCTAGTAATACCAATGCAGAAGACTTTCAGTAATGTGTTCTAGGTGGCAAAATCACGGCCAAACACGGCCAATTTAATACAAGTCTATATGAAGTGAGTTTAAGAAAAATAAAATATTTATTTCTGACTTTTTGTGTTTTTTGGTCGCTACCCAAAATGTTTAAGCTATATTATATATTAAATAAATTCCTCTCGCAATTGCCAATCTATTCCATTTTACATATATTTATATTTGGTTTATTTTTCCGCGGTTTTAAATACATTGATATATGCCTTACAATATATATTTGTTTTTAGTTCTTCTTCGAAATTCTCACTTTAACTGCAATTTAAACCGCGATAATGACGCTATTTTGAAAAATGTCATTCATATTAATAAATTTTGACAAGTTCTTTTTTCAATGCCAACTAAAAAATTATTATTATTAAAAGTTGCAAAATCGACTTTTTGCCTCAAAAACAGGGCAAATTACCTATAGTGCATTGGCGTAAAGCAGGTTGGCGAAGGTGGTCAAACAAGGGAGATACCACAATAGTCGGTAATGCATCCAATTCTTCCATTTTTTGCAGGTCGTAATTTTGATCGGATGGTCACGAAAGTTTGATTGCTTATGGGGGTCCCCGAGAGAAAGAGGAATACTATTTTTGGTGGTAGTCGGATTATATTCCCTAAAAGAAATGCTTACCAGTGAAAACCTTATGTACAGGGGTAGTGGTGTAGGGTGTCACATGGTCGGCCCAGTCCCGACTATAGCCTTTGCTCACTTGTTTAACATATCTCAATTTTATTTGTTTGGGTACCAACATATAGTTTATGTTATAACATATTTTTTATGGCTGAAGAGAGGATTTTTGTCGAAGAGCGTAACAGCAGGGTAAGCGAGAGCCCCGTATAATAAAGAACTGTGTGTATGATGCAATAAAAAACGTAGAAGCGACGACGGGAGGGTGAAAAAGTTTGTTTTTGCTTTGGTGGTGTGTATGCATATCGAGGCCAAACACGTGTGTTCCGCTTTTTGTTTATTTTCCTCTTCGCTTGTGGATGAATAAATCGCAACATCTAGATTTATTCATCCTCAAGCGAAGAGGAAAAGAAAAATATTGTATGAATTACTTTTGTTTTTTTTGCGAGAACATTTTTTTCCAGTTTCCCCAAGGCAGCCGTTGAATAAAGACGGTAAAGTGAGTGAATAAATCAGTGTTTGTGTTTTGTGTAACGGGTCTCCCGTGAGCGTAAATATACCATCGGTCACCACCAGTTAGAGGTTGTAAGCGAGAGTAAATTTACGCTCACGGGAGACACATTGCCTTACTCTTGTGTATGTGTATGTGTTTTGGTGAATTTTGGGTGTGTATTTATATTTCATCTAAACAAATATTTGCTTGCCCCAAACAAATATTTGTTTGCGCCCAAATATATATTTGTTTACAGGACCCAAACATATGTTATGTTCAGGCCTGCTTGCAAACAAATATATGTTTGCTGCAAAATATGTTTGAGAGATATGTTAGAGAGGTCTTTTTTCCTTTGTGTTTGTCCACCTTAAATCCCGCCGATAGACATTTTCGACGGTATTTCAAACAATTTGAAAAAAAAATATGTTCCTTAGTGTATACCTTCTTAAATTAAAAATCATTCAGATGGAGAGTTCCTCAAAAATGAATACCCCAAAAAAACATACACACAAATGCAACGTTCACCTATACACACACACAGTATGTACAAAAGCTAAACATAAACAAGGCATTTATCTTGTCATTCATGTCTTGGTGTTGTCGTCCTGTGTTTGCACCTGACATCTTTGTCTTTTGACATTTGCATAGTAGCAGAACCTTTAAACATTTATTTATGTGTGTGTGTTTGTTGGTACGCTTGTGGTTAGCTTATGGTCCATCTTTTGTGTAGGAAATATGTATGTTTATCTGGATGGAATTGTATGCGTAGAGCTGTACTATAATATTTATGATCTCAGCTATTCATTCATCCATGATGCATTCATTCATTCATTCGTTCATTGAATAGAAGAAAATGGCTCTTGTGTCATTTGTCAATAGCAACTAATCTTACCTGTGGACATTTCTAACCCCAACCATATCCATGAATTTCTCTCCCCAACATGAGGTCACAAAATCCAATATAAGGAGTTTAATGTCGTCAGAGATAAATTCTGTTCCATTTCAAAGTGAATGAATTGGGACAATGCGCAGTGGGTCTAGGTAATTATGTGAAGTATTCTATATCGGTGTCGTAGAAAAAAAGTTTTAGTCGGCTTTGCCTACAAATATATGCCGTCAACCTGTGTGATTTTAATTTAAATTTGAATTTAGATTAAACCTCCAAAGTCTTGCAGGATATACCTGAAGGAATGGCCTACATTGTGTTGATGGAGGAGCGGAATATAGAGGTTAAACCTTAGGAAACTCCCTGTTTCTCTCTACAGGGCTTTGACTTCTTGTTCCCGAATTCCACGTACGACTGGCGTCCACACATATAAGTTGTGTTCCTTTACTTACCTCAGGTTTAACCTGTAAAGCGTGGTAAAACTGGAAGCAATTTTTAAGAGAGTGAGAGAGGAGAGAGAGCAAATATGCCTTTCTCTTCTACCACAGACTACCAGACAAATTTCTTCAGGTAAAAAATTGTAGAACTGGTTTTTCGACATTTGTTTGACGATTAATTGACAATGAAGAAAAAAATAAACTAAAACAGAAGAAAAAGGCGAACGCTGACAAAACAATGTTAAAAACTGTGAAATAAAAGAAGAAAATTGAATTATTATGTTTCTTTTTGATATTGCTACTAGATCCACCATTTTTTCCTTCCTTTACTTTTCTGATAAAACTGGTCATGAGAGAGCAATTTTGAGCAACTTTGACAGTTTTCTCTTTTACCACTTTTACCATTAAAAAAGTAAAGGAACAAAACTATAATTGATTATTCAACGTTTTAAACATCGCCTTCGATGTCCTCAAACAGCATAGAGTGTTTGACGGTATCGAAGGCTTTTGATAAGCTATTTCTGACGCTGGGGAGTACTAAAGCCTCAAGAGTCTTTACTACGGGCGACAAAATCAGCCTGTACGATTCACCTTTCCAGACTTCGGGAATGATTTGGATGGCTAGCGACAAGTGAGATACTCGACTCCCGGCACATTCAGTTGTTTCAGCATTACCATGGAGATTCCATCAGGGCCCAACATTTTGGATGATTTAGCGTTTCTGACGACATTCGCAACATCATCTATTGTAAATTGCATTGGTTCATCCTCGGCAGGACATAGTACTTTTCTCTTCGCCGTGTCAGGCCTGGTTCGACAAACTTGCGCACCTCATCGGATCAGTCAGCACAACGTTGCCAAACAAGACAACCGCCAGGGTTGGAGACATATACCTTCGGCATAAAGTGTGACATCGACAGAAAGTGCGTATCAGAAGAAGCACAAAAATTTGAAAACTCAATGATTAAACACGCCATGATGAGTTTATCTCCGTACAATGCAGCGGGACTACACCAGATCATCGCAGCCCTACTTCAGAGGGAACTGGATGTCATCAAAGCTGGTAAAAAATGTTCAACACACGCTTGAAATTCGCATACACTGACTGCTATAGACTGCCAAGTGGTAAGGGTAGTTTTCATTCTGGCAGGGCGAATTGCTCAGTACCAAAATCTTAACACGCTTTCTAACAAGATACTTTAGGCTATAAGCAAATCTGCACAAAATAGATTGTGATGATAGTAGCTTATTCAGAGCATGCTGAGGGGACGACAAAGCAGTGGAACACTCCACGTCGGCACGTCATATTATTGTTCCAAATAGAGGAGGTACCAAATAGTAGAACTTATGACAGGATCTGACTGTACTAATTGATCACACATTCTGGGATCTTTATAAGACATAATTTTAGTTCAAAAGTTGGAGCATATAAACAGTGCGCCGTAAGACATTTACTCTTTCACCATACCTTTTCTTACGGCTGAATTGCTTCATTATTTATATTTTGTTCTACTGTGGTATATAGTTACACCCTCCTTCCTAATAAAGTAAATCAGCTACACAATAAATGGTTACCTAGGCTACGCAATTCATTAAATCTAAAGTTCCTCATGAGCAAAGATTCTAACATAAAGCGTCAGTTGCAGGCAGCTATGTCACAGGATACAACTTAATGTGTTTTTCTTTTCAGCATTAGCATTGTTTCGTTTTATTCTCATGCATACAATACGTTACATAAGAGACACTAAACTAGAAAAAAGAATAGACGAATGTGCAAACAAACACGAACATTTCCCCATTCTATGCATATTAAATAGCTACCGTCAATTGACAGCCAAGTAAAACATAGAAGACAAGCAACAAACAGAACAAAAAAAAACATAGCCAATGTTGTGTCTTGTTATCCCTGTTGTATGCTATTCCTGTTTTGTTTTGTTTGTTTAACGCATCAGCAGCAGCAGAAGAAGCAGCTAGGTGTATGCTATGGGTTATGGAAATAGTATGTATCAGCCTACAGGTATGTATGCTATGCTAGGCGAATGCATGTTGCTATATTGACAGACATCTCCTCTGTGTATACTTCTCCCCGGCATGTGTACATGTGTGCGTGTGGGATGTCTATAAAAATTTGATGATTTCTTCCATAGTAAGTGGTAAAGTTGGGGGTGTAGGAGGTGGGAGAAAGAAAAATAGAAAAGATTTTCATTGTGAATGACTCTGAGCTGTGTGAGAATGAATAGCTACTTTTGTGTGACTAGCTAGCTAGCTGACTCACTGACATATGCAGCAAATTCTCAATACCATAAGACAAATGTCTCCAGGGTGGCACAAATACAGGATGGAACATGTGTCAATATTAATGTGTCAATGAGAATGATATTTTTCATTTATTGAGCGCATATGAGAATTAACAAGTACCACACAGACACGCACACATGCACAGAGAGAGAAAAAAACTAAAACAGACAAACTCAATAAACGGAAAACGAAGTATAAAAGGAAAACAAATGCAATAGAACGAATAATAAATAGTCCTGGACAAAAAACTCTTGAATATGACTTCAATTTGGTACAGATGAATGATAACGAACATCATTTCATTAAAATTGACGCCTGAAGCGATTATTCAATTCAAACAAATCTGTATATGTGATATATGGATTTGTCATTCATGATGATGTGGAAATGTAGCAATTTAATCAACAACAACATCATCATCGTGGAAAGAATATTTTATGACAAATGCAATAAATAAGATGTATGTATTTAATGGTAAGTGAATATCAATCAGATTACTTATATTCTAATCAGGCGTGCAAATGAGCTTATCATTCACTGAATCAAGTGATTTTCTCAAAATCGAAACAATTAGCAAACATTATTGACACTTTCTATTTATATTGCGATGTAATATGTCCATTAAAAGCTTTTCATTCCTTGCGATTGCTCTTTTCTGATATAGAAGAATTCATCAGAGAAGAACTTCTCTATTACAATTTATGCACTATAACGAATAACAACACTAACCTTAAATAAGAGAAATTTACGCTTGGAATGTTTTCTAAAACTGCAATGTTCATAGATAAGAAAAATAAAAAATACCCGTAGGGATTTTTAAATAAATCGCGTTGAAAGGTCTTAAGTCCCATTTCGGTAGGATTTGCCGTTTTCAAGTAAAATTCTGAAAACATAAAAACAACTTCTAAAAATGTGCCCTTTGTCCTCGATTTAGTTAAAAATCTCTTCGACGATTTTTTTTACTTTTCTCATCTATGAACATTGTAGTTACAGGATCCGCAAAAACTTCCCAGTATAAGTTCCTGTCATTTAAAGTTAGTTCACGTGTCGGGGTAAGCAAAGACTATAGTCAGGACGGGACCGACTATATAATACCCTACACCACTACCCCTCTACAAAAGACTTCCATCACTGTAAACAGGGCAACTAGGAGTACCTTCGGTAACAATTTCCAAAGACATAAATACAACAAGATAAGACATTTTTTTTGCTAACATTCTTCAGTGAATGGCTTTTGAATTTAACATAATGTTATATCACGATATGGTGATATAACATTTTTATACCCTACACCACTATGTGGTAATGGGTATTATGTGTTAGTGCATTTGTGTGTAACATACAAAAGGAAGCGAGATAGACCCATAGTTCCTTCTAGGGATATACATAGAATCACTTTCTGAGTCGATTTATGCATGTCCGTCCGTCCGTTCGCAACATACAGGTCGCATTTGTTGACCGATTTCGCTGAAAATTGGGGAATACCATTTTTTTGCCGTCGGAAGATCAAGTTCGAAGATGGGCTATATCGGTCCAAGTTTTGGTATAGCCCCCATATAACGGTACCTCCCGATTTAAGGTATTTTAAGGATCTTAGCCGCATTTGTTGCCCAAACCAGCTGAAATTTTACATTTGAGGTTCCCAATGGCCGCGAAATTGCTCCACTAAAAATTGTCAAGATAGGTCCACGGTTCGGTATAGTCTCCATATAACGATACCTCCCGATTTAAGGTATTTTATGGATCTTAGCCACATTTTTTGCCCAAACTAGCTGAAATTTTACATTTGAGGTTCTCAATGGCCGCGAAATTGCTCCACTAAAAATTGTCAAGATAGGTCGACGGTTCGGTATAGTCCCCATATAACGATACCTCCCGATTTAAGGTATTTTAGGGATCTTAGCCACATTTTTTTGCTTGAACTAGCTGAAATTTTACATATGTGGTTCCCAGTGGCCACGAAATTTCGCCACTTAAATTGAGCCAAATTATATCGAAATCGGTTCAGATTTGGATATAGCACCCATATATATGTTCGCCCGATTTCACGTATTTGCTGCACCAAACACGCTATATACGTCCGATTTTGATGAAATTTGGAATGTGTGACCGAATTCAGTCTAGAAATAAATGTGCCAAATTTTATCGAAATCGGTTCAGATTTGGATATAGCTCCGATTTATATTTTACATATTCACAGTGGTGTAGGGTATTATATAGTCGGCCCCGCCCGACTTTGATCCTTTCCTTACTGGTTTTCTTTTATACATTTTTACGTATTTAACCGAATTTACCGATCCAATTGACATATAATTATTCTTGAATAGATCCTTGAATTCATAAATTTCGTTGCTGATACCATTACATGAAATGTTCCTCCTTGGTTGCGATTTTGAATTAACTGCAACCTGTTAAGGGTAATGTTTCTATACAAAGTTTCGTAAACATTTTTTTGTTGCATGCATTTTGTCTAGTCTTAGTTCGGAAGGATCCTCGAACAGACCCCTAAACGCAATTAAACAAAAATGTTGAACATTTGTGTGGGTGGTTCCCCAAGAACATAAACAAAATATTTCGAGATCAAAAGATTGGACCAAATCGGTTGCTCCGTTTATGAGATAATGCGCTTACCAATTTAGCAAATATTTTCGAACTTTTGTTCGGAAAGAGTAGACATACATATAAGCACCACCTTCGAATTTTATGTAATATTCAAAGAAATATTACGATATGCGTAGCGACGCAGTATTCGGTTGGAAAGTTGTTGTGCATTACGGTGGCTGCTGCAATCACTACACCTGCTGACCGATGGGGTTTTTACAGCTTTCGGGTTATTTTCTCAAGAAGTGTGGTCTTGCCACTCAAAAATTGTACCATCGTAATAGGGGCCTTAAGTGCAACCTGTTACAAGAAAAATCAAAAGGATTCGAGAGGAGGTCCTAAAATGCACTTTTCCGAACTTTTGTATGGGAGGTACCCGAAAGAATTTCTCAACTACAAAAATTTACCTAATATTTCAATAAACAACTTTCTAGAACATAAAAAAATTCTATGAACGGTCCTTCAAGCTGAAATTCACAAACCAAATAAATAATTTTTAACGTTTCCCCCAGCTCAAGCCTGGAAATAGCATATTGTTCAAAACTCAAGGAAATTAGAAAGGTTTGTTATTTACGGACCTGAACAGGAAATAATGATCTATAATAATCGAATTTTGAACTTGAAGAACCGTTCCTAGAATCTTTTTATGTTGTAGAAAGTATATTATTTAAATATTAGGTACATTTTTGTAGTTGACTGTATGGCCGGTTCGGTATCTGTGGACCGGAATCGGAGAAAAAGTGTAAAAATCGAATATTTTCAAAAGGTTTTGGCTATTTCACAGTTCTCAAGTCAATGAGGAAAATTTTTTGTCTGCAAAAATCCTTCAGATACATAGTAGAGTTGGGTAGTACCGGAACACCGGGCAGTTCCTCCACCAAAAAAAGGATTTTTTATGTATAAACTTCGAAGATAAGAACTAAGAAAACACAAAAGAACGATGAGTTATTAAATGATTCATTAAATTATACCGGTCTGGGAAGTACTTAAAAGGGCAGAAAAACGAACATTTTATCGGTTTCGGAATTACTTGGAAATTTGCCCAACTCTAATCTTTCGTACCGTAACATTTCATTTGATTTATTTGTCATATGTACATTAGGGTTATAACTTTTTTGCAATTTTTGCAAATATCAAATATACCACCGCATAGTCGTGTAGAGTATACTATTATTAAATACGGTGTCATTTTTTTCTCTAAAAAAGTTTCCGCACCATATGCATTGAAGTTCAGTAGTGCATTATTAAATTTCATTTAATACTAGCAGACCCGGTCTGCGTTGCTGGCCCGTCGTAATGAGTTTTAATGGCAACTTTTTATGGACTTTGCTTGACAATTCAAATTTTGGTATTTTCTACCTCAAACCGAGGAGGATTTTAAATGTATCTACAGATTTTGTCTGTAACCTTTCTATTCTCATACGGACTTTGTTGAATTTTTTCGCCCATGATGCTGTTTAGGATTTATTATCGTCCGTGTCACCTCTCTTTTTACTAAAGCGATCTAATTATAAAGGTAAAAAATGGTTAAGTCTAATTTTCCCGCTTATTAAGACTTATATGTTTTAGTTTTTCATAGCTGGTGGACCGATGAACCTCACCATTTAATATACATATAGCGTTAACCTCCCCCAAAATTTATAAAATATACATAACAACGGCAAAGCTTGAGCTTTTGCTGCACATTTCATGGAAATTGGTTCAGTAGTATTGGAGATATAATATATTTAAACACAAGTAAGAGAGGGTGACGTAGGGGATGGAAGATACCAAGAAAAGCCCAGGATTTATCTTGGTCCCTCTTTCATCTCAAGTGGACACTGACATCCCCGAGGTGTCACCTGGGGAACTGCCAATAACACCCGTTCCCTAGAAAAAACAGCCTACTATGAAAAAACGAAAGAAAAGAAAAACAAATCCCTCAAAAGTTGACGACCCCCGCAAACGTTTTAAGGACCATGATCTGCGAATCTGCACGTGGAATGTTCGCACTCCTTATAGAGAAGGAGCAGGTTACGCATTGGCAGATGAACTTGTAAACTACAAGGCCGACATTACTGTCATACAGGAAATACGATGGTACGGGAAAGGCGTCACAACAACACCTAAAGGTGACGCACTGCATTATAGCTGCCATGACACAAAGCATGAGTTTGGTTGCGGATTTGTAGTTGGTCGGAAGTTAAAACATCTGGTCTCCAGCTTCACCCCAGTGAATGAAAGACTCGCTGCAATTCGATTAAAAGCAAACTTCTTCAACATCAGCTTTATTTGCGCTCATGCTCCCACTGAAGACAAGGACAAACAGACGAAAGATATATTTTACAAGCGCCTAGAGAAAACTTATGACCGTTGCCCTGCCCATGACATTAAAATTATACTGGGCGATTTTAATGCCAAAATTGGAAAGGAGAATATCTTTGGCCCAACAGTCGGAAAATTCAGTCTCCACAGTGAAACATCTGACAATGGTATGAGGCTGATAGACATTGCAGCTGCAAAAAACATGGTAGTTAGCAGTACCAGATTTAAGCATCTCGATATTCATAAGGGTACCTGGCTGTCGCCAGATCAAAGAACAAGAAATCAAATTGATCACGTTGTGATAGATGGAAGACATGCATCAAGCGTGTTGGATGTTCGATAGTTCCGAGCTGCAAACATAGACCCGAACCACTACCTTGTTGCAGCAAAGGTACCAAACAAAGTGCGAACAGACACAACACGGAAGTTGGACATCGGTAAGCTGCAATCACAACAGATAGTCACAGCATATTCCACTCAACTGGCCCAACTGCTTAATCAAAGCACTCCTCGTCCCGATAACATATCAGGACAATGGCAAAACATTGCCCACTCCATGCAAACAGCCGCAAAATCAGTACTTGGATACCAGAAACCTCCACCAAGGAATCCATGGTATGACCAGGAGTGTCGTGCTGCTACCGAAGAGAAAAAATGCGGCATATAGAGCTACTCTACAATCAGTAGCAACGCGTAGCGCACGAGAGAGGTACCGGGAAAAAAGGAGAGAGGAGAAACGTCTTTTCCGCAGGAAAAAGAGAGAGATGGTAAGCGGGAGTGTGAACAAATCGAGATGTACAGGAGACAGAATGAAGAGCGAACATTCTACCAAAGAGTGAAACATCAAATGGATGGCTTTGGAACTGGCACATCATCCTGTAGAGACCAGCAAGGTAATCTGGTAACTGATACAGATAGTGTGCTATGGATATGGAAAGAACATTTTTCCAAACTGTTGGTATCCAATAGTAGCGAAGTCGACGAAGATACCACAGATCCAATCCCAGAAGATGGTATTGAATGTATACCGCCCACCCAAGATGAGGCAAAAACAGCAATAAACCGGCTGAAGAATAATAAGGCAGCAGGAGCCGATGGCTTACCAGCCGAGCTGTTCAAAACCGGAGGCGACACGCTGATACGGTGTACTCATCAGCTATTTAGCACCATCTGGCAGGAAGAACGAGTACCCGACGATTGGAACCTGAGTATCCTGTGCCCCGTCCATAAGAAAGGAGATAAGACTGTATGCTCTAACTATAAGGGCATAAGTCTACTACCGATTGCCTACAAGATCGTGTCAGGGATATTATGCGAACGACTAAAGCCCATGGTCAACGAAATAATTGGACCATATCAATGCGGCTTCAGACCTGGCAACTCCACCATTGACCAGATATTTACCCTGCGGCAAATCCTGGTGAAGTCTCAAGACATGCAGATCGATGATATAGACATCATGGGACGATCAGTAAAAAAAGTGACCGATACCTTTATGAAGGTCGAAGGAGAATCTGTTAAAGTGGGTCTGGCGGTAAACTGCGAGAAGACCAAGCTGATGGTGTCGACGAGCAATGCGTCCATTGAGATCGGACCAGCTGTTGAAGTTGGTTCCTATAATTTTGAGGTAGTAAAAGACTTCGTATACCTCGGCACCGCCGTAAACACAACAAACGACATCAGTTGTGAAATAAAAAGAAGAATTGTATTGGCCAACAGATGCTACTTTGGCTTAAGTAAGCACTTTAAAAACAAAGCTACAACTCGTCAAACAAAAATAACGCTTTACAAAACACTGATACAACCCGTTCTGATGTATGGTTCCGAAGCCTGGATACTTGCGCAAGCAGATAAGGCAGTGCTTGGCGTGTTTGAGAGAAAAATTCTTCGAAATATCTACGGACGATCTGCGTTGACGGCGAATATCGAAGTCGTATGAACCACGAGCTGTATCTGCTATACAACGACATCAATATAGTTAAACATATCGAGATGCAGCGATTGCGTTGGCTAGGCCATATAATAAGAATTAACGATGATGAACCCGCTAAAAAGGCGTATAATTTCGAGCCACATGGCGGTGCACGCAGAATTGGCAGGCCAAAGAATAGATGGCGCAAACAAGTGGATGACAAGGCGCGGTATTCCAAAAAACGAAGCACGAAACAAAGAGAATTGGAGATCTTTTCATAGTTCGGTCTATGGAACAAATGTTCTGTAATGGGCCAGCTAAGTGAGTAAGTAAATTTTTGTAGAAAAGATTAACAGCCTGTTTATATATTTCGAAACGAAAATGTATGCGCATGAAAGTTGGAAGGTTGAAGGAAGTATTATTTCCTACGCTTTTGCTTCAAAACAAAAAACAAATTTGAAAATCATACTCGAGTATGGTCGTTTTTCTTACGTTTTTATTTTCTAATCGACATACATAAACAGGCTGTAAACTTGAAAATTTAAAAAAGTGGGCATGGTCAAATTTTCTTTGCATAAAAACCTACGTTGGGTTATGGCGAACATTTAAAAAAAAGAATTATCCAAATCGGCCCAGCCGTTCTCAGCTGAAGCCATTATCAACGAACTCATTTAATTTTTATTTATATAGATAATGACATGTTCGCTTTTTGTAATATGTACCTTATTATTAGATTTAATCAAATTTAAAATCAATATTAAACCATTCTGGACCAATTTGTTATCAACTCGCGACATTTCAGAGCATTTAATGCACCTTTGACAATATTGCAATTTTTGATTTTGTTTATAAACTGGCGGATTTTATGTTTCTATTTATTGTACCCATCGGACAAGAGAATATGATACAGACGGTTTTTAATGACTTTACCGTGAGAATCGTATTTGTTTTCTATAAATATTTATTCAAGCAACGCAAATTTAAATTTTTAAATAGAAATAATATCAAAAGGGCTTTAGTAATAGCAGCCGATGCGACTTAAAAAACGCGTTTTCGTTATCTGCACAATTCTCCTCACATGGTACTGGGGTGGTATTTTTTGGTTATAAGCCTAATGTACATCCGAATCTAACTTTTTCACAGGAAGCTAAGGACATCGAAGGCCAAATGATATTATCCTATACCCCAAAAAAGTTTCATTTTCCAAGAAACAATTATTGCTACTCATATGGTTTCTATTATTTCCAAATGTCATTCACAGCTTTGCAAAACAGTATCTGTCAGTTTCGCTTATTACGATAGCATTACAAAAGAATGTAAAAATAATTGGTCATGCATGACTGCATCAAAATAGGCTAGAAACTAAAATATTGGCCAATATGTTTTGGGAATTATATGTATACAAAATTGTTGGTCATTTTATTGGAATTTTCTTTTTACATTGTCATGTCTATTGGGAAAGCAAAGTAGATAAGAAATCTTGTCCGGGCCAGATGTGAACATTAAAACAAATGAATGTCTGTGACAGATGAATTTGTTCAAGGATTGTTTTTAAACTTTAATAAGGCAATAACTATTGTTAAACAATGAAAAGTTTCGGCATTCATCAATTTAAAACCAGTAAGGAAAGGATCGGGCGGGGCCGACAATATGATACCCCACACCACTGTGAATAGCTAAAATATATATGGGAGCTAAATCCAAATGTGAACAGATTACGATATAATTTGGCACATATATTTCAAACGCCGTCACACATTCCAAATTTCATCAAAATCAGACATAAATAGCGTATTTGGTGCATCAAATACCTTAAATCGGGCGAAAATATATATGGGAGCTATATTCAAATCCGAACCGATTTCGATAAAATTTGGCACACTTATTTCTAGACCAAATTCCGTCACACATTCCATATTTCATTGAGATCTGACATATATAACGTCTTTCGTGCACCAAATACCAAAAATCGGCCTAAAATATATATGGGAGCTATATCCAAATCTGAACCGATTTTCACCAAACGCAATAGCGTTCTTCCGACGGCTAAAAAAATTATCTTCCCCAATTTTCAGCCAAATCGAACAATAAATGCGACCTGTACGTTGCGAACGGACGGACGGACATGCATAAATCGACTCAGAAAGTGATTCTATGCATATCCCTAGAAGGAACTATGGGTCTATCTCCTTTCCTTAGGCATGTTACAAACAAATGCACTAACATATAATACCCTTACCACAGGGTGGTGTAGGGTATACTTATAAATTCCAATCAATTGTGTTAAATATATGTAATTTTATAGGCGAGTCCGAACAATGTGTCTAAAGAACCTTGTTGCGAAAATTCCATTTGAACATCACCAAACGCTTTTAACAATATCCATATTTTTACTCGTATTAAATATTCTTTAATTTATTTTACAAATTTAATACACCAAATGAACAAGAACAAAAACGGCAAATCCTTCCATACACCTCACACGTTTAGTTCCTGTAGTTTTTGCTGTTGCTCGGTGGCTAATGTAATAAACGCAGTTATTGGAACGGCATCCAGTGAACGCGAAGCTATTAACCTACTTGGCATCCAAAACTAAGTGATAATAACGTTGCAAAATTGTGGCTCCTGAGCTTCGTGTTGAATACCGCACTTTGCACTATTTTGCCCCCAAAAACCTCCAAAAACCCCATTTGAGAAATCCTCCATAACGACAATAAAAGCTTAAATGCCTGGCACCGTAAAATTGAAATGATGGACGGGTGGTGTACAGCAAACCCAGCATGGAAACCCTGTGCGCAATGCAAAGGTGTGTAGCTATGTGTGTGTGTGTACATGTGGATTTTCACGCATAAACGAATTTTTGGGGTTCATTTTAATTTGGCAACGTTAAGAGCACGCAAACGACACTGTATGGCGGCAACAAAATCACCAGCATCACCAGCTTCAGCAGTTATAGTAAAAATGGGAAAAACAAAGGGACCAGGAAACCCGCCCGAAAAACTAGTAATGAAATTGAAATGATGTTGTTTACGATTACTCACCCAACTTACCCAAAACGAAAAAAAAACTGTTGCTAATGCAACAATTTTGCTGGAATGAATTGCAAAAAAAATTGCTACAACAAAAATAGCAATAATGAAAATAATATCTAGCTTATGGGTCAGTAAACTCGGACTACTACTCTCGGTACTCGGTGCATATGATGGCATAATTGGTTGGTTTTGATGGTAAATACCTTTAAAGTTCAGCGTCAGTTGGCGTGAAATTTGCAACATAGTTGCATACTTTTGGGAAAAATTTGCAGGAATTGTATTTTGAATTTATTAAAGAAGATGCAGTTGAATAAATTCGTATTTATAGAAGTTAAATTAAAGGTACAATGGGAGTTCAGTGTTCATAAAGTAACATTCGGCTGCTGTAAAATTTGTGAAACGAGGTCATAATCAGATCACTATGGAATGACACCAAACAGGTTGTCAATAGAACTTGCAGAGGAAGATGAAATATCAAAACTAAAGTCAGATAACACTTCTGTTATAGAAGAAACGAAAAAGTAGGGGGTGAGAGAAGAAACCCAATGGCAAAGAAAGAACTTCGCCTGAACTCAAATGAAAGAAGCAGTCCATCATAACCTTCGGATTGTTATAATACCTGGGAGAAGATAGTGAATAGTTGCTCCTGGAACTAATAATTGTAGCATCGACGACGATCACGACACTGGTTGATATCAAGATAAGTGAGTGACTGAGTGAGTGACAGATCATCGCCGAAACGAAACTGCTGAAGCTAGAAGCTTGAAATTTTGCGTGTGGGTTGCTGTTGGTATGTAGGGGTTGAGATAAGGCTGGGGTTTTGGAGATTCGAACTAGAGGGGTACTAAAAGGTACTAAATATTGTATCCTTTGTATTAGGCAAACGGCAAGAGCTAGAATTCTGAAACTTGGAATGAGGGTCACTGATGGAGAGTTAGAAAGATGTACCAAAGGGTTCTTGGAAATTCGACCTATAAGAGTACGAAAAGTACTAAAAGTTAGCAAATTTAGTACAAATTGTATATTTTAAACGGTTATAGCTAGAATCTTGATATTTTGTTGGAAAGTTGTATTGATATAAGGAAATGGTTTTGGAAATTCGTACTTCTGTGTACGAAAAGTAATCAATGGTACTAAATTTGGTACAATTTGGATGTGGGTGAACGGATCGAGATAGAATTCTAAAATTTGGAATCAAGATTGATGTTGGACTGTATGGTTGAGGTAGTTTTAGAAATTCGTACTTATGGGTACGGGAAGTACTAAATTTTGTGCAATTGGAATTTGGGTGAACAGATGAAGATGGAATCCTGAAATTTGGAATTAAAATTACTGTTGGACTGTAAGATTTAGGTAGTTTTGGAAATGCGTACTTATGGGTACCAAAAAAGTACTAAATTTGGTAGAATTTGGAATTGAGATTACTGTTGGAGTGTAGGATTGAGGTATTTTTAGAAATTCGTACTTATGGGTACGAAAAGTACTAAATTTAGTACAATTTGGGTATGGGTGAGCGGATTGAGCTCGAATCCTGAAATTTGGAATTAAGATTACTGTTGGACTGTGGGATTGAGGATGTTTTGGAAATAAGTACATACTTATGGATACGAAGCGTACTAAATGGTACTAAATTTGGTACTATTTTGATGTGGGTGAACGGATAGAGCTAGAATCCTGAAATTTGGAATTAAGATTACTGTTGGGGTGTAGGATAGTGATGATTTTGGAAATTCGCACGTATGTTTATGAAAACTTTAGTTTTGGAAAATCGTACTTATTGCCAGGAAAAGTACTAAATTGTACTAAATTTGGTACAATTTGGATTTAGGTGAACGGATAGAGCTTAAATCCTGAAATTTGGAATTAAGATTACTGTTATTATTTGGTATTAATACCAGTGTAGGGTTGAGATATGTGGTTGTCGAAATACGTATTATACGTAATAAGAAAATTATTAAATGGTACTCAATTTGTTATTGGGTGTAGGGTAGGGCTATAGCCAAAAACAAAAAATACCACACCAGTACCATGTGCGGAATATTGTCCTGATATTGAAAACGCATGTTTTAGTTCGATACTAAAGCTGTTTTGATATTTTTTTTTATTTTTTTTCTATTCAAAAATTTAAATTTGCTTTGTTCGAATAAAAATTTATAGAAAACAAATACGATTCTCACTGGCAAAGTCATTAAAAACAGTCTGTAACTTTCTCTATTTCGTTGCAAATGGCCACATATTTTCTTGCCCGATAGGTATAATAAATGTAAACATAAAATTCGCAAGTTTATAAAGAAAAACAAAAAAATACAATATTGTCAAATTTACATTAAATGCTCTGAAATATCGCGATTTGATAACATATTGGTCCAGAATGGTTTCATATTCATTTTAAATTAGATTAAAACTATTAAAAAGTTATTACGAAAAGTGTATATGTCGTTATAACAAATAAAATTAAATAATGCATTACTGAACTTCAATGCATTTGGTGCGGAAACTTTTTTCGCGATAGAGAAAAAATGACACCGTATTTCATAGTAGTTTTTCATGCTCTACACGGCTATCGGGTGGTATTTTTGATATTTGCAAAAATTGCAAAAAAGTTATATCCCTAGTGTAGGGACAGAACTGGTGTGTAACGTTGGTATAGGAAATACGTACCATAAATTTACGAAAAGTGCTAATTATTGATCAGCATAAAATTCTATGTCGATTTAACCATGACCGCCTATCCGTCTGTCTGTTGAAATCAAGATACAGCTCGCAATTTTAAAGACAGAGAGTTTTATTACTTGCAGGATGGTTGGCCCCCATGGAACGGTACCGATTTTCGGTATTTTTAAGGTGTTAGCTTCATTATCCTACCAAAATATCTGAAATTTGGTACGTAGTCTTCTTTAGGGGTATAAAACTTCCAAAATTTTGTCGGTATCGGTCGACACCTTCATATAGCCCCCATAGAACGGTACCTCCCGATTTTCGGTATTTTGAAGGTTTTAGCTTCATCATCACACCGAAATGGCTGAAATTTGGTACTTAGTCTAAACTTTCTCACAGAACTTTGTCGGTATCGGTCCATGCCTTCATATAGCCCCCATAGAACGGTACCTCCCGATTTTCGGTATTTTGAACGTTGTGGCCCCAATATTCCACCGAAATGGCTGAAATTTGGTATTTAGACTTCGTTGGGGGTACTTAAACTTCCCCTTTAAATTTGTCGGTATAGGTCCACGCATTCATATAGCCCCCATGGAAAGGTACCTCCCAATTTTCCGTATTTTGAAGGTTGTGGCTTCAATATTCCACCAAAATGGCTGAAATTTGGTATTTAGTCTTCAATGTGATATAAAACTGTTCTACAGAAATTTCTCTGTACAGGTCCACGCTTTCATATTGCCCCATTTCCGACTAAAATTCAACGGTATAGGTCGACGTTTCGATATAGCCCCCTTAGAACGGTACCTCCCTGTAGATTGTGAATATCCCACCGAAATGGCTGAAATTCGTTATTTAGTCTTCCAAGAGTTATAAAATATTCCAGAAGAGTATTATCAGTATAGGTCCACGTCTTCCTATATTCCCATAGAAGTGTACTTCTTGATTTTCGGTACTTTTTTTAAGTTTTAGCCACATTATCTTACCAAAATATAAGAAATTAGGTATTTAGTCTTCTTTGAGACTAAAAACTCTCCGTCAGAAATTTGTCGGTATAGATCGACGTTTTGAAATAGCCCCCATAGAACGGTGCCTCACATTGTTTTACCGAAATTGCTGAAATTTAGTATTAAGTCTTCTTCATACACGAAAGGAAACTAATTATTCCATTTTACTTCAATACAACTTGTGGTGGAGGGTATAACAAGTTCGGCCCGGCCGAACTTAACGCCGTTCTTACTTGTTTTTATGTATATTTTGTATGCATATACGCTACTATTTCAAAAATATTTCTGCAAATACGTAAAATTTTGTCATAAATTTAACTTTTCGCCAATCCATTTAGCAATTTCAGGTGTATTTGTGCATCATCGCAAAGAGTAGGAATTCAGTTAACGGTATTGACATATAATAGCTTAGTACATCAAGCTGCGATTTTTTTAAAAACATTTCTTTACATTCAAATTAAAACGGTCAAATCTTTTGCGCGCATCGATTAAGGGTTAGTTACAAAAACAGATTTGGATTGAAGATTTTTTCTTAATCTTTGTACCAAAAATCATTGATGTAGCATTAACATTTTTTTTTGGATTTTTTTTAAATGGAAAACTCAATTTTAAAATTGTTTGCTCAATAATAGAGAAATAATTGAAATCTTCAGGTGTCTCCTCGGCTTTATTATTTTCATATTTTATTAAAACCATCTTTTTAAATTAATATTTCATTATAAACTGTACTTAGCCAAAGAAAACTGCTAATAAGTAGTTTGTAAACATACCTGAAACGAGAAAATAAAATATTTTAATTGATAAGTAAAGTAGTTTGGAAACAATATTTTTTCAATAAAATGATTATACTATTTCTACATGTTTTTAATACTATCAGAAATAAGACATTTTGTAAAAATAAATAAAAAACAATTAAGAGAGGACTATAGTCGGACCATATGACACCACTACTATTGGGCTGTAATTTCCCAAGGAATTCTTTGTACATATATGTTTGCGACATATTTTAGGAGTCCTGCCATATATACATACATAAGTTGATATACATGAAAACACTTTTTTTAAAATTTTGTCAGTACTGATATATGGCTGCGACCTTTAGCCTTCTTACTGTTACACTACACACCAATAAAACTAAAGTTTTCAGTCCAAATGTCGACTTACTAGATATCCACTGTCAACTCAGTTATACAGTCAATATGAAATTAACTATCTGAATCTGTGAAATAATTTTCCTAACGTTTAACCAATGTTGACTGGCAATGATAAGCAAAAGTATTTAAAACCTTGGGTTGGGTGGCCCTTTCATCTAAAAGAATTAGTTCATTAGCCCACCTATTCGTAAGCTATAACACCGGCAATTCGTAAGCTATAACATTTGTATACAACAATATTACTTTCTGATTTCCTCGACGAGATGAAGTCATTTGGTGATGTTCATAGAAATCGATAAATATTCCCCATAATAAGATGAGTGAATTTGAATTCTGAAGTTCTATAACGAGTCCCATGGATGTATGTATATACACCAGATGTAGAGAAGTTTCGGATGACAAAAGTAATAATCAAATGTCACCTAAGTTACTTACTCTGGTGGAGCATAAGACTTATGTTGGGAAGCTGTTTCCGCTCTTAAAATGGCCACAGTCCATAATATTTGCTTAACATGAATTTGTTTACCTTATATGTCAGTTTATTATATCGTAAATGTCCATTATTAATTATTGAAACGTACAAAATGATAAGTTTTTGTTATTACTCGGTAATCAGTGAAAATTATCTTCCAGGAATAAGGATATAGTCATAATAGCGTTTAGTCATTATACAAACAATTTTACCAATTCCCACACAAAAGTTTTGGTCAATTTAACCCGGTAAATATTATCTGATCATCAAGTTCAATTGCTAGCTTACAAAACTAAATGTTCGCCTCGATCAGACTATCGATGCGGCCTACAGAGCCGCTACAAAGTCGATTAATTTCACCTCCTAAACATTTTACGATCACCACCATAAACTTATCAATTATGACGATTGGTCCATAACTGTGGCCTGGAGTTTGGTTAAAATTTTTAATGAATGGTGGGACAGAGATATGAATATTGCAACATCACTCTACGATGAATATTTCCACATTGTGGTGTAGGGTATAAGAACAAAGAGAAACTAAATTACTGAATGGGAAATGGGAATATTAATTGATCATAAATACAAAGAATAATAAAGTGATTTTAAGTACATACATATGCTCCCACAATATCCCCAAACGACAAGGAAACTTTTCTCAGGCCAATGCACAGCGTATGCGCCCAACGACAAAAAAATCATGTCATCATTTTAAGAGCTAAAATATGGCCATCGCTTCTAAACAATCCACATTTTTCGAAGTTCAAACTTGTATTTCCCTTTTTCGCGATTCTTAAGGAGAAAAAGCTTTACAAACATGACTAATTTTCGATAAAAATATGTATTTAAAACTGAGAAAAAATAGTTACATATATTAAAAGCGAGTTTCTGAAACAATGGACTAATTTATATACACGCCTTAACTTAAATGTAATATTTTAGTAGATTACCTAAGCTTCGTTCTTCTACTTATAAACTGCAGAGGTTGCCACATATTTTGCTTATAATGTTGGGCAAAATGAAAATATTTAATATAGATGTAAGGATTTCCTTAAAGTTTTCAAAACTGTTTAGACTTTTTGCGGACATTTCCGGTTTGGCAGTTATGGAAAAACGCGAAAACTTGGACCTAAGACTGCAATATTTTTGTTAGAGTATTTTTAGATTACTACAATTGCATAAAGATGACGTCTTGTTGGTAGGTTTTGCTCGAGGTAAGAGACGAACCAATAAAATATCCAACAGGAACATCAACGAGCAAAGAGTTGTGGACTGTAATTTTTTATATAAATTATTCCTCAAAGCCAATGAGGAATAATTTGCGGTGAAATGAGAGGAGAAATAAAACACAGGAATTAGTTATATTTTCATAAACGTTATAAAGCGTAATTCAATTTATTTTATTGTTGTAAAAATTCAGAGACGAGAAGAGACGCTTACCAGTCGGTTAGTGCAAGAGAAGTGATTTATTAAAAAGTGACGAGTACAGGTTAAGCATAGATATTGTTACTTTCGTTCAAGAGAGAGTTGACGAAAGCACAAAAGGAGATGAAAATTAGTACAATTCAGTTTCGTATAATAGAATATATGAGAAATTCAAAAGATATAACTATGTTAGGTTTACATTTAAGCGAGAATATAAATAAATATAAGATACATTTTAGAACATTATAAATTGGTTAAACGAAGTTTAAACAACAATTTTATGTTCTGGTCGGGAATTGAACCCAGATGTGCTTACAGCTGCACCCCTGGGTTATAAATGGTATTTAATAAAAGTCGTGGATCGTATATAGTCCATTAAAGAGTGTAATGGCGATGTTTTCGGCTTTGAACCAGATTTTTTACAAAACCCTTCATCGTGGATAAACTTTTACCAAATAGAAGACCTTCTACTTTGTATAAATTGAAAGAAAAAGATTTCATTGGATCAATAAACGGGTTTCAGTGAATTTTCCATTCATACAATGAACATTTTAAGGAAAACAGTGAACTGTGTCATTAATAAAAGAAGTGAGCAAAAGCTATGTGATACCCTACCATAATTTTGTATCTCAATAGGTGGTGGTCACAACCTTAATAACAATACAAAACTAAATATCTTCATTTGTTCTGTTACTTCAAAACTATCCACGTTATTTACAGACATTTGGACGCCAGTGTAGACATAATCAATCAATTGGCAGACACCATTGTACGACTACCGACAACCCAATAATGACTATAATAATAGCCATAATAATAACAAGAAATAATCTCAGGAGGATTGTCTACTGGATACGAGATAAAAACTCATCAACTCATATGCCGCCGTCACCATTCACTTTAGCAAAGAAACTTCAAGTGTGCTATTCTGCTCGCATAAATGTGCTCGAAATATATTTATGGTCCATATAACTTTACAATGGTGTTGCGCAAAAACACCCAAAAACAACATCAATTACCAAAAAACAAACAAACACACGCACGTATGAAATAAACATAAACAAATAAATTTTATTTATGTTGTCCTCTTAAAACATAAACATCCAACAAAGAGAGCATAAAGTTTGGCTGGCCATTGTAAAACAGCAGCAGCCACCACAATCAAGGACCAAAAACCAAAACTGAATTATTGCCATTATTTTTTGGAGGATATTGTCACTAGGAAACGGCACCACTTCATACAGAGGTGTGAGTGTATGCAATGTTGAAAAATCCTATTTATTTTCGTGTCCGTCCCCATGGCATTGCCGTGGTTCCAATCGGCATTGTTTTATGGCGTTCTGCTGGTTGCCTTTCTTGACCATTTGGGTGTGTCGCACCATCCGTGACTACCGCTCACTTCTAAAGCAGAGACAAATATCTTCTCATATTTCCACCATATATTTGTCCTTGTATAGTGTGGGAGTAGATGCGTAACTAATATTTGACAACCAAAACTAACGCCTCCCTGGATATCTGTTCTCTTTGCCTTTGCTTTTATAACATTTCTGTTGTTATTTTAGCAACAATATTTTATTACCGACCTCTGTTTTTGAGTTACTTTTGTTGTTGTGCTTCGCCGTTTCGCGTTAAATATTTTTGTCTTTTAATTTGTCATAGTTTCGTGTATTCCTTTATCTGTGGTTATGGTTTTCTTTTCACTGTCGTTTAGTCACACATACATAAATGCATGTGTATTTGTGTGTGAATGTGAACTTTGGAATTTAAATTGATATAGTGGTATTTTTGATTGTCGTTATGCATGAAAGTACAGTGGAATTATACAGTTCTGTCGCATTAAAGTTTTTAGTTCTCAATGTCTATGTCGGCGTTCTCGATCCCACGTTGGGCGCCAATGACGATTACGGAAATCGTATTCCTTTATACGCAAAGAAGTTAAATTAAAACTATATATACTCTTCATTTTTATGCTTCCTGTGTCCGCTTAATGTATTTTCTATCTACATTGGTAAGCGTGAATATTGATCTATTGCTTTTACCGCGACCAAAATGAGAGATTTGTTATCATTTTTTGATGATCAGAAGAGGCAATTATTTAAGTTGGTTAAAAAATAGATAAACACAATTTTGTTTTGTATATTTTCTATGTTTCTCCCAAAAATATGTTCCACTGTCTTCAATTTGGTTTCTCTGCAAATGCCCGAAACGATGATATACACCCAATGACTGCAGCATTTTTGGTCTGTGCGATTTTTTTGTTCTGCTCCTTATTCCAACAGCTTCATAGTGTTTATTTTAGTGATAATAATTCATATTTAACGTGATCAAGCACGCACAATACACAGCATGCACACATATTTGTTATGGCATGTTTTTGTAGCAGAAACTTTGACAATAAATCAATTCTCTTTCCCCGACATAAAAGAAAAAATAAATCGTAGAATTTTTGGCCAATTTAATTTATTTTAAGCAAATTTATGTGTTTATATTTATGACGGAAAAATCAAGGGAACTATTTCACGAAAATGGAAGAAGTTACGTTTTGGTGGCGGCATTTTACTATTTATATCATATCATAAAATTATATAATTTATTTTATTAATTTCAAATGGGTTATGGATTTTAAGTAGGTCCAATCAAAATCATACTTGTTAATTTTTTTGTAGATGTTATCGAATGTTACAGTTCGTACAAATTCTCAATAACTTGGTCACAATAAATCATAAGCATCACATAAATCACATGTCATCAAATGTCAACTGATTGATTTATGTTCTCAATAAGATGCTGAAGAAGAGATTTATTTGACCAAATCTTAAGAAATACATATATGAAAATAATGACATAGTAATGACATATGAGAATGAAAATATAAATAATTTTTGTGAAATATGCCTGGCATAATTATTTTGACAAGTTTTGAAAAAATGAAATGTTTGGTTTTATACCTACAAAAATATGAAAAAATATTCTGGCTAATCGTTTACTAGAGTGCTTAAAATTAGTAATAAATTTTATCAATTCAAATGTACGCTTGTACTTTTGTAATGGAAATAAAATTTAAATTTAATAAGTACTAGCAGAACCCGGTGCGCTTTGCTACCCCGACTTAGATAAAATATAATGGAATGCTTTTTTAATATTTTAACATATAAATATAGGAGATATGAAGGCGTTCTCTACCCATTCAGGGCTGTTTTGGAGCCTTTTCGACTATAAGTATTAAGAACCTTAGGTTTGAGGACAGGGACTTACTATTTCCAGGTCATATACATATTAACATATTGTGATATCTTAAATTACTCTTAGGACAACTACCACACGTATTCATAATTTTTACTCAAATAATGATTTAGTTATATCATATTAAAACATTATTCTTAAGAAGTCTCTCAAAGATATAATATTTAAAGCTGTAGCCTTGGTCAATTCCTTCTCAACTATAAGTACTTGTGTATATAATGATTACTTTTAAGTATCTTCAAAATTTCATTGAAATTGGACATACGTAACAAAAACATGAAAATATATATGGGAGCCAGGGACGTACGCAGGATTTCATTTCGGGGGGGCCCAACTTGACCAAAAATCATGAAATTAAAAAATGTTGTGTAGCGTTACGCAAAGCCATTTTAATGGGTTATGGCCATTTATAAGGATCCATTTTCATGCATTTGTTTAAGAAATCTATTAAACCTTGAGTTACCTTCTATTTTTTTTTTTTTTTTTTTTTTTTTTTTTGAAAAAATCTTTCTGGCAAGTGCCCGCCTATAAAGCACTGTTTTTACTAAAGCAGTTTACGGTACCCACTGTAGTTTGAAAAAGAATAAACCGATCGGCATATATTTTTGTGGGATCATTACGAACCTAATAATCTTGTCCATTATCGAAACGGAATTAAAAAAAAACAATTTTTAAAAATTTTGAAAAGTTAAAATCGAAATTTCGGTTTTAACAAAAATAAGAAACTGTAAAAATTTGATATTTTTGTTGGACTCCGTCAGCTTTTTTTTAAAGACTCTCTCGGTTAATCACATGCTTTATGTGTATAATAGTCCTACAAAAACATATAAAGACAGGAGCATCCGTTTTCGAGCTACAGTGGGCACCGCTTTCAAAAGTGCCTCTTCGAGGAAAAGACGTTTTTAGTTTCTATGCTAGATACAAAACACAACAAATGTTTCCCTTCGAAATCTCATATCTCGGTAAATTTTTGTCCGATGGACTGGAGATTTTGACCCATATTCTATTCTACACGTACTTTAAATTGAGCCAAAAAAAATAGATTTTTCGAATTTTATGTGAAATATTGATACACAGCATATAAATTCAACAGAAAGAATTCATAATATTTAGGATACAATTTTAAATATTTACAGAGTAGGATATTTAGAATTGAAAATAGAATATAATCATATAGGTCCACGTTATGGTTTATCGCAGAATTTAACAAACACAAAGAATTGCCGTTATCTCTGCTATAGCAAGATTTTCAATATTTCGATGATCTTAGCTTAATTTTTAAGAATGGAGATATGGTGCGAAATGTATACAAATTATGGAATTTTTAGATATATTATAACATTTGAGGCAATAAATCTACTTCCAGTTCATTATTTCTCCAAATATTTTAGTCTGGCCCAAGGCATATTTATACAAGGTAGAAGTGACAACCTGCTGTATTCTTACTTTTTTTTGTAAATTTAGTTTTCAAAATTTAATAGGGTCTACTCATGAAATTTGAAACTTCGAAATTTGCTACCATAAAATTATTCTTTTCACCGTAAACGTGTAATAACAATGAATTACGACATGCTTTATATTTACATTTTGATTCAAATTTGTTCTATTTTAGAGGATTTTCAAAATGTAAAAAATTTCCTGAAAAATTTTGGAACGACCCTATTATTCAATATTTATTTTTGACAATTAATTTTCAATAACAACGATGTTGTTTTTGTAAATTTTTTACTTGTTGTAATTCATGCATATACCTTATACAAAATTGCCTTGGTCTGGCCCTTATCTACAAATTTGCTTCAGAGGTCAGAAGAAGATATTCATTGGTTTCAGAAATTTAGCCCCGAGTTGGTTTAAAAAGTCAATATTTAACAATGTTTGGATAATCCGTGCTGGGTCTGACTCAACAAAACGCAACTAGGGCTTCTGTATTTTGGGTCTGTACTTTCACAAAATCCTCACTTCAAATAGTTTGCACAATATTACCTTAAAAATGTTGCACAATGTTATTTACCGGAGGAGATAGAGTCTGATTCCAGGATTATTTTTACTTTTAATATAATGTTACAAAAGAACCCCACATAATTATTTGCTAATAATAAGATAATTAATTTTGGAAACGGATCTTATTTTGAGAGACACTCCTCTCGATAGTTACCGCGCCCATAAGTTATTTTAGGAAGCATGAACTTGTTCACGAAAAATAGGATATCGCTGTAAACAAGACTACAAAATGTCCAAAGGATCCTCGAACAGTCTTTAAACTGCAGTTATGTTAGACTTGTATGAGGGACCTGAAGATGTTGTCCAAAAAAATCTCTTGAAACTTGATGTACTTTTGGAAGTTAATTTGCGAGTGGAACTAGGTAGTCCATACTAGGTTCGATTTTAGACTGAATCGGTTAGTCCCTTCGACCATTTTAATTAACATTTTTTAACTTTTATGGCAGAGGTACCGATATAACTTGAATTTAATTTGGACAAAACATTACGAGATCCATATCTTGGACCAAATAGGTTGATCCGTTCGAGAGTTATCATGAGTTCCAACCTGCCAGACAAACAGAGATACAGACGGACGGACGGTGGTAAGTACTTCCATCTTGTCTGAAACGAATATCGTCCAAACATATGTGGAGTCTAAAACCATTATTTTGATGAGACCTATTTGTTTCGTATCCTAGTGTATATAATCTGGTACACCTTAAAGTCTGAGGCTACAATTTTACTTCGGTGATGATAAAGAAAAAAATGAAGTGACGCACAAAAATTCATTTGTCTTCATTATTTTCTCATACTGTTTAGCAGCTAATTTGTCTAAAATAGGATAACAAAATTTTGGCGATCCTAGTAAAACAAATTTCTAAATGGCTTTCATGATGGAGTCCACGAAGGACCGACTCTTCATACATTTTATCCAATAGACATTTTTTCATATACTTCCATTCCCACAACACTCAAATCGCTATTTTTGTTGTTACTGAATGAGTTTTAAGCTTCGAGAGCTATATATAGTTCGAATATGACATAAAGTTGGAGTATATTCATTATGGAATTCGCATTTGATAGTGGAATGATATGACATAAAGAAGTAATTCAGATTTCATTGGAAGTTTCTCTCAAAAACAGCATACAAACAAAAAAATTTCAAATATTTTCTTACAAAACTTGTTAATGATGAACATTTTCTGTTCAGAAAAGTATGTTTTAATTTGAAATCTTCAAACATACAAACATTTTTATGAGAAAAAAATATAATAAGTAGTTACAGTAGCTTAACAAATTTTGTTCGACCAAACCATTTCGGGGGGGGCCGGGCCCCCTGTGCCCCCCCCCCCCCCCCCCCCTGCGTACGTCCCTGATGGGAGCTATATTCTGAACTGAACAGATCTCGATATTATTTTGCACATTTATTTTTACACCAAATCCCGTCTCACATTCCAAATTGCAATGAAATTGAACATACATAACATGTTTGGTGCACAAAATACAGGAAATCGTCCGAAAATATATATGGGAGCTATATTCAAATCTGAACCCATTTCGATATAATTTGGCACCAAATTCCGTCACATACCAAATTTCATTGAAATAAATAGGAAATCGGCCGAACATATATATGGGAGCTATATCCAAATCTGAACCGATTTCGATATAATTTGGCACATTTATGTCTAGACCAAACTGCGTTAGACATTCCAAATTTTCGGCCAAATTGGACATACATAGTGTGCTCGGAGCATAAAATACAGGAAATCGGCCGAAAAAATATATAGGGACAATATCCAAATATGAACCCCTTTTGGATATAATTTATCACATTAATTTCTATACCAAATTCCGTCACACATTCCAAATTTCATTGAAATTGGACATAAGTAGTGTGTTTGGTGCATAAAATACAGCAAATCGACCGAACATATATAAGGGAGCCATATCCAAATTATAACCGATTTCGATATAATTTTGCACATTTATGTCTAGACCAAATTCCGTTACACATTCCACATTTCAGCGAAATTGGACATATAGAGCGTGTTTGGTGTATCAAATTTCAGCGAATTTAAACATATATGGCGTGTTTGGTGCATCAAATGCGGAAAATCGGCCGAAAATATATATGGGAGCTACATCCAAATCTGAACCGATTTCGATATAATTTGGCACATGTATTTCTAGGCTAAGTTCAGTCACACATTCAAAATTTTATTGAAATTGGATATTAATAGCGTGTTTGGTGCCTCAAATACATGAAATCGGCAGAAAGTATATATGGAGCTATATCCAAATCTGAACCGATTTCGATATAAATTGGCACATATATTTCCAGGCCAATATCCATCACAAGTTTTAAATTTCAGCGAAATTGGATATATATAGCGTGTTTGGTGCATAAAAAAAGGAAATCGGCCGAAAATATATGTATGTGGGAGCTATATCCAAATATGAACCGATTTAAATATAATTTGGTAAATTTATTTCTACATTAAATTCCGTCACACATACAAAATTTGGAGATTGTATCTGTAATAGTTCTAAAGATATTTGCATACAAAATCTAAATTTTTTGGAGGTACCTCCGGTTTTGATGCTATATCTCCAGATCAAAGCGAAATTTCAAAAAATTATATAGCCTATTTTCATTCCAGGCCATGTAGCAATGTACCCTAAAAATTTCAGTAAGATCTGTTCAGCGGTTTTCGAGTCTATAAGGCACAAACAAACTAACAAACAAACGTACAAACAAATTTCAATTTTATATATGTAGATAGAAGATAGATTTTGACAAATTTGAGTTTTAGACCTCAACAATTAAAAATGTCTTATTTATTTTATTTTGATTATTATCAGTTACGGTAAAAAGTAATATATTTTACACACATCTGTTACATTATGGACCCATTTACGGATCGATATTTCAAGGATATAGGGATATTTCAGAGATTTATCATTAAACAACATTTTCGATGGTTTAGAGTAAGAACATCTTTTCACTTACAAATGTGATATTTTAAATTCAGTCTTACCATAGCACGTTGGTACGAAATGCGAATTCTTTGGCCAAAAGTAAATTTTTTGACATTCTTCTTTTTTTGTTTTTTTCTTCACAATATAGAAGTAAACACTCCAAAACTACAATAACATTGATTGTTTACTCCAAATTTGCTTATACCGTTAGAAGAGAAAGTGTCAAATTGAAATTTGTATACTCTGTTATTAATCGAGTTGAGTGCGCAATATTTAGTCATCATTTGTGGGTTATAAAATCGAAGTAAGCAACATGTAAAACGTGAAACACAAATATGGAGAAGAAAGATGAAAGTAAGTAGATTAATTTTCCAACAAGAACAGAAAAAAATTCGGTCTAGGAACAAAGTTATCAACATGTTTCTGGAACCATCGTAAATTATAATTTTTTTTCTTTTCAATTTTAAAATTGTTCTGGGTCGAAATAATTTTGGTAGCTAGCGGTCGCTGCCAGAAAAAAATTAAAATTACTTTGATGTGTATACTTTAATAAAAAAAATCATTTCAAGGTGCGATTCGTTGCGATAAATGAAGTAGAATTTTTTCAGGCTACATCAAATTTCGAAATATGTATTTCATATTCGGCTGGTACAAACTTAATTCTAAGAAACACAATTTTGAACCGATTTGCCTGAAATTTTGGTATTTTTATTTTGAATGTCCAGATAAAATTTTAACCAAAAATTGTTGACATAGGTCCACGTTGGAGTATAGCTCCCATATAAGGGTAGCCTCAATTTAAGATAATTGAACAATTTTAGCCATATTTTCAAGCCGATTTGATTTCTTAGAATATGTAAACCCTTCGTACTAAAAATTATAAACATCGGTTGAAGTTTTAGTTTAGACCCCATACAAAGGGGTCACCCTGTCTAATGTATTTTAACGGTCTGTGGAAATTTAGGGTGAAAATGATTCTGAATTAATATCTTTTGACAGTTATTAAAAATAAAACTAAATATCAACACAAAAAGGACGTACAAATACTTTTGGCCAGAAAAATTGGATTTCGGACCAGTGTGCATAGCAGCAGTGTTCTGCAAATGAATACACAACACTTCGATCAGTTTACTACCATGTTGTTATGAAAGATCATTTAAAGTGCCAAAATATTCATTACAGTTCACAGTATTAACGATAAAAATTAAATATAACAGTATTTTAAATGGTGGATCAGACTATCCTGATGGATGGGAACATTTGGGCATGGAAATAGCATCAGAAGGACATTTATTTCACAAAGATACCCAACATTTTGGCGGTTTTTTGACCCAAGCTTACCGAAAAGTGTATTTTAAGTAGAATTATGTTCAACTATATTTGTATCGGTCCATAATATGCTCTGCCACAATGATTAAAAATCTAATTGACAATTTTTGTATCTATATCTGTGCAATCCTTGAAAAATTCGGTAAAAAGGTTCTCGGATCGTTTTGGCATTCATTCATTAGATTGTCCTAGGGCCCTATTTATAACGGTGCAATTTTTTCCGGAATAAGTCCATACTTCCTGAGTTAATGAACCAAAAGCTCTAAAAACCCTGCCGCCAGCAGCTCTCTATGAATCAGAAGTTTGGCATTACCCCTCATTACGGTACCTACAGTTTCCACGTATTTTTTAACCAAACTCGTGATACCAAATCAATATAGTTTATACGCGGCTTAATTATTGTCTTTTTTTGGTTAGTGGTTGAGGATATACCCTCAGCATTTATGCTACGGAGGGTATATACACTTTTATACGAACAAAATGTGCCTCATCGAAATAATGGTTTTAGACCCCAAAGTATGTTTGGACGAAATGTGTGTTCAGACAATTTGGAGTCAATTGAGCAATGTCCGTCTGTCTGGCTGGCAGGCTGGAGCGCACGATAACTCTCGAACGGATAAACCGAACGGTTCAAATTTCGTAATGTGCGCACGATAACTCTTGATGGGAGTTACCGATTTGGTCCATACAGACATAGATCAGGCTCGAATATGGACTATATTTGTCCACTCCTTCGGGTACCTCCCATACAAAATTTTGGATAAATTCACTTTAATACCTGCTCTTGAATCACTTTGATTTTTGTTGAAATAACTTGCATTCGCTGCCTCAATTACGACAGTAAAAGCTTTTTTCAGGGGCAAGTCCATACTTCTTGAGAAAACAGCCCGAAAGTTGTAAAAGACCCCTATGGCACCATATGTAGTGGCTGGAGGGCTCGAACCGAATACTGCGTTCGCCCACACTTTGGATATTGTAATATTTCTTCGAATATAAGATGAAATTCGAAGGAGGTGCTTATAGGTCCACTCCTTCCGGTACCTCCCCCATAAAAGTTCGAAAATATTCGCTAAAACGGTACGCGCGATTTCTCATAGACAACCGATTTGGTTCAAACTTTGGATCTTTAAATATTGTCGAAGCTTAGTTTATATTCAAATTTGAGTCCTATCTGTTCAATTCTTGTGGTGCCATCCACACAAATGTTCAACATTTTCGTGTGGTTAAGGGTCTGTTCGAGGATCCTTTGGACATTTTTGACGAAGGGTTTCCTAATGGCCCTGTTTACAGCGATATTATGTTTTCCGTAGGCCAGTGTGATAAGAAAGTCCTATCTATCGATATGCCTGCAAAATTTTGAGCTTTAGTCCTATCCATACTTTTGTCGGTTCATACGTCTAAAATTTTGAAAACCAATAAGTTTTTTTTTTTGGACAAAAAGTATTTCAATCTTCACAGGCTTAGGGTATATCTTTGTCGGCAAAGCCGACTAATACTTTTTTACTTGTTTTGTTGAATATTTTGATCTGATACGATCACTCTTTAAAGGAGTTTTAAACGTTTTTGAAAAAAGGACCAAAAATACCCGTTTAGTGACTCGCATGAGGGTTAATTTTTTTCATGAAAAGATACCCCTCATTGTTGTCAGTAATGTTGCCACAGACACTTTATACCTAAAATGCAAGGATTCCAAGGAATCTGTTGTCGACTATTTCAAAACCTGTAGAAATGGGCGGAGTTTTCCACGCCTATTTAGGTTACTTCCCGACGTAAACGTTCAAAACGCCGTTACACGTGTCTTCTTTTCTTCGGTCCTCTTTTATAATCTGGCCAAATTATCTTAAACTATTTTTTGTGTTGTACAATGTTATCAGTTAAGATATTCCTTGACATTCATAAACGAAAGGAAACTAAAGTACCCATTAGATACACGATATGTTTTTTACATATGGGTTGTCACTTTTTATATACAAAATGTATATGCAAAATGACAGCACATGTATAAAATAACATATCGTGTAAAGTTCCTATAACTGTTCCTATTAACACTTCGTGGTGAAGAGTATAAAAATTTCGACCCGGCCGAACTTAACGCCATTCTTACTTGATTTTTTTAATGAGTTGGTTTGAAACAGCTCACGTTGCTTTTGAATCATCTTTAAATGGTAAGTGCTTACACCTAGGAACTTTTTGCGGATTCTGAAACTACAATGTTCATAGAAAAAAAAAACAAACAAATTGCCGGAGAGCTTTTTAAATAAATCGCTGTCAAAGTTCACATTTTAGGATTTGTTTTGAGGTTTCACGACTTTGCTTGGAAACCACAGGTCCTATCAAAATGGGATTAGAGAATGTGTTGTAGCAATAAAAATTCTCTACAAGATTGACTTTTATGATATTGTCGTAGGTTTTACCAGTTTTAAGATATAGAAGTTCAAATTGGGACAATGCATTGACTGTATCGCATCCTTATAAAATAATGTTATGACTATAATTTCCTAATTTTAACTAACTATATCTCAAAAATCGTACAACCTAGAAAAAAATTGCGAAAGCCGATCTTGTAGAGAATAAGATTTTCTCTAGTCCCATTTTCATAAGATTTGCCGTTTTCATGCAAAATCGCGAAAACCTTACAAAAAAAAAACCAAAAAATGTGAGCTGAACTTCTATATATCAAAAATTGTAAAACCTAGTAAAAACCCTCTAGAGAATTTTGTACAGCTACTACCTTTTCTTCAGCCCTATTTCGATAGGACTTACGGTTTCCAAGCAAAATCTCAAAAACCTAAAAATTTTAATTTTTGCCGCGATTAACTTAAAAATCCCTCCAGCAATTTCTTCTTGTTTTTAGATTTTTCTCATCTCTTAACATTGCTGTTTTAGAATCTGCAAAAACTTCCCAGGTGTTAGATCCTTCCATTTAAAGTTGCTTTAAGAGCATCGTGAACTTTTATTTGTTATAATTTTGTAGGGTCAGAGTAGGAAAGAGTTTAAAAACAAATTCATGCCCTTCACTTTAAATTTTGACAAAATTATTAAGGTTAACTAATGTCATCGTCATCAGCAGCAGCAAAGCCTTCAACCTAAAATGGCATTGATTGATGACCATATATTAAACGCAACAAATCTTTTGTAAATCTTCTAAACTCAACACCCTTGTTGGTTGTTTGGTGTCGTCGCTGATGATCCCTCTGAGGAGTCCCCATTCATTTACTTTAATCAAATTACTTGTCATCAATTTTAGTTATATCCTTTTTTTGGTATGCTAACAAATCATCTTCATCTTTTGTTGGTCCAGTCTTGAGATGCGCCTGTCTAAAGTACTGAGATACTCATAGCTAGCGGGGAAATAATACAAGGACACGAAAAATTTTTTGAAGTTAAAAACAAATTTAAAGGGAAAGGAAAGTAGGTGACATTGTATGGCTGGTTATCATTTCCCTTTTTTTCTAAAGCTTTAAAGATGTTTCTTTTTTATTGAAGGAAAACTACTACTGATTACCCTGCTGTTATATCTTTCTTCTGCTCTCCATTGTGTAAAGACTTTAAAAAAACGTATCTTGCATTTTTGCATACCAAGGGAAAAATTGCGTTTGATTGTTGTTTACCTCTTGTTCTCCCTCCTCACTACTTTGCACACGCTATAAAATTGTGTTCTAGTTTCTTTTAACAATGCTCGTCGTCGCATAGTTGCCTACAGATGCAAGCGACAAATTTATCTTCTGAGCTACGCTTCATGCATTTTAATGATGAATTACTTAACAGCTGATGCAAATATCTTTAGCATTTGCTGCACAGTCCTGTGTAAGCTATGATGGTATCAGAAGGGGTATACATTTTCCTGACAGCATCAAAAAAAGGAGAAAGAAAATACTTAAAATAAAGAACAAATTTTACACTTTATGAAAATTTTTCATTATTTCTTTATTCAGTTATTATTGCCAAGGGGGGGATTTAGCGAAAAGAAACAGAAAAATAAAGAAACGAACTAAAACTGGCATTACCCGTCAGTCAGTTAACTTTTGTTAAACATTTAAAAGTAACGAAAAAAACTTCTATCAAAGATGCTGCTGCCAAGACTCTCAACAACCAACCAGCTATTGTTGCATAATTCTAGGAGCACTTCATCATCCAACTACTGACAGTTTAATTTTGCCTCGAACAAGTCGTCAACGTCAAAGGGGAAGGCTGATTTTAGTGTTATTTCTTTTTTACTATAATGATGAATTAAGTTTTTTTTATTTTTTTCGAAACACTCCTTTGGATGTAGTAGTGTCATCCATCCTGTCTCCCTCCCTTCTTTGCTTGTTTTCTTTGTAATTTAAAGCCATTAAAATCAACTCTTTTTATTTCCTTTATAATGACTGTAAATGGGGTTTTTATGAGCTGTTTTGTGTATGCGTGGAAGCTTTGGCTTTGTGCACCGTTTGTCGGGGTTTAGTTTGTCATTTGCCATTAAACGAGAGAGAAATCTTATTTTTATGGGCCTTACTGACTGACTATTTCCCCCTGTATTACTTTTTTTATTGCATTACAGTGTCACACCTCAATTGGCAGGGTTATATTTTCAAACGATTTATGTTTTATTTGCTCAAACGACAACGACAAATTATTTTTATTGCTCTATGTTTGTGTGTGTGTGTATGTGTGTCTGTGTTAAAGCAAACTCCCCATGAAAATGAAAAATGAAGCTCAAGTAAAACTGAGAGGAAAAAAAGAGTTGTTAACCTTTATAAAGAAGGGTTTCATTTTGCACTTTTTATGGGATTTACTAAATTTTTAATGTGCTAAGCATGATTTGTGATGCAATTTTGGTGATAGAAATTTACAGTGGAACCAAACAACTATAATTATACACTCAGCATTTATGCTAACGAGGGTATATACTCTTACACTTTCATACGGGCAAAATGTGCCTCATCGAAATAATGGTTTTAGACCCCAAGTATGTTTGGACGAAATGTGTTTCAGACAATTTGGAGTCGATTAAGCAATGACCGTTCGTCTGGCTGGTGGGCACGACAACTCTCGAACGGATGAACCGATTTGGTCCAAAATTTGGTTTTCGCAATATTTTGTCTAAACTTAGTCTATGTTCGAAGATGGGTTATATCGGTCCACTCCTTTCGGTACCTCCCCCACAAAAGTTCGACAATGTTCGGATATTTTGTGTGCACTATAACACTTGAAGGGAGTAACCGATTTGGTCCAAAATTTGCACATCGTGAAATTTCTACCAAACTTAAATGAGGTTCCAATACGGACTCAATCGGTCCAGGCCTTTGGGTACCTCCCACACAAAATTTTGGAAAAGTTCAGTTTAGGACCTGCTCTCCAATCGTTTTGATTTTTGTTGTAGCATCTTGTATTCACGGCCCCCTATACGGCGGTACAAGTTTCATCAGGGCCAAAACCTTACTTCATGAGAAAATAGCCTGAAAGGTTGGAGCGCAAGATAACTCTCGAACGGATCTGCCGATTCGATCCAAAATTTGGCCTTTATAATATAATAATAATAATATTTTGTCCAAACTAAGTTTAAGTTCGAAGATAAGCCATATCGGTTCACTCCTTCAGGCACCTCCCCCACAAAAGTTCAAAAATGTTCGGAAAATTGTGCGCACGATAACTCTTGAAGAGGCGGATCGATTTGGTCCATACTTTACGCATCCTAATATATCTACCAGATATAGATCAGGTTTGAATATGGACTATATTTGCCTATTCCTTCGGGTACCTCCCACACAAAATTTTGGATAAGTTCACTTTAAGACCTGCTCTTAACTAACTTTGATTTCTGTTGAAGCAACTTGCAATCGCTGTCTCAATTACAACGGTTAAAGTTTTTTCAGTGACAAGTCCAAACTTCTTGGGAAAACAGCCCGAAAGATGTAAAAAACCCCTATGGCACCATATGTAGTAGATGGAGAGCACAATAACTCTCGAACTGATAGACCGATTTGGTCCAAAATTTGGCCTTCGTCACATTTTGTCCAAACTTAGTTCAACTTCTAAAATGGCCCATATCGGTCCTCCCCTTAGGATTCCTCACCCACAAAAATTCAACATTTGTGTCCAAGTGCAGTTTAGGGTCTGTTCGGAGATCCTTTGGAAATTTATACCGATGATGTGCAGCCATATTATGTTTTCCGTGGACAAGTCCACGATAATCCACTGAAATGACTAGTGGGCGCGATATATATCTAAAAGATATGACTCTCAAAATAAGATCCACTTCCGTAATGCACTATGTCGGTCCATTCCCTCCTCCGCAAAACTTTTGAACTTTAATCCTCATCCACATTTTTGTCGGCAAGTTCAAATGTCCAAAAAGTGCCACAAAATTCTGAAAATACCCTAAATACATTCGATCTGTCCATAGATGAAAGTTCCAATTCACCTAGGCTGAGGGTATATCTCTGTCGGCAAAGCCGACTGATACTTTTTTACTTGCTTTAAAGCCAAACTTAATACAGGCGAAGGAAAAACAATACGTCATACAGTTTTCGAAACCACTAATCTGGCGGCGCGAAATTAATAACTTGCAAACGAATAGGGATGAAAGTGACGTAGGCTATAAAAGATACCAAGTCCAGGATTTATCTTGGTCCCTCTCTTATATATATATATATATATATATATATATATATATATATATATATATATATATATATATATATATATATATATATATATATATATATATATATATATATATCACCTCCCCGTGGTGTTACCTGGGGTAGCTGCCTTTAACACTCGTTAAAGGAAGTGAGCTAAAATGTGCCGTGCGTTCACCTAAAAGAACGTTAAAAACTTGGGTTTGGGCGCCGCGATTGTAACCCTCCCCTAGAAAAAAGCAGCTTACTACGAAAAAACAAATCCCTCTAAAGTTGATGACCCCCACAAACGTTTTAAGGACCATGATCTGCGAATCTGCACCTGGAATGTTCGCACTCTTTATATAGAAGGTACAGTTTACGCATTGACAGATGTACTTGAAAAGTATAAGGCTGACATTACTGTCATACAGGAAATACGGTGGAATGAGAAAATCGTCAAAACAACACCTAAAGGCGACACACTGTATTATAGCTGCCATGACACAATACATGAGTTTGGTGGCGGATTTGTAGTTGGTCGGAGTTTGAAGCATCTGGTCGCCAGCTTCACACCAGTGAATGAAAGGCTTACTACAAACGGATAAAGGCAAAATTCTTCAACATTAGCCTTAACTGAGCTCATGCCCCAACCGAAGACAAGGGCGAACAGACCAAAGATATATTCTACGAGCGCTTAGAAGAAACATATGACCGTTGTCCTGCCCATGACGTTAAAATGATGCTAGGCGATTTTAATGCCAAAATTGGAAAGGCGAATAAATTTGGCCCAACAGCCGGGAAATTCAGTCTCCACAGTGGAACACCTAACAATGGAAAGAGGCCGATAGACTTTTCGCAGCGGCAAAAAACATGGTAGTTAGCAGTACCAAATTTAAGTATCTCTATATTCATAAGGGCGTCTGACTGTCGCCAGATCAAAGAACAAGTAATCAAATTAATCACGTTGTGATAGGTGGAAGCATTCATCGAGCGTGTTGGATGTACGATCGTCCCGAGGTGCAAACATAGACTCGGACCACTACCTTGTTTCAGCAAAGGTACGTACCAGATTAAACGTAGCAAATAAAGTACAAACAGAAACAACACGGAAGTTGGACATCGGTAAGATGCAGTCACAACAAATAGCCACAGCATATTCCACTCAACTGACCCAATTGCTTAATCAAAGCACTTCTCGTCCCGATAACGTATCAGCACAATGACAAAATATTGCCCATTCCATGCAAACAGTCGCAAAATCAGTACTTGGATACCAGAGACCTCCACCAAGAATCCATGGTATGACCAGGAGTATCGTGCTGCTACCGAAGAAACAATACGGCATATAGACAAATGGAAAAGCGGCAGTGTGAAAAATCGAGATGTGCAGGAGCCAGAATGAAGTCCGAAAATTCTACCAAAGAGTAACAAATCAAACGGATGGCTTTGGTACAGGGTACATCGAGATGCAGCGATTGCGTTGGCAAGGCCATGACATAAGAATGAGCGATGATGAATCCGCTAAAAAGGCGTATAAACACGTCCCACATGGTGGTGCACGTAGAACTGGCAGGCGTATGGAACAAATGTCCTGTAATGGGCCAGCTAAGTAAGTAATGAATAGAGATATATTTCTGAAATTTTGCACAGACTCAGCCTATGTCTGTGGGCAATAATGGACCGCATATGAACAATATCGGCGAATGTTTTGGTATAGCCATCATATAGAGGTACCTCCCGATTTTCGAGATTTTGAGGATTTAAGCCACATTTTCGCAGCAAATTAGCTGTAATTTGTTACTTAGGGTTCCTTTTGGTCACAAAATATTCCGCCAAAAATAGTCCCACGTGTTTATATAGTCCCCATGTAACCGTGTCTCCCGATTTAAATTATTTTGAATATCATGATCACATTTTCCAAACGACTTGACTGTAATTTTGCGTTCCTGGTTCTCCCTGTGTGCAAAACAGGCATTTTTCTCAAAAATGATTTCGTGGAGTGAGAATGAATGAACTTTTGCCTATTAATGCCTAAAATAACATTTATTCCATTTTATCATAAAAAAAGTTTCCGCACAAACTTTGAAAAAAAAATTTAAAAATTCTATGAAATGAAAAAAATCCTCAAAAATTATTTCCTGTTGCACGAATGAATGGCCTTTTGCCTAGTAATGACTAAAATACCTTTTATTCCATTGAAATTTAAAAAAAAGATCCCGCACCAACCGCTTTTAGTTTTTACGATATACGAGGGCTGCACGAAAACTACCTGGTCTAAGCAACACCGCGTATTGCCAGGCGCCATTTGAAATTTTTTTGGATAGTTGGACAGTTTTTAGCCCAGTCTTACTCAGGACAGTTTGTCGTACCTCCATGTCATGTGTTTTTTCCAGTGACTTGAAAAAATCAATGCAAAAAAAATGAATTTACTTGTGAACATTTTCGTCCAAGAATTTTTAACAACTTTTGACGTAGATAAAATCTTTGTATGTCGCTAAAGGACCATCCCATAGGACTATGAAAAATGATGTGGTCGGCACTCGCCTAGAAGCGAAGGTCGTGAGGGTCACCCAAAATCGGTCGTTGTGCCAGAAAAAAAAATATGCCGTGCATTGACGAATAAGACGAGATCGCATGTTAAATACCGTGAGATCCTTGTGCATTTCTTCCACCAACTAACATTTGATATTACATAAACACCTGGCCGCAAAAATGGATTTTTCTTGTTAGATCCAGCAAAATTGCACAACCACTCAAAAAAGGCTCCTGTGAATTGGTTCAAAGAAATGGAGCATAAAATCGATAGCGGTGCTTCAAACGACGTTTATAAGATCGTCACAGACGACGAATCTAGGATATATGCTTAGGGACCTGAAACAAAGCAGCAAACAGCCGTTTGGGTCTTCGAAAGCGAGCCAAATCAAACGAAAGTTGTTCAAGTGAGAAGCAGTTCGAAGCAAAAGGTTGCCTGTTTCTTCAGAAAAAACTGACCGGGTGGCGACTATACAAACAACAGAAGACAAATCATTCTGCATCATGACAATGTGGGCTCTTACACATCGATTCAAACCAGCGCCTGTTTGACCGGACAGAACGTGGAATTAATGGGTCATCCGCCGTACAGCCCTGATTGGGGATCCAATGACTTCATTTGATTTCAGCACATCAAGAAACAAGTAAAAACGGCCTGGCCGAAGTTGTTATACCCTCAACCACGAGATATATTGAAGTAAAATGGAACATTTAGTTTCCTAAATACCAAATTTCATAAATTTCGGTAAAACAATGCACAGAGTCCGATTTTCCGAAAAACCTGGCCAAAACTCTAAATATGAATAGATTTTGACCTAACCTTTGGTTCTTATGTTTTTCCGGCCGCTGATTACATTTTTGATATTATTTAACCCTCAGGCGGTCATTTAAGGGCTGTTTTGGGTCCCTCCTCCTATAAAATGTGATCTTATCGGATCAAAATATTCCACAAATTTGTTCGCCATCAATTTTTACTATGGGTCCTAGAATACACCAGAACTCTATACCTTACCTAAACTCCAGAAATATGCAAAATTATAAACACATTTTAGGGTTAAGGGCGTACTTCATGTGAGTTTTGGCAAAATTGTCATACAAAGCATCATTTTAGAAAAATGTCGTCAAAGACAAAAATGTTCTCTGCTAAATTTCACTATAAGTTACCAAAGAAAAGAAATCTCAATTTGCATTACATACAAAGAAAATTTCGGTATCAATTTTGCCAAAAAAAAAAAAAACAAGAAACTAAAATAGGGTTGCAAGCTTCCACCATTTCTACAGTTTTGGAAATATTTGAGGTAAGATCCCTTGGATTCCTTGCACTTTATATGTATAATGTCTGTGGTAACTATACTGACAAGAATGCGAGGAATATTTTTCTTAAAAAAATTAACCCTCGTGCGAGTCATAAAAGGGGTCCTTTTGGTCCCTTTTTCCACAAATCTTGAAAATCTCCTATAAAATGTGATCGGATCAGACCAAAATATTCTAGAAATTTGTTCGCCATAAAATGTTAGTATAGGTCTTAGAATATACCAAAACTCCAAATTATACCCAAACGTCAGAAAGTGACCCTATAATATATTCTGACATTCTGAATGAAAGAAAATCTGTACATACCAGCAACACAAAATATCACATAAAAACAAAAAGTGCAAATATGTGCAGGATGTTTCGATGGAAATTGGTAAAAAACTCTTCCCTTTTTATGAAATGATAAGTTACACAGCCCAACTCGATCTTACTCATATCTATTTTCAAAATTAATTGTGAAAATTGATCTTGAAAAAAATTAACAAGTACGCACATCAATTATTAAAGAACGCACAATTCATTGGCGACTCGGAACATCTTAAATACGTTTCACATACCTTTCATTACAATTACAAAAAGAAAATATTTAATAACCGTTGTTTATTTTGCATATTATCATAGATTTATAAACAACTTCAATATTGAAAAGAAAAAAAATCCAAATAGGGTCACTTCGACCTGATTTTATACCCACTTATTAAACAAGAAATGTATATATATTTTCATAACTACACGCACTGGGATCCTATAAACAATATCTGACCTTTTTAGTGAAAATTGATAATTTTTTTTCGATTTTTGGCCAGGTTTTTTGGAAAATCGGACACTGTGCAATGTGGCTAACCTTCAAAACACCGAAATTCGGGGGTACCGTTCTATGGGGGCTATATCAAAACGTCGATCTATACCTACAAATTTCTGGCGGAAAGCATTTAGACTCAAAGAAGGCAATAATACCAAATACCCGATATTTTGGTAAGATAATTCAAAATATTGAAAATCAGGACCTACGCTTCTGTGCTGATTAATTCTCTTCTGGAATATTTTATAACCCCATGGAAGACTAATACACAAATTTCAGCCTTTCGGTGAGATATTGAAGTAATAACATTCAGAACTACGAAAATCTTGAGGTACCGTTCTATGGGGGCAATAGCGAAAATCGGGGGGTACCGTTATATGGGGGCTATATCAAAACGTGCTTTGCCAATAGGTTTGAGCGCACGAAAAAATCATGCTGGAGACTACTTAAGAAAACAATAAAATCGTTTTTGATGGCAAATATTCGCGTTTTCATTGTTAGGCCAGATAGTTGTCGTTCAGCCCTCGTATGAAATAAAGTTATATCTATATATAAAAAGTAGTAAAAGGTTTGTACGCTTGTTTGTTTGTGCCTTATAGACTCAAATCAAATCTTCCTGAAATGTTTAGGGTATATTGCTACATCGCCTGAAATGAAAATAGGCTATATCATTTTTTGAAATTCCGCTTTGATCTGGAGATATAGCATCAAAACCAGAGCAACGTCCAAAAAATTTGGATTTTGTATGCAAATATCTTTAGAACTGTTATTTGATGTAGAAATAAATTTACCAAATTATATTCAAATCGGTTCAGATTTGTATAGCCCCCATATAAATATATTTTCGATCGACTTGGTTATGTTATGCACCAAACACCCTATTTATGTCCAATTTCAATAAAATTTGGAATGTGTGACGGAACTTGGTCTAGAAATAAATGTGCAAAATTATATCGAAATCGGTTCAGATTTGGTATAGCTCCCATATATATCTTCGGTCGATTTCCTGTATTTTATGCACCAAACTCGCTATATATGTCAAATTTCAATGAAATGTGGAATGTGGGACGGAATTTGGTCTGGACATAAATGTGCCAAATTATATCGAAATCGGTTCAGATTTGGATATAGCTCCCATATATATTTTAGTTCAAATCTAATAACTCATTTTTAACGCAGTCGCAGTTGACCAATCGAACTGAAGCTTTGCAGACTTCTCAGATTTGGATGACAATACATGAATATGAAACCAAAACCAATATGGGGCCATTTTTATCTATAGCCCCCATATAGCGGTACCACCCGATTTCAGATGTTTTGAGGATTTTGTCTTCATTTTTATTCCGAATTGGCTGTAACTTGGCATTTGGGGTTCCCAATTGCACATAAACTCCCCAACCAACAATTGTGGACATGGGTCAGATTTTGGTGTAGCCCCCATATAACGGTAACACGGTATTTCAGGTAATTTAATGTTTTATCTACATTTTCGGCCTAAATTAACTGTAATTGGTTATGCTCAAAAAATGGTCAGTGGTCAAAAAATTTATTTACTAAAAAGTTAAAAATAAGAAATAAAAAAATTAAGTTACAGTGTTTTATTTATAATGCACTTAAAACTAGAAAATAATTTTTCATGATGGAATCTCTCAAATAAAATGCTTGCCATTTAACTTTGTCACAATTTTTAATTCAAATGCAAGTGTTTTATTTGGGAGATTCCATCAAGTGCATTTATAAATAAAACACAAAGTTAATTTTTTTAATAATTTTTAATTTATAATTTAAATAACATCCTTCGCTATCAATTAAAAGTAAATGTTGTCCAGTTTTATTACGACTTTATTTAACATTTAAGCAAATAAAAAGTTTATTGTTTAGCTGCAATTTTTTTAAATTGCGATACAGAAAAATTTCTTGAATTTGATAGTGAATAACTGAGTGAATATTTACAACAGCAAAAAAGTAAAAACAAAATTTTAGTCAGCAAAGTCTCTGTAATCGATATCATGGAAAATATTTCACAATTTTATAGTTTGATTTTTTGACTTTTGTGTGCGTCGGTTTCAACTGAACGAAACAATCTAACTACTACTTTATTTAAGAATCCTATGCCCTCCTCATCCCGATAACATATCAGCGCAATGGCAAAGCATTGCCCACTCCATGCAAACAGCCGCAAAATCCATACTTGGATACCAGAGACCTCCACCAAGGAATCCATGGTATGATGAGGAGTGTCGTGCTGCCACCGAAGAGAAAAATGCGGCATATAAGGCTACTTTACAATCCGTAGCAACGCGTAGCGCACGAGAGAGATACAGGGAGAAAAGGAGAGAGGAGAAACGTCTTTTCCGCAGGAAAAGGAGAGAGATGGAAAAGCGGGAGTGTGAAAAAATCGAGATGTACAGGAGCCAGAATGAAGTCCGAAAATTCTACCAAAGAGTCAAGCATCAAACTGACGGCTTTGGTACAGGCACATCCTCCTGTAGAGACCAGCAAGGTAATTTGGTAACTGATACAGATAGTGTACTCAGGATATGGAAAGAACATTTTTCAAATCTGTTGGTATCCAATAGCAGCGAAGACGACGAAGATACCACAGTCCCAATCCCAGAAGATGGTATTGAATGTATACCGCCCAGCCAAGATGAGGTAAAGACAGCAATAAATCGGCTGAAGAATAATAAGGCAGCAGGGGCCGATGGCTTACCAGCCGAGCTGTTCAAAACCGGAGGCGACACGCTGATAAGGTGTATTCATCAGCTAGTTAGCACCATCTGGCAGGAAGAACGAGTACCCGACGATTGGAACCTGAGTATCCTGTGCCCCGTCCACAAGAAGGGAGATAAGACTGTATGCTCTAACTATAGGGGCATAAGTCTACTCCCTATTGCCTACAAGATCGTGTCAGGGATATTGTGCGAACGACTAAAGCCAATGGTCAACGAGATTATTGGACCATACCAATGCGGCTTTAGACCTGGCAAGTCCACCATTGACCAGATATTTACCCTGCGGCAAATCCTGGAGAAGACCCAAGAGATGCAGATCGACACCTACCACCTTTTTGTCGATTATAAAGCAGCCTTCGACAGTCCGCTGCGCTCAAAGGTATTCCAAGCCATGTCTGAATTTGGTATTCCCGCAAAGCTCATCCGGCTCTGTAAAATGACTTTAACTGACACGAGGTCCTCAGTTAAAATAGGAAAGAACCTCTCCGAAGAGTTTGGTACCAAAAGAGGTTTCAGACAAGGAGACAGCCTTTCGTGTGACCTCTTCAACATCCTGCTAGAAAAGGTTATACGAGAGGCAAACGTCAAAAGAAGTGGCACAATCTACACCAATAGTCACATGTTACTTGCTTATGCTGATGATATAGACATCATGGGTCGATCAGTAAAAGAAGTAACTGATACCTTTATAAAAGTCGAAGGAGAATCTGCTAAAGTGGGTCTGGCGGTAAACGGCGAGAAGACCAAGTTGATGGTGTCGACGCGCAATGCGTCCATTGAGCTCGGACCGACTGTGGAAGTTGGTTCCTATAATATTGAGGTAGTAAAAGACTTCGTCTACCTCGGCACCTCCGTCAACACAACAAACGACATCAGTTGTGAAATAAAAAGAAGAATTGTATTGGCCAACAGATGCTACTTTGGATTAAGTAAGCAGTTTAAAAACAAAGCCACATCTCGTCAAACAAAAATAACGCTCTACAAAACACTGATACTACCCGTGCTGATGTATGGCTCCGAAGCCTGGGTACTTGCGCAAGCAGACATGGCAGTGCTTGGTGTGTTTGAGAGAAAAATTCTTCGAAAGATCTACGGACCAATCTGCGTTGACGGTGAATATCGACGTCGCATGAACCACGAGCTGTATCTGCTATACAACGACATCAATATTGTTAAACGTATCGAGATGCAGCGATTGCGTTGGCTAGGCCATATCAAAAGAATGAGCGATGATGAACCCACTAAAAAGGCGTATGAATACATGCCACATGGCGGTGCACGCAGAATTGGCAGGCCAAGGAATAGATGGCGCAAACAAGTGGATGATGAGATGACAAGGCGCGGTATTCCAGAGAGCAAAGCAACAAATAGAGAGGAATGGAGATCTCTTCTTAGTTCGGCCTATAGAACAAATGTTCTGTAATGGGCCAGCTAAGTAAGTAAGTATGTAAATAAGCCCTCAGCCACCTTCATTTGTCATCAATATAGCAATTTTCAGATGGTGTCCACATAAATTAATCGAAACGCAAAGCAAAGTCCAAAGGAAACTAACACAACATAAAAATGGTAATGTGATTACGGTACGATTACAATTTTCCGAATCGAAAGTTTTTTCTTTCTTTTTTTTTATCCTGGAAACCAACAAACCAAAAAATAAGAGAGCTTAATTTTTATTAAAAAGAACAAAACGAAAAAAGTAACTTTTGCTACAATTTCCGCTTAGCAGCACCGTTACAAACCACACCGATGGACCACAAATAATTGCAGAAATTTGTAACAATTTCAATGTAACTGTTTGGTTTCGCTCTACAACCACCGCCCTCATTGTCCTTCACTGAGACACAATTACCCGGCAGATTAAAATCCTGTATAGTGCAGGATACCTTACTAGAGCATAAAATATTTAAACAGGGATGGTGGGGGCTGGCGGACAAGGATTACTTCCACAACCCAATTGGATGTTGGCACACAGCAGGAATATTTTTTGGTCACAGACACCTACCATCCTCCTCCCTCCTCACCATATACAAATGACGGCAATAGAATTTAATTTCATTGTTTCTCGTGTATTGGTGTGTTTGAGTTTTTTTCGTTTATTTAACAAATGAAATAAGTGAAAAAACTTTCTAAACTTACAATGTTATTGTGTGGTCAATTTAATGAATGTATGCTGTGGTAATACCCACCTACCCTCAACATCACCACTCGTAAAATTCAATGTCGGGATAGGTTCACCTTTAGTTGGATATTGCCAACATTAGGCTTCTGATTTTAATAGCTGATCAGTTATGTTACAATACATATAATTGAATGCAATGCAGATTTGAAATTAAACTATGAGTAAACACTGCGAGGCTCTAATAAAAGTTTCCTATTTCTAATTTGTTAAAAAAAAAAAAAAACAAAAACGAAAAACAAAATCCTCTAAAGTTGAGGAACACCGAATATCTTTGGCCAAACAGTCGGGAAATTCAGTCTCCACAGTGAAACATCTGGCAATGGTATGAGGCTGATAGACTTTGCAGCAGTACCAGATTTAAGCATCTCGATATTCGTAAGGGCATCTGGATGTCGCCAGATCAAAGAACAAGAAATCAAATTGATCACGTTGTGATAGATGGAAGACATGCATCGAGCGTGTTGGATGTACGATCGTTCCGAGGCGCAAACATTGATTCGGACCACTACCTTGTCGCAGCAAAGGTACGTATCCGATTAAACGTAGCAAATAAATTGCATACGGACACAACACGGAAGTTGGACATCGGTAAGCTGCAATCACAACAGATAGCCACAGCATATTCCACTCAACTGACCTAATTGCTTAAACAAAGCACTCCTCGTTCCAATAACATATCAGGCCAATGGCAAACCATTGTCCACTCCATGCAAGCAGCCGCAAAATCTGTACTTGGATACCAGAGGCCTCCACCAAGATATACATGGTATGACCAGGAGTGTCGTGCTGCTACCGAAGAGAAAAATCCGGCATATAGGACTACTTTACAATCATTAGCAACGCGTAGAGCACGAGAGAGGTATCGTGAGAAAAGGAGAGAGGAGAGAAGTCTTTTCCGCAGGAAAAATAGAGAGATGTAAAAGCGGGAGTGTGAACAAATCGTGATGTACAGGAGACAGAACGAAGTCCAAAAATTTTACCAAAGAGTGAAACATCAAACTGATGGCTTTGGCACTGGCACATCCTCCTGTAGAGACCAGCATGGTAATTTGGTAACTGATACAGAGTGCTAAGGAAAGAGCATTTTTCCAAACTGTTGGTATGCAATAGTAGCGAAGTCGACGAGGATACCACAGATCCAATCCTAAAAGATAGTATTGAATGTATACCACCCGGCCAAGATGAGGTAAAGACAGCAATAAACCGGCTGAAGAATAATAAGGCAGCAGGAGCTGATGCCCTACCAGGCGAGCTGTTTAAAACCGGAGGCGACACGCTGATAAGGTGTATGCATCAGCTAGTTAGAACACGTACTCGACGGAACGGAACCTGAGCATCCTGTGCCCCGTCCATAAGAAAGGAGATAAGACTTTGTGCTCCAACTATAGGGGCATAAGTCTTCTCCCTATTGCCTACAAGATATTGTCAGGGATATTGTGCGAGCGACTAAAGCCCATGGCCAACGAAGTAATTGGACCATACCAATGTGGCTTTAGACCTGGCAAGTCCACCATTGACCAGATATTTAACCTGCGGCAAATCCTCGAGAAGACCCAAGATATGCAGATCGACACCTATCACCCTTTTGTCGATTATAAAGCAGCCTTCGACAGTTCGCTACATTCAAAGATATTCCAAGCCATGTCTGAATTTGGTATCCCCGCAGAGCTCGTTCGGCTTTGTAAAATGACTCTAACCGACACAAGATCTTCAGTTAAGATAGGAAAGAACCTCTCCGAAGAGTTTAGTACCAAAAGAGGTTTCAGACAAGGAGACAGCTTTTCGTGCGATCCCTTCAACATCCTGCTGGAAAAGGTTATACGAGAGGCAAAAGAAGTGGCACAATCTACACCAATAGCCACATGTTACTTGCTTATGCTGATGATATAGACATCATGGGACGATCAGTAAAAGAAGTAACCGATACCTTTATGAAAGTCTAAGGAGAATCTGCTAAAGTGGGTCTGGCGGTAAGCGGCGAGAAGACCAAGCTGATGGTATCGACGCGAAATGCGTCCATTGAGATCGGACCAACTGTTGAAGTTGGTTCCTATAATTTTGAGGTAGTAAAAGACTTCGTCTACCTCGGCACCGCCGTAAACACAACTAACGACATCAGTTGTGAAATACGAAGAATAATTGTTTTGGCCAACAGATGCTACTTTGGCTTAAGTAAGCACTTCAAAACCAAAGCCACAACTCGTCAAATCAAAATAACGCTTTACAAAACACTGATACTACCCGTGCTGATGTATGGTTCCCAAGTCTGGGTACTTGCGCAAGCAGATAAGGCAGTGCTTGGCGTGTTTGAGAGAAAAATTCTTCTACGGACCAATATGCGTTATCGGTGAATATCGACGTCGCATGAACCACGAGCTGTATCAGCTGTACAACGACATCAGTATAGATAAACGTATCGAGATGCAGCGATTGCGTTGGCTAGGTCATATCTTAGTTCGGTCTATGGAACAAATGCTGTGTAATGGGTCAGCTAAGTAAGTAAGTATACTCGTAGACTTTTTGCAAACTTTAGAAGTGTTTGAACAAATTTAAAGATGTGCAAAGTTTCGGCCAAATCGGATAGCCACTACACATGAACACGTTTTTATTTTATTGAAATGGCTCTGCTCTCCACGTGAATGGGAATAGTCTATAATGAAACAAGTGTTAAGTGAGTTCGTTTGGCAGGACAGTTGAACAGGTGCAACGTACTATGCGGACCGTTTTTGAATGGTGGATAGAATTGTTACAACAGCAAACCAATTGAGGCGGCTGCAGCAACCGGATCTTAGTTGCCACAAAACAGTTCTAGTTTGTCCACGGTAATAAAGCCTCCGCAACCTCATCAGTATGAATAACACTCAAACCTGGCTGCGGCATATCATGTTGATCTAGAGGAAGATCTTTCGTAACATGTCTGGGCTGGCACCCACGCAGAAATCATAGCCTTCTCTTCTAAGTTGTTCACCGAACACATAAGGAGACACCCCGTTACAACCGTCAGGGCTGCATTCTGACAACTTTGTAAGTTCTAACATTGCGTATCAATTTATTTGCTGATATTTTCAAATTCTTTGCGTAGAAGAACTCAACAATATCACTGAGATAGTCATTTGGGCTGACACAAAGTTTCACAACGGTGGCACCATGAGCGTACAATCATGCGCGTAAGTAATTATGGCGTTGCAGAAAGGTAGATATTAGTTCCGGAGATACCACCCCTCGTTGGAGAACTCCCTGCTTCACTCTACGGGGTTTGGACATCTTGGAATTCAAGAAGGCCGGAGGGTAGTATTTTGCTACCATCACTGTTCTGTGGCACGGCCTTTTCTGGTCAAGACCTCGACTAATATGAGTGGAAATGGCACGAAGTACTGCTGTGGTGCCCTTGTAGATGATCCGCAACTGAATAGTACGCTCTGCCTTCCAATGTCAGCACTCTGACCCAGGGCTTGCTAGGGTTCGAACGGTGAATCTCATTCGCTCATTCGTTATTTTGTCACCTCTCATGAGCAATTGGAATTTCAGGAATTCGAACAGAAGGAATATGGCGAACGACTGCACCAGTGATGATGTCCCGAAAATTCCTCCCTTTCATCTGAGAATCAAAGGGATTGTGCAGTACGCTAAAGTGTTGGTTTATAAATTCTCTGAGTTCGCGGTGAAAGAACGGTTGGTCTCAGATGAGGACAGTGAAATGGTCCGACCCAAGGGAAATGGCGGGTTGATAAGTAACGTCATTTGTCAGACCAAGTGTCACGACGGCATTGTCAAGCGAACTATGACAGTCTCGTCTAAACTAGGTGCTATCTTTTTGCTCAGCCTGGTAATTTTTTTTCGGATGAATGTCATAGCTTATGATGCAATATGATTCCAATAGTTACCTAAAGCCAGGTGAATAACGCTGGAAATAGCTGTTGATCAGCGGACATACACATTTAGCAGTACCACACTTGAACGCTACCCTTATACACCCGGTACCCTTATACACTTAATAGAGTCGAGCTCAAGCGAGAAAGGCCTAAACTAGACATGTAGGATGTTTAGATTTTTGGGTCTTTTGTGATGAAGGTACCCGAAGGAGTAGACCGATATTGACCATCTTCGAACTTGACCTAAGTTCGAACAAGTTATTACGAGGTGCAAGTTTGGATTGATTGCTCCGATCGAAGTTATCGTGCGCAGCAGACAGACGAACAGGCCTAAATAGACTACAATTTTTCTGAAACGTACATTTTTCAAAAACTACTTGGGGTCCAAAACCATTATTCTTATGAGGCACATTTTTGATCATATTAAAGTTTATACGCCCCCGATGAATTTATATGAATGATCTCCTGATCGTCGTACTTCAAGTAGTCTGTAACGAATGTCCTCCAGTTGTCTATAAAAGAGTAGTTTGTACGTAAAGAATCCCATCAAGGCGTCTATAAGTGTTCGTAAAAGCCTGCATAAGGCTCATCTATAACAACTTCCTCTGACCCATGTAAAGACTTCAGGCAGTCTATAATAACAAACATCGTCTACTTAACTTCCCCTCGGCTCGTCTATGAATACTTCATTCAATTCATATATAGACTCCCCGCATCAGCTCTTCTATAAAGACTCCATACTTTAGCAGGTCTTTTAAGAATCCCTCGTCTATAGAGATATTCTCTTTCTCTCTTCTAATTTAGCTAATTATATATTCCTGCTGCAGTTTATCTATAGATCACTTCAGATCATCTGTAAATAATACCTGCTTCAGTCATTTAAGTCTTCCCGCTCCAGAACGCTTTAAGAGATTTTTGCTTCAGCTCATCTATACTGTTTCAGCTCGTCTATAAAATCTCTGCTTTAGCTCGTCTATATACTCTTCCTAAGAGACGCTGTTCCGACACGGCCATAAAAAGTAGGTCTCATATAATTGAGTTAATATGAATTGGGGTGAACTCATTTTTATAAGGGAACTGTCCCTTGCCCATTGCGCGATTTTGTGGGAACATACATATGTATGTATGGTTTTTAATTACCACTACTGGTGAGTCCGGGCATCCTGGGCCGCCTTCTGGATCCGTATGAGTCTGGCATCCCCATAGCCACAATTGAATTGGACTGATTCCGGTAAGTCCATATTTACATTAGGCAATTTTCCTTGCGGCAATTGTCAGTTTGTTGGTGAGATAGGGTGTTGAGGGGCAAAGGGTTACCATATGCCTCACCCCTCTCTCCATCAAACTGACAATTGCCGCAAGGAAAATTGCCTAATGTAAATATGGACTAATAGATGGAAGATATGTTTATATTTGAATACCACCTATCCTGAAAGTCGACAACTATGCACCAGAGGGGAGCATATTTGGCTCTATATACCCTCACAATAATGAGTCGGATTGACTCAACTTTGACTATCATTGTCGGGGAGAGACCTGTCTGGAGAAACAACAAATTAACCAGTCAACATGCCTAATATCAGGACGTCAAGGAAAAGTTCATATTTAAGATTGTCTATAAAAATTATCTGTGTCAAATCGTAGAGTAAAACTCATCAGTAAATAGCCTTTGAACGTCCCCTCGTATTTTACGAACTTCTGAATATAAAGGTGTAGTACAGCCTATCACGCAAGAGGAGAAAAGGAAACGAAATGGAATATTTTTGCCATTTTAATTTCATTATTTGAAACTTAGAAGCATATAAAGCAATAAAAGGCCACAGTATTTAAAAACAAATATAAACCACAACTGAGAGAGGATGAAAATAAACAACATGGGAAAAGAGGAGAACAAACTGAACAAAGCCTATCCCCAATATAATATATGGCGTGTAAATTGTATTATTACTACTGGGGTTTTTGTTATCAACAAACAAGCAAACAAATTTCATTATCAATAAAGCCTGAAATACCTTATTTAGTTGTGTTAGTGGGTAATAGTGTTTCATGTGGGTGGTGGGAGTTTCGAATTGACTTCCTTCTTTTTTGGCAGCCAAATAAATGTAGTTAATTTTTGTGTGTTGGCAAATTGTTTAGCATAAAATTAATGAAACATACCACAGAACAGGACAAATGTGGTTAAATAATTTCGGTGCTTGTTGGTATTTTTGCCTGATAGTTATTTATGTGTGTGTTCATGTCTCTTTCACGTCCCATGTTTGATCCTCTTATTAAGGTTTACAACACATGCATGGCATGCTGCGCCATAATACCAAAATGGTTGGCATGCTGGCTGGTTGTCGCCTTGACTGGCTGTCTGGTTGCTTAGCTCATTATGGTGCCAAATTTATTACGCATTACATTTATGTGATCCATTAGTTATTCAATATTCGAGGTAAAGGAAATGAGCAAATTGTTGGTGAATAACAACTGTATGTGATGATTTTACATTACAATTGGGTTGGAAAATTATTAGAAATGAATACGAAATTGAAAAAAAAAAACACTAAAATAACGGAGTTGTGCGTTTCGAGTTTAGAGGAAAAAGCAATGTCGATTGTATTATGTAATATATGAAAGTAAAATGGTGATGTTCATGGATTTTATGAACTTTTCGTATATATTAGGAAATAATAAATGGTCTTAACAGAAGAGTTTTTACATTATCCTGTAGTAGTAATATTTCTTAATATATTTCGACCAAAACAAGCATTTTATAATTCCAATAAAATATGAGTTTCACACAATATTGCAATCTTTAAAACTTTTGTAAACAACTAATGCTAACATCTGCTCCTATGATGAGCACTTATACGATATGATTTATATCACAAGTTTATTAGTTCAATATACACAACAAGTTTGGAATGCTTTTAAAAATAAATTTCTTAATATACAAAAATGTCAAATATGTAAAACTTAGAAATTCCTACATTTACAACTACAATCATCATTAACATTTTTTTTTTTGTGTTATAGTCTAAAAGTATGCCATAATTTATGGACTCTCCGTAAAGTATACTACCACAAAATTGTTAATGTTTTCAATTTAAAATATTCATGATAACTGTAGAAACGGAGAAAATTGCGTAGATAAATCATTTGAATTAAAACCTCAAGTTTTCTTCAAACAAGAAGAATGTTTAAGTGGTGATAAGTTGAAGGGAAAAGTGCTTTTCTTAGCCATAGCAGCAAATGATGCCTGTGACAAAGGTCAAGGAAACTTCATCAGTAACAGAAGCATCATTGTTGTAATAAATTATGTGAATTGTTTGTTACTTTGCGTTGGATGTTGTTAAGTTGATTTACATTATGGTTGAAGACAGGACGACTGTCTGACTGTTTGTCCCTTTTCAAATTGAAAACATTTTGTTGGAAAAAGTATTACAGTTTTGAAAGGGAAACATTGTGAATCAACTTAGCAAATATAGGCGATAAATCATTGGTATTACGAATAAAATGTTAAACATATCGTCGGTGTCATGCTTAAGTGTTCCATACGCCATTTGCCTGATTCGAGAAAAACTCAAGTTAATGTTTAAGGCCATATAGGATAAAAATGGTGCAATAATCCAATACTTTAAGAGCTCAGTTCTACGTAACTAAACTCATAGAATATATCAGTATTTTATTTTAGTCAGATATCTGTGATAGTCTAGATGTTATGGTCAATTTTTATAATTGCAAAAAGTTGCTGAATTGTTCCATGGAATCTTTTTTTCATGTTTTTGGCAGTTTGTGTCACATGGAACACATTTTGTCACATTTCAACCAAAACACTTTTTATCAATCGTGTTCCACCTCCCTTATATGAAGTGCTACTGTGGAGTTTAAAAATCAGGACTTTAAATGAAACATTTATTTTTCTCATATAAACACAATAAGGACCATAATTAAAGGTTTCCTTAACACTTATTTAAGGGATTGCCTCCACTTATAACTACTTTTTTGTGGTAAAAATTTCGATCGGACAAAACGGATTGATATTTTGCATTTCTAAGGTAACATAAAACATTTAAACGCGATTTTCTTATAATACCATTTTTGTAGTCGGTTAGCTTCAAGCTGAATGGACGTTTTTGAGTATATTTTTGTGGACTTACATCAAAATTTTGTCTTTAAACAAGGGATTTTTTGTTTAAACGATTTATAAATTTTCGTTTTCATATAACAATACAATAATCAAAAATATTTGAATTTAGAAACTGTTATTCTTCAGTTTTTAAACCAAGTCCTTTATAAAAATTTGTTCCATACGCCACACTTTTCCGTAACTTGGCAAAAATGGAAAATTTTTTGTTCCAAACGCCATCATTTTTGGTGCGGAACAATTCGTTTTTGTCTCTTTTTGTTCCATACGCCAAACGACATGGATATGGAACTAAAAAGTTCAAAGTTGTTTTGTTCCATACGCCAGGCTTTATGGATATGGAACAAAACGACAAGATTTTTTGGGTCACAAAGCGGATATGGAACATACTGGCATCTGAATATCTCAGAAACTATAAGAGATAGAGAAAAACCGACCAAAAAATCCAAAAGAGCATGGTTCAAAACCTTGTAAGGTACCTTTATCTCAAAATTTCAAAAATGGCGTATGGAACACTTAATCATGACACCGACGATATGGTGGCATCGTTTTAGCCCAAAAGTCTCTGATGGCTTCTCAAAATCTGAAGTTTTTGAAATGTTTCTTAGTCATTCTTACACTCGTATTGTATAACTTATGATGTTTCCGTAAGAGAGAAATTATAAATAACTTATATATTTATATGATCATTATGATTGCATTGTAGCCTCCAACCTTAACATCAAATCTGTTTGAATTTCAAAACCATTAAATCTATTTGCTTGATTTTCTAAAACAACTTTTTTCCAATTTAAGGTACAACGACCTCTCCTAAAAGTATGCATCACGCATAACGAAACAAAACATATGTGTTTAGCAAAAAAACAAACAAATCTTATAGCACTAAGAATAAGTGAAAGCGTAAAAACTAACAAATCAATATATCAAGTGACTGCAATTCACTAACAATTAACTATAAATCCGCTCGCATATATCAAAGATTGTGGATTCAGTTTGAACACATACAAACACTTTTGCAATCACAAGTCAAATGTCAGACATTAAAAAGAAAACGGTGTTACTTTCTGTTTTCGTAAAATGAAAATTTGTCGAAGATTGGAGGGAGGAAAAAGAAATTGGCGTTACAAAAAGAAACGAACGCGTTAACAAAGCGAGAACATATGTTGCACAATTACGTGTTAAGACTGTTAAGTTTACAATTGTTATCGATTTGTAGATTAATATATCACTAACCCATGTGTGTTTTAAATTGGGTTTGCGATTACATGCTTCTTTGTATTACCGAATGGAGGTCAATGTATGCAAAATTGAGGTCAATGGTGGGGAATTACAGCTGAGTGCTACCGGCCGGGTTAGCAGATTGTGGAATGTCCAATAGGTATATTGGGCGGATGCGATTCAAATCGATTCACTAAAAATGTATTTATAGCAGATATAACCCTTGATATAAAAAATGCGTTAAACTCAGCTGATTGGAACGTTATAAGGCAGACATTAAGAAACCGACGCACTTTGTCTCGAATTCATATAAACGGTGGCCAAAAATAGAAGGATTTGGCGTAGGTGGATTCATTTTGGTAAAAGTACTTATAGTTGGCTGGCAATGTCAAAGGCAAAAAATTGGTAATGTTTTGGTATAGCCAAGAGTACTTCCCTGAAGTTTGAGGTACAGGGTTCCTAGTTCATAAAAAGCTTGCCCGATAAAAATTATGGGCATATGTCCACGTTTTGATTTAGTCCCCATATAACAGTACATCCGATTGTCGGTATTATGAAGATTGTACTTAGGTTTCTCAACCAAATTGGCAGAATTTTTGCATTGAGGGTTCTCAGTGGACAAACAATTTTCTAATAAAATTTATGGGCATAAGTCCATACAGCCCCAGAGAACAGTACCGCCCGATTTTCGGTATTTTGAAGGGTTCAACCTCATTATCCAAACGAAGTAGCTGATATTTGGTGTTAAGTATTTGCCAGGAATGGGAAATATTCCTACAGAGAATTGTTGGTATTGGTCCACGTTTTGATATATCCCCAATGAAATGGTACCGCCCGATTTTCGGTATTTTTAGCAACATAATCCTCTCGAAATTGCTGAACTCTGTCTACTCATATTTCGGGTCCCGACAGAAGACACGTGTACCGGGATTTTGAAAGATTACGTCGGGAGGTAACCTAAATGGGGGGACGAATATTTCGCTTTGCGATCTGTTTTGGAAATATTCGGAGTAAGATTACTCGTAATCCTTGCATTTTAGGTATATGATGTATTCGGCAATTTTACTGAGAATGTTCTGAGGAACCTCCCCTAAGTATGTTTGAACGAAATGTGTTTCAGATAATTTGGATTTGATTTAGACATGTCCGTCCGTCCGTCTGTCTGGCTGGAGCGCACGACAACTCTCGAACAAATCAAAATTTGGTTTTCGTAATATTTTGTCCAAACTTAGTTTAAGTTCGAAGATGGGTTATATCGGTCCACTCCTTCCTGTACCTTCCTCCTCCACCAAAGTTCGGACGATAACTCTTGAAGGAATTAACCGATTTGGTCCATACTTTGCACATCGTGAAATTTCTACAAGACTTAGATGATGTTCCAATATGGATTCAATCGGTCCACTCCTTCGGGTATCTCCCAAACAAATTTCGGGAAAGTTGAGTTTAGGACCCGCTCTCGAATCGCTTTGATTTTGTTTTAGCAACTTGTATTCACTGCCCCCATACGAAGGTATAAGTTTCATCAGGGCCAAGTCCATATTTCCTGAGAAAATAGCCTGAAAGGTACAAAAAACCCCTATGACACCGTATGTAGTGGTAGATAACTCTCGAACGGATCTGCCGATTCGTTCCAAAATGTGGCCTTCGTAATATTTTGTACAAACTTAGTTTAAGTTCGAAGATAAGCCATATCGGTCCACTCCTTCTGTACCTCCCCCACAAAAGTTCGAAAATGTGCGGAAAATTGACTCTTAAAGCTAGTAACCGACTTGGTCCATACTTTACACATTGCTAAATTTCTACCAGACGTAGAAGGAATTTCAATATGGACTCTATCTGTTCACTCCTTAGGGTACCCCCCGCACAAAATGTCGGAAAAGTGCAGTTTAGGACACAGCTCTCGAATCGCTTCGATTTTGGTTGTAACAACTTGTACTCGCTGCCCCCATTACGACGGTGCAAGCAAGGGCAAGTCCATACTTCCTGAGAAAATGGTCTGAAAGCAGTAAAAACCCGCTTTAGCACCATGTGTTTTGGATGGAGCGCACGATAACTCTCGAACGGATGAACCGATTCGATCCAAAATTTGGCTATCGTAATATTTTCCCTAAAGTTGATTTAATTTCTAAGATGGGCCTTATCGGTCCAGTCATTTGGGTACCTGCCCCACAAAAGTTCAAAAATGTTCGGAAAAAATTGTGCGCACGATAACTCTTAAAGATAGCGACCGATTTGATCCATACTTTGCACATCGTAATATTTCTACCAGACATAGATAATGTCCCTATCGTTCCACTCCTTCGGGTACCTGCCACATACAATTTCGGAAAACTGCAGGACCTCCTCTCAAATAGTTTTGATTTTTCTTGAAACATGTTGTACTCAAGGCCCCTATTACGATGGTACAAGTTTTTTCAGTGAAAAGTCCATACTTCTTGAGAAAATGAGCTGAAAACTGTAAAATCCCCTACGGCCTTGTGCGCACGACAACTCCCAAACCGAATTCACTTTGGATATTGTAATACTTCTTCGAATATTAAATGAAATTCGAAGGTGGTACTTATAGGTCCACTCTTTCCGGTACCTTCCCCTCAAAAGTTCGAAAATATTCGTTAAAATGGTAATATTGTGCACTCTCGCTATTGAATTTATATAATTTGTGTCAATAATATATATAATTTCACCTAAAAAAAGTTTTAAATAGCTTTACGCAACGCTATACTTAAATGTCTAAATTAGTCTGTTCATTAGTCATTTTAGTTGCAGCCTACATGGTTTCTTTAAAATATTTGGGCTATTATCACAGGAAGCATGGACATTCCCACAAAATTAGGGGATGAAAGATACCAAGCAAAGGCCCTGACAGGCCTTACCATGGCAAAGCCTAAGACTTATGTTGGTCCTTTTTTAGTCTCAAGTGATTACGGCATCAGTGCGATTACGGCATCAGAAATGGAAACTTGTGCAGAAAATACATCCGAATTCGGTACGATCTCGGCAAAAATTGTTGGCTGGGAACACAACCCCCACCATCGTCTCAACATCACATTGAAACTTTCCCAGCAAACAATTTTTGCCGAGATCGTACCGAATTCGGATGTATTTTCTGCACAAGTTTCCATTTCTGATGCCGTAATCGCATGCAAAACAGGTCCGAATTTGTGTGAAGCGGTTCGCAGAATTCGGAACGTTTTGTCGAGGGAAATTCGGAAAGAACATTCTAGTTTCTACACGAATTCGTTTAGAATTCGAAAGGTTTTTTGATAACACTCTGAAGAAATATTCGAAAATCTGAAGAAAAAAGAATTCTTTTCGAAGATTTGTTTCGAGATTCTGAATTTTTTTCGGAACAAATTCTAAAAAAATTCTAGATATTTTATCCGTAAATCGGAAACTATTCTGATGTTTTATTACATATTCTGAATATTTTCTCCCAAAATTCTAAATGTTTACTTTCATTTATTGTAAAACATGTGCCAATTTCATCACAAAATAACTTGTTCCGTTACGTCTTATTCACTTAACAGCTGCAAAATAACTAAAAAAATAAGCAACATCGTGGAGACACAAAAAATCTCTCCCTTGCCTTTAAATCAACTCTCGACGAATGTTCGGCAATTTTGTTCCCGAGAGAGAGAGAGAAACGAATCAAAATTTCCCATTAGAGTATGTGCAGATTACTCGCAACATTTTCGAAAACAAGCGCACGAAAGTGTGCAGAAATTCTTAAACGAAATATTGCTGAAGATCGCTTCAATTTCTGAGGGAAATTTTGAGAATTCCGTACATTTTCTGAACAAACTTTGGAAAACCTCTTAAAAGAATATAATATCAGAGCCCTCTGTAAAAACTACAAAAACTACAACTGTCGCAACAATTGTTGTTAGTTAACTGACAAACCAAACAACTACAGTGCGTTTGGTGTCGAAAAAACAAAGTGATTGGCTGTACGATATAGTTCGCATTTACATTTTTTTTTAATTTTTTAATATAAAGGCAACATCTTATATCTCAACCTAGTGCTGATAGACTCAACATTATATATGTACATATGGTCCATATTGTTCTGCTATGCCCACAAGACGATAACGACTACAGTGAAAATCATTAGAATAAACGGTAAATTAAAATAATACAAAATAAAATCGTTATAAAATAAAAAGAAGCAAAACGTGTCTCTGGTTTGGTTTATGGTGTGGTGGTCTGTTAGTCAATAAAAACAAAACAAATCGCCAAAATTTTTTTTCAATCTTTCAGGAGAAACCAGTATTTTTATACCCTCCACCATAGGATGGGGGTATATTAAGTTTGTCATTCCATTTGTAACTACTCGAAATAATCATTGTAAACCCACAAACTATATATATTCTTGATCAGCGTGCAATTCAACATCGATATAGCCATGTCCGTCCGTCTGTCCGTCTGTGGAAATACTCTAGCGTCCGAATGGATTGACGTAGGTGAATGACATTTTGAGAAAATCTATTATATGTACGTAGGACTTTTGGTATTGAAAGCGGGCTATGTAGGTCCGCGCTTTCGTATAGCGCCAATACAAAATGACGAGTGACGCGTCGTCGTTTTAAGGAATTTTTAAGCTATTTGTCCCATTTTAACACCGAATTGATTGTAATTTGGTAGTTTGTGCCTCCAGAGGCCAAAAAACATTCCTACCAAAGTTGGGTTATATAGGTCCACGTTTTGGTATAGCCCCCATATAACGCCCCATATAAAGTACGCGTCATTTTAATATATTTTGAATGTATTCGTCCCATTTGACAACATAATCGGTTGTAACTTTGTATTTTATGTTTCCAGAGGCTAAGAAACATTTCTACCATAAAATGTTTATATAGGTCCACGTTTTGATATAGCCCCCATAGAACGATATCTCCCGATTTTCGGAATTTTGAAGGGTTTGGCCTCACTATCACACCGAGATGGCTGAAATTTGGTATTTAGTCTTCGTTGGGGGTATAAAACTTTCCCCCAGAAATTTGTAGGTATAGGTCCACGCCATCATATAGCCCCCATAGAACGGAGCCTTCCGATTTTCGGTATTTTGAAGGTTGTGGCCACCTTAATCCACCGAAATGGCTGAAATTTGTGGTGGAGGGTATAAAAAGTTCGGCCCGACCAACCTTAACGCTTTTCCTACTTGTTTGCTTTATACAAGGCGTTCTTGAAATGCAGAAATTTTAACCTTGGCAAGACTTTATGAACACTATTCCTAAAATACAGTTTTCTTCTGTATAAAAGGACATTCAAAACTTGGCTTGGACGTTGGGATAGTAACACACCCCTCTAAAGTTAACGACCCCTCAAACGTTTTATGGGCCAAGAACTACGAATCGGCACCTGAAATGTTCGGACTCTTTATAGAGAAGGTACAGTTTACTCACTGGCACACGTACTTGAAAAGTGCAAAGCCAACATTACTGCCACACAGGAAATACGATGGATTGCGAAAGGCGTCACAACAACACCTAAAGATGACGCACTGTATTGTAGTGGCCATGACATAAAGAATGAGTTTATTTGCCAATTTGTAGTTGGTCGGAGGTTAAAACATATGGACTCCAGCTTCGCCCAACTGAATTAAAGACTTGCTACAATTTGGATAAAATCTAAATTTTTCAACATAAACGTTACACTGAAGACAAGGACAAACAGACCAAAGATATATTTTGCGAGTGCTTAGAAGAAACGTATGACCGTTACCCTGACCATAACATTAACATTATTCTTGGTGATTTTAATGCCAAACTGGATAGGAGAATATCTTTAGCCCAACAGTCGGTAAATGCTGTTTCCACAGTGAAACATCTGACAATGGAATTAGGCTGATAGACTCCGCAGCGGCAAAAAACTTCGTAGTTAGCAGCACCAGATTTAAACATCTCGATATTCATTTAAACTCCTGAGTGTCTCCAGACCAAAAAACAGGAAACCAATTTGATCATGTTATGATAGTTGAAAGACATTTATCGAACGTGGTGGATGTACGATCGTTGCTAGGAGCAAATATAGACTCGGACAGCCACCTTTTTGCAGCAATGGTACGTACCCGATTAACCGTAGCATATTAAGTACGACACGGGAGTTGGACATCGGTAAGCTGCGATTACAACAAATAGCCACGCCATATTCCACTCAACTTGCCCAATTGCTTAATCAAAGCACCCCTCGTCCCGATAACATATTCGCACAGTGGCAAAGTATTGCGTACTCCTTACAAACAGCCGCAAAACCCGTACTGGGATACCAGATACCTCCACCAAGGAACCCATGGTATGATCGAAGAGAAAAATGCGGCATATAGGGATAATTTACAATTAGTAGCAACGATAGCGCACGAGATAAGTATCGGAGGAAATGAAGAGTGGAAGTGTGAAACAAAATCTAAATGTACAGAAGCCAGAATGAAGTCCGAAAATTCTAACAAAAAGTGAAACATCGAACCGATGGCTTTGGTACAGGCACATTCTCCTATAGACACGAGCAAGGTAAACTGGTAGAAGATACATATAGTGTGATCTGGATATGGAAAGTTCAAACTGTTAATATCCATACTAGCGAAGAAGACAAAGATACTACACATCCAATCCCCGAAGATGGTATTGAATATATACCTCCCAACCAAGATGAGATAATGACAGCAGTAAACCGACTAAAAGACAGCAGGAGCCGATGGCTTACCAGCTGAACTGTTCAAACCCGGAGGCGATCCGCTAATATGGTCTATGTATCAGCTAGTTACCACCACCTGGCAGAAAGAACGAGTACCCTACGATTAGAACCTGATCATCTTTTGTCCCGTCCAAAAGAAAGGAGATAAGAATGTGTGTTCTCCCTATTGCTTATAAGAGTGTATTAGGTATATTGTGTGAACGACTAAAGCCTATGGTCATCGAAATAATTCCCAGCAAAAATACTCATTACAAAACCCCCAACTAACCCATTATTTTAGCAAGGACATGTCGCTCAATATATCAAACCTAGAATTGGAAGGCGAAGGCTTCGGCGGAGGAAACAAATGGAAGACCAAATCGAAAAGCGCGGTATTCCAAATTGGAGAAGTCAGGAAACAAATAGATAGGAAAGAAAATCGCTTCTTAGTTTGGTCCGTAGGGCAAATGTTCTGTAGAGGTCCAACTAAGTACATAAGTAAGTGTTAAAATGAGTTGTAGTTGAATAGATTTGTTTGTGTAAACAGCAGAAATACGCTAGTTTCGGATTTCGACAAATATCACCATTTCCTTAGATTTATTTTTGGCGATAAAGAAATCTTATTTTAAATAAGACCATAGACATCTTAAGAAGAAATAAAAATGTTTCCGAGCCTTCTATAAAGAATAACGTGAACTAATCAAACAAATCTCTAAAAGAGAAAACATAAAACAAGTATTACAAAATGAACTGCCTTGAACCAATTCAACGTTTACGCACTAAAGTTGTATCATGTCTTACAAAACAGAATAAGATAAGTGTTTTTGTTTGTGGCTGTCATTCATTTTGTAAGGAAACAAAAGAGGCCAATGATATTGGAAAGGAAACAAACGAAAAAAAAAACCGAAAGCACATTGCAAAGAAAATGTTGATGAATAAATGACTAGAAAAGAGAAGCCATTAGTGTCAATTTTCTATGGTTGAGTTGTTGGTTGGCATGGATTGTAGGAAATTGAATGAAAGCTACAAAGGATAATAAATAAAGCGTAAAAAAGTATTTCATAAGAATATCCTTTAGGCAGTAAGCACACACACACTACAGATACGTACACCTACACCGATTTATGTACAATGAAGACGGCGTATGGTGTCGTGTAGCCTTAAGTGCATCTGCCTTTGTGTAAGTAAACAAACAAAACTTGTCTTAGGTTCTTCTTTTTTTCATGCTCATTGTAACAGCCAATATATCATCAAGCTATTGCAATGTAATAAGTATTTGCTGTTGCCAAAGTCATTGACACATACGTCAAACTATACAAATAAAAAATATGTATGGGATAAAAGGGAAAGAAACTAAATCAAAGAGGAACATATTGTAGTTGAAGCTTGAGGACAGTGGGTAGATGGAATTAATGGACAACCACAGATGGAAAAGATCTAATATCGCAAGGTATTAAGTACGCTGAATGCAGGGAAGAATGCAAAGGATTGAAACCTTTACACAGTAACAAGACAGAATAGAGCCTGCAACTATAGAGGGTTGAGCCAACTACCCATGCTTATAGGACATTTATCATATAAGCCGAACTAAAAAATATTTGTTGTTTTATTTCTCCAACTTGCGCGCTTTTCCATATCGTCTTCACCTCGTTTACCCCATTGAAGCCTTGGCCTTCCAGTTCTGCATGTACCGCCATGCGGCCAGTTTTTTACGCCTTTTTCAGCTAATTCATCACATGGCCTAGCCAACGCAATCATTGTATCTAGATACATTTACCTATACTGATGTCGTTGTATAGCCGAAACAGTCCGTGGTTCATACAACGTCGATATTCACCGCCAACGCATATTGGCCCGTATATCTTTCGAATAAATTTTCTCTCAAACACACCAAGCACTGTCTTATCTGATTGTGCAAGTATCTATGCTTCGGACCCATACATTAGAAGAGATAGTATTAGCGTTTTTTAATCTGTTACTTTTGTTAAACACTCAGCCTTTAGGCTAGAAAGGGTATATACCCTTTGACACGACCAAAATTGTGACTCATCGAAATAACGGTTTTAGACCCCTAGTATATTTGGACGAAATTCGTTTCGGACAATTTGCAGTCGATTTAGCCATGTCCGTCCGTCCGTCTGTCTGTCTGGCTGATGCGCACGATAACTCTCGAACGGATCAACCGATTCGAACCAAATTTTAGGTATCGTGATATTCAGTCCAAACGTAGATTAAGTTCGAAGATGGGCTATATCGGTCCACTCCTTCAACCAAAGTTCAAAATTTTTTAAAATGGTGTGAACGATAACTCTCGAAGGTAGCAATCGATTTGGTCCAAACTTTGCATATCGTATTATTTCTTCCAGATATAGATTGCGTTCGAATATGGACTATATCGGTCCACTCCTTCGGGTACCTCCCACACAAAATTCGGATAAAGTGAAGTTTAAGAGATCCTCTCGGATGGTTTTGAAATTTCTTTCAGTAGGTTGTCCTTGCGGCTTCCTTTACGATGGTACAAATTTTTTCTTACGCAAGTCCATACTTTCTGAGATATTGACCTAAGAGCTCCAAGAAACCCTGACGGCACCAACCAAAATGGCAAATCCGCAAGATAATTCTTGGTGCATACATTGCACATCGTATTTTTCCTTCTAGTCATGTATCTGGTTGGAATATGGACTATATCGGTCCAGTCCTTCTGGTACCTTCCGGATCGTTTTGATTCTTTTTTCAGTAGGTTGTTCTAGCGGGCTCATTTATAACGGTAAATTTTTTCCGGAGTAAGTCAGTACTTCCTGAGATATTGGGCCAAAAGCTCCAAAACCCTGCCGGCACATACTAACATGGCTATTGTGCAAGATAACTTCAAAAATTTCTTCCAAACTTAGTTCACCGCAATTTAATATTTCGAGTCCTTCATCAAGAAGTTTGGTTACTAAAAATGTTTGTTTATATCTCAGTGTTTTATATATAGCCCCACATTACGGTACCTACAGATGATAGAGCAAACTTACGACTCAAAATCAATATATTTAATATACGGCATAATTAATGTTTTTGTTTTGGTTGTTTTTTTTTCTGTGTCTGAGGTTATGTCTCAGCTGACTGATACTTTCTCACTTGTTTTTATACTGCTTACTTAAGTCAATGTAGACAAAGTCTTTAACAATCTCAAAATGCATCTCTTGTCGAACTGCATCACTTGTGCCTTCTCCAGGATTTATCGCTGTGTAAATATGAAACCTCTTTTGGTATTAAAATCTTCGGGCAGGTTATTTCCTGCTTTAACTAAGAAGCGGGTATCATTTAGTGTTATCTTATAAAGCCAAATAAGCTTTGCAGAGATACAAAATACAGATATGTCTTGGAATACTTTGAACGTATGGGGCTGCCGAAGGCAGCTTTATAATCGACAACAGTATGATAGGTATAAAAATGCATCTCTTGGGTCTCCTCCAGTGTAAATATATAGTAAATGGTGGATTTGTCAGGTCTAAAGATGCATTGGTATGGCCAAATTATTTCGTTGACCATTGGCTTTAGTCGTTCGCACAATATCCCACTATTATCTGCAATAGGGAACAGTCTTATGCCCCTATAATTAGAGTACACATATTTATCTCCACTATTGTGGACGGGACACAGAATGCTCAGGTTCCAATCGTCGGGTACGCGTTCTACCTACCAGATGGTGGCAACTAGATGATGCTTGTCAGCTTGTCACCTCCTTATTATTCTTCAGGCGGTTTACTGCTGTCTTTACCTCATCTGCATCTCGTATAACTTTTTTTTTGTCTTAAACGCCTTTTGATTACTAAACTCTTCAGACAGGTTCTTTCCTATTTTAACTGAGGACCGGGTATCAGTTAGTTTCATCTTAGAAAGTCGAATGAGTTTTGTGGGGATACCAAATTTAGACATGGCCTGGAATTTATTTTAACATAGAGGGCTGTCGAAGGCTGTTTTGTAATCGACAAGAAGATGATAGGTGTCGAACTGCATCCAGAGCTCCGATTTATTCGCGAGTGAAATTTTGGGGTGAGGTGGTATTTTTTTTTTGTATTTTTTTTTTTTTTTTTTTTTGGTGTTTGTTGGGCAAGTTTGTTAGGGGTTCGGATAAGTATTTGTTTGGTGGTGGGGAGGGGGCAAGAAACCCCCTCAATTTGCTCTAATTCGAGAAGAGTTTCACTCGCGAGTGGAACTCGAGCGAGTATTCGGAGCTCTGCCTGCATCACTTGTGCCTGTAAATATCTGGTCAATGGTGGATTTGGCAGGTCTAAATCCGCATTGGTATGGCCCAATTGTTTCGTTGATTACTCACACAATATTCCAAACACTGCTTTATAAGCAATAGGGAGCAGACTTATGGACGCTCAGGTTCCAATCGTCGGGTACGCATTCTGTCTACAAGATGGGGCTAACTAGCTGATGCATATACCTTAACAGTTTGACCCCCTACCCCCGTTTTTGAACAGCTGGGCTGACAGACCATCGCCTCCTGTTGCCTTATTATTCTTCAGTCGGTTTATTGCTGTCATGACATCATCTTGGCGGGGCGGTATACATTCAATACCATCTTCTGGGATTGGATCTGTGGTATCTTTGTCTTCTTCGCTGCTGTTGGATGCCAACAGTTTGGAAAAATATTCTTTCCATATTCTGTGCACACTATCTGTATCAGTTACCAAATTACCTTGCTGGTCTCTACAGGAGGATGTATCTGTACCAAAGCCATCAGTTTGATGCTTGACTCTTCCCTCCTCCGCTTTTCCAACTCTCTCTTTTTCCTGCGGAAAACACGTTTCTTCTCTCCTTTTCTCCCCATATATCTCTCGTGCGCTACGCGTTGTAAAGTAGCCCTATATGCCGCATTTTTCTCTTCGTTAGCAGCACGATCATACCATGGATTCCTTGGTGGAGGTCTCTGGTAGCCAAGTATGGATTTTGCGGCTCTTTGCATGGAGTGGGCAATACTTTGTCTTTGCGCTGATATGTTATCGGGATGAGGAGTGCTTTGATTAAGCAATTGGGTTAGTTGAGTGGAATATGCTGTGGTTATTTGCTGTGTTTGCAGCTAACCGATGTGGAATTTCCGTGTTGTATCTGTTCGTAGGTAGTGGTCCGAATCTGCTGGTCCCTACAGAAGGATGTACTTGTACCAAATCCATCAGTTTGATGTTTCACTCATTAGTAGAATTTTCGGACTTCATTCTAGCTCCTGTACATCTCCATTTTGTTCACAATCGCGCTTTTCCATTTGTCTCTATTCCCCGCGGAAAAGACGTTTCTCCTCTCTAATCTTCTCCAGAGGTATCGGGGAATCGGGTATCGCAGAGTAGAGTAGCCCTTTATGCCGCATTTTTCACTCCAGTTCATACCTTGGTTTCCTCAGTTGAGGTCTCTGGTATCCATAATACCATTGTGCTGACATGTTATCGGGACGATGAGTGATTTGATTAAGAAATTGGGCCAGTTGAGTGAGATATGCTGTGGCTATCTGTTGTGATTGCAGCATAGCGATGTCCAACTTTCGTGTTGTTTCTATTCGTGTTTTATTTGCCACGCTTAATCGGCTAGGTAGCCCTTTATGTCGCATTTTTTCTCTTCGGTAGCAGCTCGACACTCCAGGTCATACCTTGGGTTCTTCAGTTTAGGTCTCTGGTATCCAATTATGGATATTGCGGCTGGTTGCATGGAATGGGCAACGCTATACTATTGTGCTGACATGTTATCGGGATGATGAGTGCTCTGATAAAGCAATTGGGCCAGTTGAGTGGAATATACTGTGGCTATCTGTTGTGATTGCAGCTTACTTTCGTGTTGTGTCTATTCGTAATTTATTTGCCATGTTTAATCGGCTAGGTACCTTTGCTGCAACAAGGTGGTGTTCCGAGTATATGTTTGCTCCTCGTAACGATCGTACATCAAACAAGCTTGATCGGACAACGTGATCAATTTGATCACATTGCATTGTCAGATGTCTTAATGCATTGGGCAGGGCAACGGTCATATGTTTCTTAAAAGCACTCGTAAATTCTATTTTTGGTGACATCACGGGTAGGTCAGTGTCCACTTGAGATGAAAGAGGGACACGATGATTTCTGGGTTTTACCATATTAAGCCGGTTTGGGCCGTTGTTTAGCATCTTTCATCGATATAAATTTATTGAATAAGAACACTATATTCCAAAGCTTCTGAAACACATTTGAACATTTTTTGTAAATATTCGAATATTAATTTAGAAATTTATAAACAACTCCGATGGGAATCGCCGGGGTATGTTCAGGGCACATTTATGTCCACCACTTCTTGCAATGATTTCTACGGTCAGTATCTGCGGCTATATATACATAGCTGTTGGGTAATCAATCAGATTCCTTTTTAATAGGACAATTTTACCACAGAAAGAATTTTCTGACTAAATCTGTTCGTAAAAGAAACAAATTACAGTCGAACTTCTCTATAAAGATCTTCCCTGTAACGAAAACTTCTCCATGACGAAGTTGTTTTTAAGGAGCAAGTTCAAATTTTCACCCAAAATAACACTATGACACAATATTGAGGTGAAAATCAGGGGCAGAGATAAATCATTTTAGGGAGGAAAGTCCTTGGTAAGTATATTAAGAATACCGAAGGACAGATCCGCCGTGAGTCAAACTTCCGGGTTATCGCGTGATGAAGTTTCTGCTGAAGAACCTGTAAGGCATCTGAAGTTAGCGTTATATCTTGGTTAACTGTTGTTTTAGCTCATTTATGAGATGACATGTCTTCAGTCAAATCGAATGAGGATTATATTCATGGAGCATTTCGACCTTCTATCTCGCTTCCTTCAATGTGTCGGATGTTCGACTCACGGCGGATCTGTCCTTCGGGATTCTTAATATAATCACCAAGGGCTTTCGTCCCCAAAAGGAATTATCCCTGCCCCAAAATTTCGGTTCACAGTGTAATCACTCTATAACGAATTTTCTCTATAACATAGTAATTCGTCGGTGCCCATTGGTACGTTCTGGAGAAGTTCGACTGCATTAACCATGGAAGAATTTATAATACCGAAAAACACCATAAGGTCCGAGATGGAAAATCAAGAATTTTTTGTAAATACTTTCTTCCTCCAGACAATTTCCACTAAGACACTGTCTGTAGGATTTGCTTGAAACCCTATACTTTGATGTCTTATTCCACACCGAAGCAAGTGTTATGGAAACAATTTCAAGACACCGAACCCACACACACACAAACAAAGCATACAAAAACAAAATAAACAAAACTTAGAAAGCAAGTTTGCTAAAGCGAAATTGTAACAGAAAATTAATCACAAAGTGTGTGTACGTCGTACACACATCTAACAAATCCGCAAAGATATGTATTGTTCCATTGATAATAGTCCCACAGGCTGGTGGTGTACATAGTAGCCGAAGAAGCAAAGGAAAGAAAAGTGCTAATCTAAGAAGAAGTATTATACACACACCCGCCAACAAACTTGAGCTACTCATCAACTAACCAAACAAACATTATCTTCATTCAAAGAAGGCCAACAAAATGTGGGCAAGGGTGGCTGAGCCAATGAATGAATGACTGAATGTGTTCGCGCGGAAGAGTTTGATGTGTTTATTTAGTGTCTTCGCGTAAAGTGTGAGATAACTCACAGCTGTCTGCCACTTTGTCTTTTCCGTCTAAACATAAAAGGGGAATGGATGGATATATGCCACAAAATATTGTTGAAGTTAAGCGAATGCCTAGAATTATGCTTTCATTTATTAGGTTACCAACATAACCTCCTTCTGGGTTCAAAGTGAAAATATGTGTGGGTGGGTGGGTGAGCAAGGTAAACAATCTCGAACACACATTTTTGTGGCAATACTTTAGGATTTGCTTTTCGGTTAGTTTATTTTTTTGTGTTTTTTTTTTATTCATTCCCTTTTGCCAATACTTAACCTCATAGTAGATGTTGATGATTTCGGCTGGTTAGCACTGATGTTGTCGATGATGTTACTGATGATGATTAGTTGATTGATTTTCTCCTTTCATCATGTTCGAATGTTCGTTCTACTACAAGCTTACACAGTAAATGACCCAAGTAATACTTTGTTTTTGTTGTTGAGTATTATTTTCTCCCTTTTTGGGGAAATATACTAGCATGTACATAATTATATATCAGGTTACATACGAAGAATATAAAGGTTGTAGCGGTTGTTGAAATTAGAAAAAAACACTTTGAAATAGGATACTTATGGGTGGTATCCTTTGATGGAAATAATTGTGTGGTAAATTTAGAAACAAGGGGTTTTTTTACAGAAATACAATATTTTGGTGTTCATTCAAAACATAAAATTTCCCTTAATTGTTTACTTTTTCGAATAATTGATAGTCTTGCTGTATATTTAGTGCGAAGCAGAAAAAAATCTCTATAAATCGATATCAGTCTTCGATGGGAGAAATATTACGATTCGCAAAGTTTCGGCCATACTCGTAAGTTATCGTGCTCACCAGTGATTTTATTTGGTGCCGGTAGGGTCATTTTAGAGCTCCAGGGTTATTATCTCACGAAGTATAGGCTTGTCGCCACAAAAAATTGTCCTGAAGAAATTTTATCTTTCAATCAATAATTTTTGTGAGTACCATTTTAGCGAACAAGTTAGAAGTAGAACTATTCGGTCCATCTTCTAACTTGATCTATGTTTGAATGAACTAGTTTTACCAAACCGTTGATGAGTTATATTGCGGCCCAGACAGAGTTTTTGTAATAAGTTGGTGTAAAAATTGGATTGAGTCTTACCGTTACATCCTATTATCCTCTTATTCTGGAATATTCCGGTGTTCACAACACCACCTAAAGGTGACGCACTCTTTTATAGCAGCCAGGACAAAATGCATGCGTTTGGATGCGGATTTCTAGTTACCACTGAAGACAAGGGTGGGCAGTAGGCCGGGGCGATTTGTATGGAAGGAAAAAAGTGTTATCGGGCGCCTGGAGTTTCTGATTCTTGAGATTGTACTGAGCAAAAAAGTCAACTAGACCATATGTCTACGGTGAAAATCGAGCCCCCGGATTTTGACTTGAAGTTTTTTTTTCAGGGATTTTCGGATATTTTGGCAAATAACAACCAAACCACTGATATTTTCGATCCAACACAAAGACAACAATTGTAGCCAAGACAATAATAAAGAACTCTCTAGTTTATCGCAAAAGCATTGGAACGCTCCTTCAGGCAGTTATGGCCTCGAGAAGGTGCACATTTTTCGGAAAATATCGATAAATGAGACTGTGCTACAAAATGGGACTCAAATTCAGTGGGTGGAAAATCCTTTTCGGAGATGAAAGCCCTTGGTGAGTGTACTAAGAACCCAAATGGAAATTTTCACCATAGGTCAAGTTTCCGAGATATCGCGTGATTAATGGTTTAATTTTGGACCCTTAATTTGCGAGAAAATAGCTTTATATCTCTGTTAAGCGTTATTGTAGCTTCATTTTGAGATTACATGTCTTCAGTCAAATCGAATGGTGAATCTTTTTGTAGAATATTTTATCCCTCTAACTCCATTCCTTTTATGTCCTTTTCGTCCTTTATTTTTTGAACCGTAGTAAAGGTACCAGAAGACGAGATTTTACAGCATCCAAATATTCTACAAAAATGTTGTTCAGAAGATTTTAGGTACGGTTCTCATTGATGACCAATCGATATTTCCCCGTTTTCATGGTCCTTTTTGACATTTGCCCGTATTTTGTTGAGAAAACCGTGTTTTGTTTTTATGTATATTCGTTATTGGTCTGTGGTGCATCTGAAATACTTACCATAAATAGCTCTTGTAATGACGAACACGTTAATAACAAATTCTATTGAAGGATAGATCCGGTTATCTAAACTTTTGAACCGGATATTCTGATATCAAAACCGATTTTGGAACCGGTTTTAAGTAACCGATTAATCGTATATGTATATCATTGGAAAGCTAATAAAATGGTCAATCAAATGACAGCAAGTAGTTTAATGACTAAATTGGCTCACTAGTCGGGAAATTCAGTCACCGCAGTGAAACGCCTGAAAATTAATTAAGGCTGATATACTTCGCAGAGCAAAAATCATGGTAATTAGCAATACCAGACTTAAGTATCAAATCAAATTTATCACGTTGTGATAGATGGACGACATTCATCGAGCGTGTTGGATGTACGATCGTTCCGAAGAGCAAGCATATAATCGGATCACCACCTTGTTGCAGCAAAGGTACGTACCCGATTAAACGTAGCAAATAAAGTACGAACTGACACAAAATGCTGGACAAGTTGGACATCGACAAACAGCAATCACATCAGATAGCCACAGTATATTCCATTCGACTGGCACAATTACTTAATCGAAGCACTCCTCGTTCCGATAACATATCAGCACAGTGGCAAAGTATTGCCGACTCCGTGCAAACAAACGCAAAATCCATACTTGGATACCAGAGACCTCCACCAAGGAACCCATGGTAAGTACCCAATAGATTAGAGTTGGGTAATCTAGTTCCATAGCGTATGAGTAACATCATCAAATTTAACGTGTGCTATTAAGTATACGCAGTTTGTTCATAGGAAAAATTTGGGCCATTAGAACTGCGAAGTGAACTAGATAGTTCCATATAGTTCCTTTGGCACAACTCTACAATAGATGCAGATCGACACCTACCACCTTTTTGTCGATTATACAGCTCCGTACGCTTAAAGGTATTCCAAGCCATGTCTGAATTTGGTATTCCCTCAAAGCTCATTGGGCTTTGTAAGATGACGTTAACTGATACTAGGTCCTCAGTTAAAATAGGAAAGAACCTCTCCGAACAGTTTTGTACCAAAAGAGGTTTCAGACAGGGATACGGCCACATGTTACTTGGCTATGTTACTATACTAGCCACATGTTACTTGCTTATGCTGACGACATTTACATCATAGGACGTTCAGTAAAGGATGTAAGTGAGTCTGGGTCTGGCGGTGAACGACGAAAAGATAAAGTTGATGGTGTCGACGCGCAATGCGTCCATAGAACTCAGACCAACTGTGGATGTTGGTTCATATAATTTTGAGGTAGTTAAAGACGTCGTTTTGCTACTTTGGTTTAAGTAATCGATTTAAAAACAACAAGTAAAAAAGCGTTAAGTTCGGCTGGAGCCTTTGGTGGTGGAGCTTTGTGACACGTCGACAATTTTGGGTGTAGAACTCTTGCGACCAATGGAAACCTCAAATATCGAATTACCGCTATTTAGATAAAAAATTGAAATACAATTATAAAAATACCGAAAATAGGGATTTATCGTTTTATGGGGGCTATACCGAAACATGGACCTATTTTGACAATTTTTTACAGTGATAATTGGGGCTGTACCGATACATGGACCTACATATGTCGACCCCTCAAAATACCGTATATCGGTAGGCACCGTTATATGGGGGCTATATCAAAACATGGACCTTTGTTTATTATGTTTTGATGGAGAAATTTCGTGGCTGCAGGGAACCTCAAATGTCCAATTTCGGGTAGTGCAGACAAAAAAATAGCTTAAATCCTATAAATAGCGAAAATCCGTGCGGAGTTATTTTTTTCCTTTTTTTTCTCCCATCGGACGCCTCCCCAGGTGGTGGATAGGGGAACGTTCATCAGATATGGTGGGTACCGCAAAAATAAAATATGCGGGGCGAACCAAAAATAAAAAAGGAAAACAAAGGCAGCGTCTGATCAACAGTTGGCGGCAGCAAACAGCGTCTGAATTCCAGGAGGAGCGGCTGAATATGTAGACGGAAACTATAAACCCTTCAGAAGGCAAGAGGAAACCACTGAAGTAAAATCCCTTGCAAACCATGCATCTATGAATACGAACAACAATACACGGCCCTCAGTCTCCGGCCAAACGAGGGTGCTAAGAATCCCCGGAGGTAAAACAAAAAATACTTTAAATATCGGAACATGGAACATACGAAGTCTTTATGAATCTGGCAAACTGGCAAACACGATATCTGAAATGAAGAAACTGAAAATAGATATACTAGGAGTGTGTGAAACTTGGTGGCCTGATAGTGCAGATTTCACCTCGCAAAACATGAAAATCTATTACTCTGGAAATCTGGACAGAAACCATAGGAATGGGGTAGGAGTAATCATGAAGGAAAGTATAGCAAGAAGCGTAACAGGTTACATACCGAAATCGGACCGAACTATGTTTATACAACTCGATGCAAAACCAGTGAAAATAAATATAATTCAAATATATGCTCCCACAGCTGACAAAAGCAAAGATGAAATAGAAAACTTCTATGAAGAAATTAACGACCTACTAAAATTAACAAAACCTCACGAAATTACCATTATCCAAGGTGATTTTAATGCCAAAGTTGGCAAACATATGGTCCCTGGAATTACAGGTCACTATGGTTTAGGATCAAGAAACGAAAGAGGTGACAGACTTGTACAATTCTGTCAAGAATACAAAATGATTATAACTAACACATTGTTTAGCTTGCCTGCAAGACGCCTCTATACATGGAAATCACCCCTGGGCAGAAAGGACAATATTATTAGAAATCAGATTGATTATATTCTTATTAATAAACGCTTCAGCTCAAGCGTAAAAAAGACTTCGACGTACCCGGGGGCGGACGTGCCATCGGATCACAACTTATTAATGTCTAAATTACGAATTAAACTTTCTGCACATGCTAAGCGGGCCAACCACAAGAAAAAGATTGATGTACAGAAACTAGAGGAGCCAATAGTACGAACAAATGTAAAACAACTTTTAAGCAACAAACTCACCTCAGTAAACAGTGAAGATGGAGAAAATATTTGGGAATCCATAAAATGTGTCATTAAAACAATTGCTTACAACAATCTTTCCTACACAGGAAAACCACAAAAAAAAGATTGGATGACAAAACAGATACTGGACTTAATGGAAGAACGGCGAAAATATAAAAACACGAATTACGAATTGTACTACGAAATAAACAGGGAAATACAAATTAATATACGCCATGCCAAAAATGAATACCTTAATGACCAATGCAGGGAAATAGAGCGACTGCAACAATTACACGACGACTTCAATCTTCACAAAAAAATTAAGGAAGCTGCTGGGATATACTACAGAGGAATACCAAAAGTGTTATATAATGAAAATAATCAAGCGGTCTTGGATACTACTGAACAGAAAAATATATGGAGCAATTACATAAAAACCATTTTTACTGACGAAAATCGGTCAATCTATGAAAGACGGGTAGACCAACAATTATCCGGGATACCTATCACAAGAACAGAGGTTGAAACAGCCATAAAGGCATTAAAAGATAAAAAAGCGTGCGGTCCTGACGAGATTCCTTCAGAATTGTTAAAGTTAATTGATGGTAATAACGTAAACCTTCTTACGAAACTTTTTAACTACGTTCACGAAACTGGTAAATATCCCAAAGATTGGCTTACATCAACTTTTATAACCATCCCTAAAAAAAGTCGTCCAAAATTCTGTAATGACTACCGACTAATTAGCCTAATGAGCCATGCACTCAAAATATTTCTGAAGATCATTCACTCCAGAATCTACATGAAATGTGAAAAGGCTATGGGGACCAGCCAGTTTGGGTTTAAGGATGGGATGGGAACCCGCGAAGCTCTATTCGCTTTACAAGCGTTAGTTCAAAAATGCCGAAATTCGCAGAAAGACGTGTTCCTATGCTTTATTGATTATGAAAAAGCATTTGACACGGTCCAACATGACAAAATGATCGAGATTTTATTGTCCATTGGAGTAGAAGAGAAGGAGGTTGAATGCATAAAAAATTTGTACTGGCACCAAACAGCGCAAGTCAACGTCAATGGCGAACTGATCGAAAATATTAATATTTCCAGAGGTGTTAGACAAGGTTGTGTCCTTTCCCCTCTATTATTCAACATATACGCTGAACGAATATTCCAAGAATCAATAAATGGTGTCCGGAAAGGAATATATGTAAATGGAACGTTCATTAACAACGTAAGGTATGCCGATGACACCACTCTCATAGCCGATAATATGACAGCACTTCAAGAACTGGTTAACAGATTGACCACTTGCAGCGAAAAATACGGTCTTAAAATTAACATCAAAAAAACGAAATACATGGTCATCAGTAAACATCATACATATGCTAATACGGCCCCATTAAAAATTAATGAAATAAATGTGGAAAGAGTCCAAAGTTTTAAATATCTTGGAGCGATAATCAACGACGAATGGGACATTTCTAAAGAAATAGCCTGCAGGATTGAAATGGCCAGAGACACATTCTTTAAATATAAAAAAAGTTTTTACAAGCCATAACGTAAACTTAAAAACCAAAATAAGATATATGAAAACATATGTATGGTCTGTCCTATTGTATGGCATGGAAACATGGACCTTAAAATCCGTAGATATGAAAAAACTGGAAGCATTTGAGATGTGGACATATCGCCGCATCTTAAAGATATCATGGACACAATTCATATCAAATAATGAGGTTCTAAGAAGATTACATAAAGAAAAAGAACTGCTGAACAACATAAAGAGACGGAAAACGGCATACTTGGGCCACATTATGAGGAATCCGAAATACAAACTGCTGCAAAGTATTATCCGTGTAAACATTGAAGGAAGGCCTACTAGAGGGAGGAAACAACTACTATGGATCAACAACATCCAAGAATGGACCGGTATACGTGATGTCATAAATCTGCTAAGCGAAGCCAGAAACAGAGAGACTTTTGCCGATATTATAAACAATATTTAATAATTTAAGTATTATAATATAAAACTATTGTAATAATATTCTTATATTTGCATTTTGGTCGCCAACATTCGAAAATCGAATAGGCAAATAAAGAAGAAGAAGAAGCGAAAATCGGGAGGTACCGTTATATGGGGCTATATGCAAACATAGACCTATGTTGACAATTTTTGGTGGAGAGGTGTGGTGACCACTGAATACTTCAAATGTCAAATTACAGCTAGTTCGGTTAAAAATTTTAGGTAAAATCCTCAAAATGCCGAAAATCGGAAGGTGCCGTTATATGGGGGCAATATCCAAACATGGACCTATGTCGATAATTTTTTGAATATAAGTTTTGTGGTCACTAGGAACCTAAATCATAGCTAATTCAGTCTAAAAATGTGACTAAAAATGTCAAAAACCTGAAATAGGGCGGTGCCGTTATATGGGGGCTGTTCCAAAACATGGACCTATGTCCACAAATTTTGTTATATAAGTTTCTTGACACTTAAGAACCCTAAATGTCAGATTATAGCTAATTCGGTCTGAAAATATAGCTAAAACATCAAAATACCGGAAAGTGGGGGATACCGTTATATGGGGGCTGTACCAAAACGTGGACCGATATAGCCCATCATCGATCAAAAGAGGAATTTTTCCAAAATTTCTGCGTCCTGTCTCCATTTTTGTGGATGCTAGAGTGATTACCACAGACGGACGGACGGACAGACATGCATAGATTCGATTAGAACTATTTTTGGCAATCCTTTCCATAAATGTGGGACCACTGCGCCATGTATCGGTAACTCCCGATTTTTGGTATTTTTAAGGTTTTAGCAATATTTTTTGACCGAACTTCCTGTCATTTAACATCATTTTACATAGGTCCATGTTTCGGTATAGTCCCCATATAACGGTACCTCCCGTTTTTCGGTATTTTGAGGGTTTTAGCTACATTTTCTACATAACTACCTGTAATTTGACGTTTTAGGTTCCAAGAGATCACAAAATATCTTCACCAAAAATTCGCAATCATAAATGCATGCTTTGGTGTTGCCCCACATAACGGTACCTCCCCATTTTCGTTGTTTTTTGCGATTTTTGGCTAAAACTTTTAATCGAACTAGTTGTAATTTGCCATTTGAGATTCTCAATGGTCCCAACACGTATCCACCAATATTTGTCAACATAAACCCATGTTTTGGTATAATGGTACCTTCCGATTCGTTATTTTGAGGATTTTTATTTCATTTGAGGTTCTTAGCGGTCACAACACCTCTCCACTGAAATTTGTCTCCACTGAAATTATAGGCCCATTTTTTCGTATAACATATAACAGTACCTCCCGATTTGAAGTATTTCGAGAATTTTAACTACTTTATGACAGAACTATCTGTTATTTGACATTTCACGTTCAAAGTGGTCACAAAACTTCTCCACCAAAAATTGCCAATAGTCAGGAATTTAGCTACGTGTGTTGACCGAAATATCTGTAATTTGACATTTGAGGTTCCCAGAGGTCACAAAATTTTCCACCAAAAATGTTCAACATAGGTCCACATTTTGATATAGGCTCCGCATAAAGGTGGCGCCCTATTCAATAAATTGTTTGATACATTTTCTGACTCTATATACGCATTTGAAATTTCGCTCTTTTTTAACTTGTTTGAATTAATCTTGTGATTGTAACCCTCTGTGCTTCGTAATAAGGGCCTCGAGAACACCCTGCTGGAATATACCGATCGTCGGTAAGAAATACCACGATGTGCAAGGTTCAGTTGCTTTCTTCCAGAGCTATCGTGAACATTATTGAACAGAAAAATGTAGGAGGTACCCGAAGAAGTTGATCAACATGGTCCAACTTTGAACTTAAACAAACTTTGAATAAAACAATATTTGGAAGTCCAAGATTTCAACCAGTTCGAGAGTTATGGTGCACTAAAGCCAGCCGAACGGACAGGGATAAATTGTCTGAAACCGATTTCATCCAATATACTTGGGATCCAAACTAATTATTTTGATGAGATTTTTAACCGTATTAAAGTGTATGTAGCAATGTTGGGGTGTAGATTAAACAGTACGAGTATACTTACATAACATCAAAATATATTTCTTCAAGCATGGTTTTCAATCTCACTTACCTACAAAGAAATTAAAATAAGAAACAAATTAATTAGTCGTAATTTTTAAATAATTTAATATATCGTAAAAAATGGAAACATACTTCAATTTAAAGATTTTTAAATTTTAAATTTCATTTAAGATTTACTTTTAAATGTTAAACTAAAATTTAAAATCTTCTATTTAAAAAAAAAGTAATTATGAGCATAAAAATGGTCATAAAATGTTCGCTAATTACCCATATTCAAGTTATTAACAACTTCTTTTTGGGGGTGACCAAATAAATATCGCTCATTTACTCAAAGAGTGACACATCTCAAAAAATCAAGTTTCAAGAAAAACGCGTTTTAAGTTGGCTATTCAAATTTGTCTTTCTAACTTAAAAAGGTCATTACACAACAAATAAAATAACTACTTGAACCATATTTTGCAAACACCTAAGTAAATATCAGTACTAATTTTCTGTGCAAGATCAAGCATGATTTGAAGTGTTTTAGTGCTTCATAAACGCAAAAAACTTTTTGGTTGAATTATGCCAAACCAGTAGTAAATGTGCTGTCACTCGTTGAGTTTTAGAGATATGATCATGAAAATTTGACACAAGATAATGTAGAAGTCGTAGAAAAAACAGAAATTCCCAACTCAGAAAACGCATTTTTCAGTTATGCCACTCTTTGAGTAAATGAGCGATATGTTTGTACGTACAGTAAGTGAAAGGCAACACTAATAAAAAATTCAAAAAGTATTCTTTTTTTTTTATTTCACTCTCAAAAATGGCATGTAAATGTGTTCCCGAGCTACAAAATAGTGCATAAAAAACTCGTAAAACTCTTAAAAATATGCTTTTATGTTCGCATACACCATCACACATTAAAGACAACACAAAGTATGCTATGTGTGCTCGCCCGAAATCTGAGTTATGTTGAGAGTAGTTTTTTCTGCTCCATAGTTTAAGGTTCACATAAATATTTTATAAACTATGTAAAGCACTTTACTTAGAGGGACAGTGGATGTGAAATAAAAAATGTGTTTATGATGGCTGTGAATCAGAGAAGGTCTAGTAGGAAAGATAATAAAAACTAATGTGTCTTTGGTTTGAACTCATATTTAATATAGGAGAAACTAATTTTAGTGGGAGAAGTTTGGTAAATACACAAAAAAAATCTGTAAAGAAATCAATACAAAAAATATGTGACCATTTGACGACAATTTTTTTTATTAAATGTTTGATTACTTCAAGCTCGAGGTCAGTTGTAGAAATATTTATTTATTTTATCAATATTTCGCAATATTTTCAATTGCATCTTGAGGATGCGATCTACAACAATTTTAAATACAATAATAAAAAAATATCATTAAAATCACAGAAGTTGCAGTAGTTAATGCTGTAGCAAAAATTGTTTTTAAATTATAGTAGATCAGGTCCTGAAAATGGAATTATAGAAATTGTGAAATATTGATAATACATAAATAAATTATTTCTAAAACTGACCTCGAGTTTGAATTAATCCAACAATTAATAACACCCATAAGAACGTTAAAAACTTGGGTTTGGTCGTCGGATTAAGAACCCTCCCCTAGAAAAAACAGCCTACTATGAAAAAACGAAAGAAAAGAAAAACAAACCCCTTTAAAGTTGACGAACCCCGCAAATGTTTTAAGGACCATGATCTGCGAATCTGCACTTGAAATGTTCACACTCCTAATAGAGAATGTGTGGTCTTTGCATTGGCAGACGTACTTGAAAAGTACAAGGCCGGTATTACTGCCATACAGGACATACGATGGATTGGGAAAGGCGTCAGAACAACACCTAAAGGTGACGCACTGTATTATAGCTCCCATAACGTAAAGCATGAGTTTGGTTGCGGATTCGTAGTTAGTCGGAGACAAAAACATCTGGTATCCAGCTTCCCCCCGTGAATGAAAGACTTGCTGCAATTCGAATAAAAGATAAGTTCTTCAACATAAGCTTTATTTGCGCTCATGCTTCCACTAAAGAAAAGGACGAACAGAGCAAAGATATATTTTACGAGCGCTTAGAAGAAACTTATAACCGTTGCCCTGCCCATGACAGTAAAATCATTCTAGGCGATTTTAATGCCAAAATTGAAATATATTTGGCCCAACATTCGGGAAATTCTGTCTCCACAGTGAAACATCTGACAATGGTATGAGGCTGATAGACTTTGCAGCTGCAAAAAACATGGTAGTTTGCAGTGCCAGATTTAATCATCTCGGCACCTGGGCACCTGTCTGTCTCCAGATCAAAGAAAAAGTAATCAAATTGATCATGTTGTGATAGATGGAAGACATTCATCGAGCGTGTTGGATGTACGATCGTTCCGAGGAGAAAACATTGATTCGGACCCCTCTAAACGTTGGAAATAAAGCACGAACAGACACAACGCGGAAGTTGGACATCCATAGGCTGCAAACACGACAGATAGCCATAGCATATACCACTCAACTAGCCCAATTGCTTAATGAGAGCACTCCTTGTCCCGATAACATAACAACACAATGGCAATGCAAACAGCCGCAAAATCCATACTTGGATTCCAGAGACCTCCACAAAGGAATTCATGGTATGACCCGGAGTGTCGCGCTGCTACCGAAGAGGAAAATGCGGCATATAGAGCAACTTTACAATCAGTAGCAACGCGTAGCGCGCGAGAGAGATACAGGGAGAAAAGGAGAGAAGAGAAACGTCTTTTCCGCAAGAAAAAGAGAGAAATGGAAAAGCGGGAGTGTGAAAAAATCGAGATGTGCAAGGGCCAGAATGAAGTCCGAAAATTCTACCAAAGAGTGAAACATCAAACAGATGGCTTTGGAACAGGCACATCCTCCTGTAGAGACCAGCAAGGTAATCTGGTAACATATAGCGTGCTCAGGATATGGAAGGAACATTTTTTCAATCTGCTGGTATCCAATAGTAGCGAAAACGATGATCCAATCCCAGAAGATGGTATAGAATGTATACCACCCGGCCAAGATGAGGCAAAAACAGCAATCAACCGGCTGAAGAAAAATAAAGCAGCAGGAGCCGATGGCTTAGAAGCCGAGCTGTTTAAAACCGGAGGCGACGCGCTGATAAGGTGTATGCCTCAGCTAGTTAGCAATATCTGGCAGGAAAAACGCGTACCCGACGATTGGAACCTGAGCATCCTGTGTCCCGTCCACAAGAAAGGAGATAAGACAGTATACTTCAACTATAGGGGCATAAGTCTTCTCCCTATTGCCTATAAGATAATGTCAGGGATACTGTGCGAACGACTAAAGCCAATGGTCAACGAAATAATTGGACCATACCAATGTGGCTTTAGACCTGGTAAGTCCACCATTGACCAGATATTTACCCTGCGGCAAATCCTTGAGAAGACCCAAGAGATGCAGATCGACACATATCACCTTTTTGTCGATTATAAAACAGCTTTCGACAGTCCCCTCCGATCAGTGACCAATAGTCACATGTTACTTGCTTATGCTGATGACATAGACATCATGGGACGATCAGTAAATGAAGTAACTGATACCTTTAGGAAGGTCGAAGCAGAATCTGCGAAAGTGGGTCTGGCGGTAAACGGCGAAAAGACCAAATTGATGGTGTCGACGCGCAAAGCGTCCATAGAGCTCGGACCAACTGTGAAAGTTGGTACCTACAATTTTGAGGTAGTTAAAGACTTCGTCTACCTCGGCACTGCCATAAACACAACAAACAACATCAGTTGTGAAATAAGAAGAAGAATTGTATTGGCCAACAGATGCTACTATGGTCTAAGTAAGCAATTTAAAAACAAAGCCACATCTCGTCAAACAAAAATAACACTATACAAAACGCTGATACTACCCGTGCTAATGTATGGCTCCGAAGCATGGGTACTTGCGCAAGCAGATAAGGCAGTGCTTGGTGTGTTTGAGAGAAAAATTCTTCGAAAGATGTACGGACCGATCTGCGTTGACGGTGAATATCGACATCGTATGAACCAGGGGCTATATCAGGTATACAAAGACATGAATATAGTTAAACGCATCGAGATGCAACGATTGCGTTGGCTAGGTCATATCATAAGAATGAACAATGATGAACCCGCTAAAAAGGCGTATGAATACATGCCATATGGCGGTGCACACGGAATCGGGAGGCCTAAGCTTCGATGTAGCATACAAGTGGATGAAGAAATGAAAAGGCGCGCTATTCCAAAAAGCGAAGCGAAAACAGAGAGAAGAGGAGATCTTTTCTCAGTTCGGTCTATGGAACAAATGTTCTGTAATGGCCAGCTAAGTAAGTAAGTAATAACAACATAAAGGTCGAAAATATCAAATACTTTTGTTTTTTGATATTATTAGAAAAATTTAAAAAAAAAACTGTGTTCAGATATTGAATTGGTCCTCAAGAAATAATATTTTTTTCCTTCATAGGAAAATAGTCCTCCATACCTAATAAATCTTTTTTATAAAAAACCAACCAACGTAGGAAGAACTTCATTCTTGCAAATTAAATAATAATCGTGACTTCTTGTAAATTAAATACATACATAAAAATATTTGATCATTTTTCACTTTGAGTCACAGTTCTTAGTACATCTATCTATGGTCCTCAATGATCGACAATTGTTATCCAAAAAATCAATTCACAGTCACTAAAAACTCGTTTGTATAAAAGCAGCCAATATTTCTTATGTACTAAGGATATTTTCCTGACGATTTGGTCCTGTATTTCATCCACTGTCCTCCAACACATTTCATTATAAAGCTGTAACAACGAATTTTGTTAAAAGCACACATTTTATGAGGACCAAGTGCACAAGGCAGGCATCTCAACTAAATAGAACAATAAAAACACAACATCACAACAGCAGCAACAACGGTGGCAGCAATAACAAACAATAGCAGCTACATACAATAAATACAACAAGAAGAACAACAAAACAAAATTAATTAAAATGACATAAATATTTTAACAGCCATTCAACTGGAGTAGTAAAACGTAAAAAAAACACACAGGACAAAAAAGAAAAATAAGGAACAGAACAAAAACGAATCAACTTAAGAACCTGCAGAAGCTAACAAAATAATTTGCTGTAAGACATGCAGGAGGATGTTGTTACATTAACTACGCACGCACAAACAGACAGACACAAACTAACGCACACACATTCAAGTCCAAGTCAATGGACTCGCACGTACGCACACATAGTACAAATTTAATTCAAAATAAACAGAAACAAACAAAATAACAAAAAAATACAGAAAAACAAAAATACGAAACGCAACTTTACAAAAGTGAGACATGCCACACAGCAGCAGCTGGTGGTCTTGCTGTTGCATTTCCGTCTCTGTATAAAACAAAAGACCACTTTGAGGAGCAGAAGAAGAATTTTATATTTTAATTTTCACTTTACTTTGTGCAACAACTTTGTTAGGATATATATTTTTGTTATTTGTTTTGTACTATGTTGTAGTTTTGCTTTCTTAATTTCATTGAATTCCACAAATATGCTTGTAGATGTGAGAATATACATATATTAGGGTAGAAGGAAGGTAAAATTATAAAAATTATTTTTCCGCTTAAATTTTTATTTTTCGCTAAAGCTTTTCGCCTAATCTCGTAGAAGATATCCAATATGCAGCCAAAATTATTAGACCTAGAGGGGCTGGATCACAATGCTGGAGTTTAGATAAATAAGCACTAAGCACCTTGAGGAGGCGCATTAACTTCGATTGGGGAGCAGTAGTAATTATCCGATTTAAGACATGGCCCATACTTAAGGGCTTAAACCTACTTATCTCTTTCAAAAATTATTGGCTTATTTTGAAGTACAGGCAGTATAGAGTATACTGCCAAAAAAATTCAAGTCGATCGCTTAAGATGTGAGTTTTGGAATTTTATTGTGATTTGTATGTAGCATATAGAGTGACGCAGGGGATGGAAGATACCAGGGAACGGTCCTGACCGACTCTGACATGGCAAAGACCAGCATTTATTTTGGTCCCTCTTTCACCTCAAGTGGACACTGACCTCCCCGTGGTGTCACCTGGTTAACTGCCTTTAACACCCGTAAAACGTAGTGAGCTAACATGTACCGCGCGTTCACCCATAAGAACGTTAAAAACTTGGGTTTGGGCGTGGGGTTAGTAACCCTCCCCTAGAAAAAGCAGCCTTTTATGAAAATACTACAGAAAGGAAAAACGAACTCCCCTACAGTTGACGACCCACGCAAACGTTTAAAGGACCATTATCTGCGAATCTGCACCTGGAATGTTCGCACTCTTTATAGAGAAGGTGCAGTTTACGCATTGGCAGATGCACCTGAAAAGTATGTACAAGGCCGACACTAAGGCCTACTTACATAAGCTGCCTCGCCTGCTTGCCTTGCTTGCTTCTGATAAAACAATAAAAAAGGAAAGGGCAACCCAGTTCGAAATTTGCTCGGCTTCCTTTATTCTTTTATTTTTATTATGTCAAAAATGAAGCAGGTAAGCAAGGCAACCAGGCAAAGCAGCTTATGTTCCCAGGCCTTTACTGCCATACAGGAAATACGATGGAACGGGAAAGGCGTCACAACAACACCTAAAGGTGACGCACTGTATTATAGCAGCCATGACACAAAGCATTAGTTTGGTTGCGGAGTTGTAGTTGGTTGTTGGTTAAAACATCTGGTCTCAATCTTCACCCCCAGTGAATGAAGGACTCGCTGCAATTCGATTAAAAGCAAAATTCAAAATCAGCTTTATTTGCGCTCATGCTCCCACTGAAGACAAGGACGAATAGACCAAAGATATATTTTACGAGCGCTTAGAAGAAACTTATGACCGTTGCCCTGCCTATGACATTAAAATTGTACTAGGCGATTTTAACGTCAAAATTGGAAAGGAGAATATCCTTGGCCCAACATTCGGGAAATTCAGTCTCCAGAGTGAAACATCTGACAATGGTATGAGGCTGATAGACTTTGCAGCTGCAAGAAACATGGTAGTTAGCAGTACCAGATTTAAGCATCTCGATATTCATAATGGCACCTGGCTGTCGCCAGATCAAAGCAGAAGAAATCAAATTGATCACGTTGTGATAGATGGAAGACATGCATCAAGCGTGTTGGATGTACGGACCACTACCTTGTTGCAGCAAAGGTACGTACCAGATTAAACGTAGCAAACAAAGTGCGAACAGACACAACACGAAAGTTGGACATCGGTAAGCTGCAATCACCACAGATAACCAAAGCATATTCCACTCAACTGGCCCAACTGCTTAATCAAAGCACTCCCCGTCCCGATAACATATCAGGACAATGGCAAAACATTGCCCTATCCATGCAAACAGCCGCAAAATCAGTACTTCGATACCAGAGACCTCCACCAAGGAATCCGTGGTATGACCAGTAGTGTCGTGCTGCTACCGAAGAGAAAAATGCGGCATATAGGGCTACTTCACAATCAGTAGTAAAGCGTAGCGCACGATAGAAGTATCGGGAGAAAAGGAGAGAGGAGAAACGTCTTCCGCAGGAAAAAGAGAGAGATGGAAAAGTGGCACAATCTACACCAATAGCCACATTTTACTTGTTTATGCTGATGATATAGACATCATGGGACTAGCAGTAAAAGAAGTAACCGATACCTTTATAAAGGTGGAAGGAGAATCTGCTAAAGTGGGTCTGGCGGTAAACGGCGAGAAGACTATGTTGAATGTGTTGACGCGCAATGCGTCCATTGAAATCGCACCAACTGTTGAAGTTGGTTCCTATAATTTTGAGGTAGTAAAAGACTTCGTATACCTCGGCACTGCAGTAAACACAACAAACGGCATCAGTTGTGAAATAAAAAGAAGAATTGTATTGGCCAACAGATGCTACTTTGGCTTTAGTAAGCACTTCAAAAACAAAGCCACAACTCGTCAAACAAAAATAACGCTTTATAAAACACTGATATTACCCGTGCTGATGCATGGTTCCGAACCCTGAGTACTTGCGCAAGCAGATAAAGCAGTGCTTGGCGTGTTTGAGAGAAAAATTCTTCGAAAGACCTACGGACCAATCTGCGTTCTTTAAAAAATTTTACATAAATGGAATCCTTTACACGCGATTATAATATTTGCGAAAACGCGTGTCATAAATTACAGAGATACGCGAGTAATATGGGTATCTTACGCAAAATAGGAGTATTTTTACGTATTTTTGATGGGTGCTAAGGAAACCGGATCCGCATCAAAATCGTATGCACATTGCGTGACTTTTACCCACTTTAAGGTTTTTGGCATTGTGGGATGCAACTGATGGCACACAATGGCCACTGAGTGAAGCATCGAAACATGCATAAAAATTGAAAGAGATTGATTCGCTGTATCTAAAATCGGATGCGCATCAACCGACCTTAACTAATTCGCGAATAACAAACATTTTAATTTTCATATTTTTTTGAATGATTGTAATTTGAATATTACTCTTAATTTCTATAAAAACGGTTTCATATTTTTCTATGCATTGTGTAGATTCTGTAGATCTTTTCAATTTATTTTTTAGAGGTTTGTGCGGACTCTGGTGAAGGATAATTTGGATTTATTTCAAGATTTTTTTATTATTTGTTGATTTTCGCGAAAAAAATAAATTTAGTAAATATTTAAACATCTACAAATAGATATGGAATGCTGTTAGCGATTTATGCATAAATTTTCTAATAAAAACAAATAAGACATTTTTAAATATTTTTTCTTTATATGAGAATAAAAACCGCTATAACTCTTGCGCGCCCCGGCCAATTTTGTGAACGCGAACGGATTTGAAACCAAAATTATAATGTGCATGCATTCACCACACATATTTAACATTATTTCTAATATATTCCAAAAAATTTTCAGCAGTGAAAATCCGTTTAATCTTCAATTTGTTGTGAATAAAAAATTAGAAGAAAAAAATTATCCAATTATGATAAATAAAAATCTCTCTCTAATTTTTAAAATAAATTAGTATTTTTTTTAAGAACACCGTTCATCGTAGGTCTGAACCTGCCCATTGCACAGTGTCCAATTTTACGAAAAACCTGGCCAAAACTCTAAAAATGAATGGACTTTGACCTAACCTTGGGTTCATATGTATTTTGGGTGGCTGGCTTCATTTTTCATTTTATTTAACCTTAGACGATCATTAAATGGGTCTTTTTGGTCCTTCTCCTATAAAATGTGATCGTATAAGATCAAAATATTTTACAAATTTGTTCGCCATCAACTTTTACTATAGGTCCTAGGATACACCAAAACTCTATATCTTACCTAAACTCAAAAATATGCAAAATTAAAAATATGCAAAATTAAGGTCGTACTTTATGTGAATATTGGCAAAATTGACATACAAAACATTATTCTTGAAGAATGACGTCAAAGACAAGAATGTTTTCAGCTAAATTTCACTATAAGTCACCAAAGAAATGAAATCTCTATTTGCATTACATACCAAGGAAATGTCGGTATCCCTTTTTCCAAAAAACCAACCAAACTAAAATAGAAGTGCAAGCTTCTACAATTTCTACAGTTTTGGAAATATTTGAGCTAAGATTACTTGGAATCCTTACAATTTCGGTATATGGTGTCCTTAGCAACTTTACTGACTATATGCGAGGAATATTTTAGAAGAATAAACCCTCGTGCGCGTCATATAATTGGTCTTTTTGGTCCCTTTTTCCACAAATCGTTAAAATCTATATATATATATATATATATATATATATATATATATATATATAAAATTCTCCTGTCACGGTGTTCGGCTTTGAACTCCTCCGAAACGGCTGGGCCGAATTTGATGAAATTTTGTATGTGGAGTTTGTAGGTCTGAGAATAGGTTTTTAACTACTTTTTATAGTGGTCAGTGGAGTGACCAGGGTACCTCCCCCACAAAATTTTTTAAGAAATCGTGAAATTAAAGTTATTTTTGAACGTTTTGTTTAAAAAACGTTTGCAATAATATGATTTTTACTGTCTTGATCTTGAATGGTCATCTCGGAAATGGAATATCGCGGTCAACCCAATTTTTCAAAAATGTATAATTATAGATAATATCCTTAATTTTAGTAAGCGTGACTACTAAAACGCTTTTAACCCGGGCTCCAATAGGTGGCAAAGCGCGATCAATCCCACATTTTAGAATACAGTACAACACCGATAATGTGCATTGGTCACTAAAACGACGGGCCAACAATGCGGTTCGAAAATCTAGAGGGATCAATATTTAACTGATAAATTGTAAATAGATTACAAAGGCTTACACGGAAATCCAAAACGACGGGCCAGCAACGCGGAACCGGGTCAGCTAGTCTCCTATAAAATGTGATCGTATCAGATCAAAATATTCTAGAAATTTCTTCGCCATAAAATGTTACTATAGGTCCTATAATATATCAAAACTCTAAATTTTACCTAAATGCCAGGAAGTTACCCTATACTATATTCTGATATTCAGAATCAAAGAAAATGTGACCATATCTGCAAGACAAAATATCACATAACAAGTAAAAAAGTGTCAGTCGGCTTTGCCGACAGATATATACCCTCAGCCAATGTAAAGTGAAACTTTCACATACGGACAGATCGAATGTATTTAAGGTCTCTTCAGAATTTTGCGGCCCTTTTTGGACATTTGAACTTGTTGAACCTTTGTACGAGAGGTACCCTTAGGGAGGACAAAATATTAGGAGATCTAAAGTTTGGAGCAAATTGGTTGGACCAAATCGGTTGAACTGTTCGAGAGTTATCGACAGCCATATATGGTGATATGGGATTTTTTACACCTTTCGGGCTGTTTTCATAAGAAATATGGACTTGGCCCTGAAAAAACTTTTACCGTCGTAATGGAGGTAGCGAATGCAAGTTGCTTCAACAAAAATCAAAGTGATTCGAGAGGAGGTCTTAAAGTGAACTTATCCGAAATTTTGTGTAAGAGGTACCAGAAGGAGAAGACAAATATAGTCCATATTCAAAACTGATCTATATCTGGTAGATATATTAGGATGTGCAAAGTATGGATTACATCGGTCACTCCCTTCAGAGTTATCGTGCGCACAATTTTTCCGAACATTTTTGAAATTTTGTGGGGGAGGTATCTGAAAGAGTATACCGATATGGCTTTTTTTCGAATTTAAACTATGTTTGGACAAAATATTACGAAGGCCAAATTTTGGACCGAATCGGCAAATCCGTTCGAGAGTTATCTTGCGCTCCATCCACTACACACGGTGTTATAGGGGCTTTTTGCATTTTTCAGGCTATTTTATCAGGAAGTATGGACTTGCCCCTGATGAAACCTATACCGTTATATGGGGGGCAAACAAGTTGTTTCAACAAAATTCAAAGCGATTCGAGAGCAGGTCCTAATCTGAACATATCCGAAATTTTGTTTGTGAGGTACCCGAAGGAGTGGACCGATTGAGTCCATATTGGAACCTCATCTAAGTCTGGTAGAAATTTCACGATGTGCAAAGTATGGACCAAATCGGTTACTCCCTTCAAGAAATATTGTGCGCACAAATTTTCCGAATATTTTCGAACTTTTGTGGGGGAGGTACCTGAAGGGGTGGACAGATATCACCCATCTTTGAACTTAAACTAAGTTTAGACAACATATTACGAAGGCCAAATTTTGGACCGAATCGGTTAATCCGTTCGAGAGTTATCGTGCGCTCCAGCCAGCAGGACAGACAGACGGACGGATATTGCTAAATCAACTCCAAATTGTCTGAAACACATTTCGTCCAAACATACTTGGGGTCTAAAACCATTATTTCGATGAGGCACATTTTGCCCGTATGAAAGTGTAAATACCCTCGTTAGCATAAATGCTGAGGGTATAAAAACGAAAAGTGCAAATATGTGCAAGGTGTTTCGATGGAAATTGGTAAACAACTCTTCCCTCTTTATGAAATGATAAGGTACACAGCCCAACTCGATCTTACTCACAACTATTTGCATCATTTATTTTGAAAATTGACCTTGACAAAAAATCAGCAAGTACGGACATCAATTTTTAAAGAACGCACACTTCATTGGCGAAACTAAACAACTTAAATTTTGAAACAAAGAAAAAATGCCAAATAGGGTCACTTTGACCTGTTTTTATACCCACTTATTAAACAAGAAACGTACATATTTTTTCATAACGGAAAATTGGACACTTTGCATTGGCAACATATTTGATTTTGCCAAAATAGCGCTTTTATTCTCTCTCAGAGGAAACCAGTTTATGAACTCTTGTGCCAATGTTCATAATATACATGAACACTATGAACATTTATGAATACTATTCATAATATGTGTGAAATATTTTTTCTGATTTAAATTTCTAAATTTTTTTCTTGACGGTAAAATGACAGATAACCAAAATGTTTATTAAACAACTGGAAAAGTCGGAATTGGTTGACTTTTCCATCTATTAATACATCAGCTACCGCAAATTTCCAAAAATTCCCAACCATTTATTTGTTGTAAGAAATCACCTACAAAACCACAAACATAAAAACAATTAACGGGGAAGAACGAGCATTGCATTGCAACTAATGTTGAAAACTTATAAAGAAAAAGAAAAAAACTTGAAAATATAATCAAGAGGAAAGTAGAAGAGAAAGAGAGGGAAAAACAGAAGAGTAGTGTTCTTTTAACGGAAGTTAAAACAATTTAATTCTTAGCAACTTCCTGCGTTTAATTGAATGACTATACACGAAGAACAACTCATACACACAAACAGACATTCCCACACAAATAAATATGTTCCTCTTGTTGCAATACTCTTACACACACACTTATGAACAATGAAATTTATGGCAGCGAAATGTGAGTTTGTGTTGTTTGTTTATTCAATTTTTTTTTGCTTTGCGATATGGACATGAAACAAGTCCTGTACCAAATGAAGAAGAATCCACAGATTTCTAGTTTCTTTTCTTTGCCAAGAAGAACTGAAAATATATGGCAAATGAAACTAACAGGCAGACAAAGTGGAAAAAATGAAGAAAAATTAAATTAAAATTTATAAAAAAACAACAACAAAGAAGAAAAGCAAAATAAGAGATGATACAAGGAAATCAACGGCAAACTACACAACGGCAATTATCATTAAATGTATGTCAACTACATAAATTTCTGTACGCACTTGGGTTGTGGCTGCTTGCTGATACATCTTCTCATAATTTTTATTTTTGTTTTCTGTTTTTTCTGCTTCCATTTTGAATGGACAACTTTATAAACACGTTTCATAGTCACGAGGAATGTCTAAGAGCCAGACGTAGAGAGACAGAACTTTGTCGTTTAGCCATACAAGTTGACATTATAATTGTTCTGATGTGACTGTATAGAGATGTCGTAGTTGATAAAAATGATATGCATTGGAAGACTTTAGGGGATGAAGAGGAATTTAAAGCCTCATCTTCCTCTGTATTTTTTTTCATTATAGAAAAAAAATATTTATATTAAAATACATATGATTAAAACAGCAAATTAACGCTAATATCTCTTACAAGGTGGTATTCCAGATTGAAAAACTAACATAAAAATGATTGAGTTTAAAAGTCTATTTTCTGTTTGGCTTATGAAACAAATATTCTATTGTAAGACACCGAAGTACCTCCCTTCCTCTTCCATTCTTCCAATTTTAGCAAACAAAAATGTTCCCTATATGGCAATTCTAATTAACCTCTTTCTTTTTATTCTCTTTACGAATATTTATTTGTGTCTGACTATGAATGCGAATTAGAGTGTCGCCCATTTTAATCTTCCACTACCGCTGCTGCAGCTGATTGAAGTAGTAGAAGAAAAATAAAAAAAACACAAAAATCTCATCCATTATTGTTGTGAGTGAAAGACGACTGGTTGACTGACTGCATATTTGCCTTTGTGCCTTGGTGCGTATACGTACCATTAATTTTTATTACACCCAAGTTTATGGTGTACACCACACTTTGAATATGTGAACACAAGTTTGGCTTGCATAGGATATGGTGTTGTGCTGTGTTTGTATGCATGTTTATCACATGCACATTTCACTGTGATTGCATTCTTATTTAATGTACAGAAAACTCCTCACATTTATATGTGAAGTTATATCTACCCCTTCTCCCATCAATCCCATATACATATTACAAAACCATTTCGATCTGATGGCATTGCAATACACTCAGTCCGGGTGGCTGCATAAATTGCCGTCGTCGTCAGCATCATTGCTGTTTGCCTTGTATAAAGTCTTTCTCTGTACTATGACGTAGTGCATAGCGAGTTGTTTTCTCTTTATTTTTATTGTTGTTTTAATTGGTTGTCCTGTATGTTTGCCCTGTCCTTTAGTATTTTTGTCATTATATTGGTTTGAGAATATTTACTTAATATGATGAAATTTTAAAAAATGTATTTTTGTATAAATGCAGCTTCATATTAAAATTAATAATCCGATAATGAAGTGAGATGAGCTGTTTTAGCATGGAAAGTATTTTGTTATTGCTTGTACTACGTGAGTAGTTAAATTACTTTTTGAGAATATTAAATTGAAATTTTTATACCCTCAGCCTTTAGGCTAGGGAGGGTATATACACTTTGATGCGATGAAAATGTGCCTCATCGAAATAATGGTTTTAGACCCCAAGTATGTTTGGACGAAATGTGTTTCAGACAATTTGGAGTCGATCTAGCTATGTCCGTCCGTCTGTCTGTCCGTCTGTCTGTCTGTCCTGCTGGCTGGAGCGCACGAAAACTCTCGAGCGGATGAACCGATTCGGCTCAAATTTTGGCTTTTGTAATATTTTGCCCGAACTTAGTTTAAGTTCGAAGATGGGTTCAGTCCTTCCGGTACCTCCCCTACAAAAGTTCGAAAATGTTCGGAAAATTTGTGCGCACGATAACTCTTAAAGGGGGTAACCGATGTGGTTCATACTTTGCCCATCGTGAAATATGTACCAGACTTAGATGTGGTTCCAATATGGACTCAATCGGTCCACTCCTTCTGGTACCTTCCACACAAAATTTCGGATAAGTTCAGTTTAGGACCATCTCTCGAATCGCTTTGATATTTGTTTTAGCAACTTGTATTCACCACCCCCTACACGACGGTAAAAGTTTCATCAGGGGCACGTCCATACTTCCTGAGAAAATAGCCTGAAAGTTGCAAAAAAACCCCTATGAAACGGTGTGAGGTGGTTGGAGCGTAAGATAACTCTCGGACGGATCTGCCGATTCGGTCCAAAATTTAGCCTTAGTAATATTTTGTCCAAACATAGTTTGAGTTCGAAGATAAGCCATATCGGTCGACTCCTTCAGGTAACTCTCCCCCACAAATTTTCAAAAATATTCGGAAAATTTTTCGTACGGTAACTTTTGATGGGAGTGGCCGAATTGGTCCATACTTTACACATCCTAATATATCTACCAGATATACATCAGGTTCAAATATTGAATATATTAGCCCACTTCATGCAGTACCTCCCAAACAAAAATTGCATTCGCTGCCTCACTTACGATGGTAAAAGTTTTTTCAGGGGCAAATCCACACTTCTTAAGCAAAGAGCCCGAAGGGAGTAAAACCCCCCTATGGCAACATATGTGGTGGCGGGAGATCGTCTTCCATAATGGTCAATGTTGATCCATTCCTTTAAGTACTTCCTCTGCACTTTAATCTCATTATGATTTTTGTCGGTTTATACGTCCACAATTTTTAAAACCCTCTAAATACATACGTTTTTTGGGAAAAAATAGTTTCAATATATCATTGAGCTAATATGAACCGGGGTGCACTCATTGATATGAGACAAGTCTCCCCTTGTCCCGTATGGGATGTTTGTGTTTGTGGAACAATTATAGTTTAAAATATACAAATGCTGAGGGTATATCTCTGTCGGCCCAGCCGACTGATACTTTTTTTTACTTGTTTATCCTACAGTTAATCATTATCGTATAGATATGATTGTCGTAGAGGATGAGAGCCGTTTTAATCGTTATTGTTATTCTTACCAAAGAAGATAAAATCTTAAGAAAGTTTTTACAAAATAATTAAAAAAATTATTGTATCCCAGCAAAATTTGAAGGAAGGGGTTCTATGCGATGACGTGATTTCATGGCATATTTTGCATTGGTTCAAAGCAAGTCGTGAAAGATCCGATCTTTTCATTAGCATTTAAACCCATGCAAAGGAAGTCGTGAAAGATCCGATCTTTTCATCAGCATTTGAATCATTTGTACAGATCACTATAAACAAACAAGTTGATTTGTACATCCCTACATGTAGCGACATCAAAACAAAAGAGTATACATTTCCAAAATTGTTGTTATAAAATTACAAAATTACAAATTAAATGTAGGTTCACGAACTAGAAATTCTTGAGGGAGTGCTGTTGGAGTCCATGTCGAAATCTGAACTGGTGATGAGAAAGCTAGAAAAGCTTTTGTAAGATAAAAAAAATCAGTGGCTGAAAGTGGACGAAGTAAACTCTGTTGCGGTGCAGCGGCGGAGATTAAATTGAAATTTTGGGTGTAAACTTTATGCTGATAAATTAGTTCTAGTTATTTCATGAATTAGTTTGAATTAATAAAGAGTTTGGTTTGTCATGAAAATCATATTTCAATACAGAATTTTCCATTTTCCAAACAAGACATGAAAATGGCATGCCAAAGGGTTGGTGAAAATTACATGTCAAAGCATTGGTCAAAACGACATGCTTAGGATCCGACAATGAATGTCATCTTAAGATTCGAAAATGAATGTCATCTTATGGTGGTCACGCTCATATAAAATTCATGAGTGAAAATACTAAAAAGATGACATGCCAGATCACTTGCACCCATGATTTAATAGCATCCTTGGCATCGAACATTTTGCTGGGATCATTCTAATAGTTCGTTGAAGAAAAGCTTATAAACAGAACTCAAGGTTTTATTTGCAAATTGAATTGAATTGAAACTTGAAGCTTTAGGAACGTGTACACGGTGCTCTTGAATTACGGGGGTTATGGTCACGTACAAATTTTACAAAATCGAAAAAAATTTTATTGGTTAATTTGAAAGTACAGGTAGAATATAATATGTTGCAAAAATTTCGACCGGACAAGAATTAGCTGAGATATGAGCGTTAGAAAGAGAAAATTCTTAGTGATTTATACGAGTTCTGCTCGATAACTGTCTGGCCTAACAATGAAAACGTGAATATTTACAATCAAACTAGTTTTATTGTTTTCTTAAATAGTCTCCAGCATGATTTATACAGTTTTTCATGCGCTCAAACCAATTATTGAATCACTTTTTTTAACACCGATTGAGACACTTCCAAAACATGGTTTTCTTTTTGATATTCTGGAATCAAATGAAGTCATTGGATTCCCAGTAAGGGCTGTACGGCGGATTACCCATCAATTCCACGGTCAAGTCCGGTCAAATAGGAGCTGATTTGAATCGATATGAGAGAGCTCGCATTGTCATGATGCAGAATGCTTCGTCTTCTCTTGTTAATAAATTGTAGTGTACCACTCCGAATTAACCGTTCTACATTTCTCAAGTCGTTTAGTCGCCACACGGTCAGTTTTGCCATTTGCTTCGAAGTGCTTCTTACATGAACAACTTTCGTTGGATTTAGCTCGCTTTCGAAGACCTAAACGGTCGAGTTGTGCACACTAAAAAAATCATTTTTCATGAATTTTTTTGCAAAGAAACTACCAATATTTTTAAGTAGTTCTTATTTTGTCTGAAAGAGCAAATCTTATAAAACTTTCGGGACTTTTGTTGTTGAAAAATATTGCACAGTTTTGTTGTAGAAGGCTACATGCGAAACCCTTTGTTGTAGAAGCTTTTTGCGGTGCCAACGATAGCTCGAAAACGGATGGGCGATCTTCGTATATTTTTGTAGGTCTTGTCTTGTAGTCTTGTCTTTAAGCGACATAAAATTTTAAAAATTCTTTTTTTTTTAAAATTATGAACTGTAAAACAGAACTTTCGATTTAAGCGAAAAAAGACAGTTTTTTGCCAAAAAAATTAAAAAAAAACTGTCTCGCTTAACAATATGAAGATCGGTCAATTCGTTTTCGAGCTATCGTTGGCACCGACACCAAAAATGCCATTTCGAGAAACACGCGTTTAAAGCGTTTTATGCTACATACAAATCACAATAAATTGTTCCCTTCCAATGCTCATATCTCAGCTAATTTTTACCCTCTCTACTTGAGATTTGAGATTTCGTGGCATACTCTTTACTACCAGTTCCTCAAAATAAGCCAATTAAATTTTTTTCAATATTTTGAAAGTGACAAGTAGAGGTAACCCCGTAAACCAGTTTTTCATAGTGCTATAGGATGGCACTTTATCGACATGCAAAGACTTAATTTGATCGATAGACTCTTGCCGTGATTATCCATGTCGAAAGTTTTGAAAAAGGATCAGACGAAAATGTTCCCAAGAAAACAACACTCACTGTAAACAACACAACACATGGTCGTATGACCAACTGTCCTGAGTACGTTAATGCTAAAAACTGTCAAACTTTCCAAAAAAATCGAATGGCACCTGGCAACACGCGGTGTTGCCTACGCCAGATAGTTTTCGTGCATACCTCGTATGTAACTTCGAAGTTTGAAGTTTTCTCAAAATAGAATTTTGCATTGCTGTGCCCACTGTAGCTCGAAAACGGATGATCCGATCCTCATGTGTTTTTGTGGGATTGTTATACGTATAAAAAGCTTGTACTTAAGCGAGAGACTTTTTTATTTTTTTACGGATTTATGGCGAAAAAACGATCAGTTTTTTAGTTAAAATTGAATTTTTGACTTTGACAGTTCACCAATTTTTTTTAAAAACTGATATTTTTGAATTCCGTTTCGCTTAAGTATAAGATTATTATGTCATTAATGATTCCACAAAAGCTTATGCTGATCGGTTTATTTGTTTTCGAGCGACAGTGGGGACCGCAAACTGCTTTAGTAAAACAGTGTTTCGTAGGCGTCTATTTCTCAGAAAACTGTGCCATATTTTTCAACAAAAAAATCCGAAAGTAGCTTAAGGTGTGATCTATCAGATGAAAACAAAATCTTCTAAAAAAATGGTAGATTACTTGTAACAAATTTATGAAAAATTTCATTTTTCGTGCTCAATAAGTGGCCATAACTTCTTGACTGTTCAAAATTAGTTTAAACAATTTCAAAATTTGCTAAAATGTATTATATTTGAATCCTCTTAATGTAAACTGCATATAATTATATCTTTAAGGGATTTTATATTTAATAATTAGTTACTGAATTGTACTAATTTAACTCCTCCTCTTTGGTCTATGTTTATATCTATGCTTATCTCGTAATTTTCTAATAAATCACTCATTAAGCGCACACCAGATGATAAGCAACGTCTTTCCTCGTCTGCAACATTTATTACATTTAATAAACTGAATTACAATTTATAACGTTTATGAAAAAATTCTAATCCGATTGTCTTATTTCTCTTATCATCTGCACCGCTAATTATTCCTCATTGGCTATGAGGAATAATTTATAAAAAAAATACAATCTCCTTCTGCCTGCTTTTTGATGTTTCTGTTGAATATCTGTTGGCTCTTCTTTATCTATCGCCAACAGACGCTACCAACAAGAGATCAGATTTATTCATTAGCTTTAAATGAAAGTTGCTTACACCTGGGAAGTTTTTGCGGATTCTGAAACAACAATATTCATAGATGAGAAAAATCCAAAAACAAGCTAAAATCTCTGGAGATCTTTTTAAATACATCGCGGTTAAAGTTCACATTTTGAGGTTTATTTTAGGTTTTTGCGATTTTGCTTGGAAACCGCAAGCCCTATCGAAATGGGGCCAAAGAAAATATTGTAGCTGTGCAAATTTTATAGAGATGTAGAAGTTCAGGTCACATTTTTAGGTTTTTCTGTTAGTTTTTCACAATTTGCTTGAAAACGGTAAGTCTTGTCGAAATGGGACTAGAGAAAATCGTATAGCTGTGAACGTTCTCCACAAGATTGGCGTTCGCAACATGTTCCTACGTTGTACCATTTATGAGGTATATAAGTTAGGAATCGCATGACATTGTTTTTTAAGGAGACGAATTGTGAATTGTCCCAATTTGACCTAGTATATCTCAAAAATGTTAAAACCTACAAAAATATCATAAGGGACAATCTTGTAGAGAATTTTCACTGCTACAACATTTTCTTAAGTTGCGTTTATATAAGACTAGGGGTTTCCAAGCTAAATTGCGAAAACCTAAAATAAACCTAAAAATTTGAACTTTGATCGCGATTTATTTAAAAAGCGCTCCGGCGTTTTTTTTTTTATTTTTCTCATCTACCCAGCAAAAAAAAAATCTTGCAAAATAATGGGTTTATAAGGGATTTTTGGCAGCCGTAACTACTTACAAATCCACCTACTAACCCATTATTTTAACAAGGGCATGTCGCACTGACCTCTAGAATAACTAGTTATCTATGGCCACTGGAAGTTGAAAAAAAGCTATAAGCTAAAAAAAATATTTTCTATTTTTAGAACAGTTAAGGTGGAATTTGTATTCAATATCAACACACTACATATTTTTTTATTTCATTTTTTTTTCGCCCCTGTTCTTTGTTGTTTTGTAGTCGGGCACACACGCTCTCTGCCACATTACTCATAAATTACGAGTAGTTAGGAGTAATATAAGTAGTTATTTATGTTAACATTACTTTGCAATGAGTTACATAATGTCTAACGGATTCGAATTTTTGATGGGTATGAACATTGTAGAATCCGCAGAAACTTCCCAGGTGTAAGCACCTTCCATTTATAGTTGGTTTAAGCGTACGGTGTATACTTACATACTTAATTGGCCCTTTACAGAACATTTGTCCTATATGCCCAACCAAGAAAAGATTACCATATCACTCTATTTGTTGCTTTATTTCACAAATTTGAAATAACCTGCTTTTTGATCTCGTCTTCTAGTTGTTTAGTCCATCAAAGCCATGGCCTATCAGTTATGCTTGGACCACCATGCGGTCCGTACTTACAGACCTTTTTAGCGAGTTAATTATGTCTCATTATTATGACATGGGCCAACCAACGCACGTTCTTCATTGGACGTCGATCTTTACTGACAACAATGCAACGTTAGCACGAGATGTGGCTGTTTTTGAACTGCTTACTTAAGCCAAAGTAGCAGCCGTTAGTTAGTATTTTTCTTCTACTTATTTCACAACTGATGTTGTTTGTGATGTTTATAAAGGGGCCGAGGTAGACAAAGCCTTTAACTACCTCTAAATTGTATGAACCAACTTCCACCGTTGGTCCGTGTTCTATGGACGCACTTTGCGTCGATAGCTTTAGCAGGTCCTCCATCTTCCTTCTTTCTTCTTTATTTGCCAACCCGTATTCGGGTGTTAGCGATCATACAATTATGTTTTACATTGTTAACAATTTAATTATGTTATATTTTATTCTGTTATAGATAGGTTTGATTCTTGGCAGCATTCAGGAGGCTTCTTTCGTCTTGCAGTCCGTTCCCTTCTTGAATATTTCTAATCCATGCTGTTTCTTTTCTGCATCTCGGTCTTCTTCCTTCATCAACATTCTTAACAGTTACTTCTTTTACTCATCGTCCTATAATGCCAATATCGTGGCTGTTGGTGTATATTGTCCCATTTTTTTGACGTCTGCATATCGTATAAACTTTTCGAGCAGTATTTATAATAAGTAGATCACACAAAAGGCTGTCTCCTTGTCTGAAACCTTTTTTGACAATGAACTGTTCGGGGATCAATTAGACTCATTTTACAAAACCGAATGAACCGTGCGAGGATACCAAATTAGAACATGGCTTGGAATATCTTTGGAAGACTACTCTATAATCGACAAACAGATGGTAAGTGTCGATCTGCATCTTTTGGGCCTTTATCAGGATTTTCCGCAGGGTAAATAACTGGTCAATAGTGGATTTTCGAGGTCTAAAGCCGCATTGGAATGTCCCAATTATAGGCTTTAGTCGTTCGCACAATATAACCAATAAGGAACATATTTATGCCCATCGACTCCTGCTGCCTTATTATTTTTCAGCCGATTTATTGCTGTCTTTTCGGAATTTGCGGCTGTTTGCCGATATGTTGTCGGAACGAGGAGTGCTTTGATTAAGCAATTGGGCCAGTTGACTGGTGGAATATGATGTGGCTACCTGTTGTGATTGTAGCTTACCGATATCCAACTTTTCTTCTTTATTCATCAGCCGATTTTTTGCTGTCTTTACCTCACCTTGACCGGAAGGTATACATTTAATACCATCTTACTAAATTATCTTGCTGGTCTCTGCAGGAGGTTGTGCCTGTAAAAATACCATCAGTTTGACGTTTCACTGTTTGGTACAATTTTCGGACATCATTCTGGCTTTGTACATCTCCACACTCCCGCCACGCGTTCTATTGATTGTAGAGTAGACCTATATGCCGTACGACACTCCTGGTCATACCATGGGTTCCTTGGTGATATCCAAGTATGGATTTTGCGGATGTTTACATTGCGTGGGAAATACTTTGCCACGCTGCTGAAACGTTATCGGAACGAGGAGTGCTTTAATTGAGTATATGGGTCAGTTGACTGAAATATGCTATGGCTATCTTTTGTAAAGGCAGCTTAACGATGTCAAACATCCGTTTTGTGTCTGTTCGTAGGTTATTTGCTACGTTTAATCGGGTACGTACTTTAGCTGCAACAAGGTGGTGGTCCGGTGGAACTGCTAACTACGATGTTTTTGGCAGCTGCGAAGTCTATCAATCTCATTCCATTAGATGTTTCACTGTGAACAATGAATTTCCTGATTTTTGGGCCAAAGACATTCTCCTTTCTAAATTTGGCCCTAAAATCACCAAGAATAATTGTAATGTCTTGGACGAACAGACGTCCTTGTTTTTAGTGGGAGCATGGGCGCAAATAAAGCTGATGAAAAAAATTACTTTTATCCGAATTGATGAAAGTCTTTCATTCACTGGAGGGAAGCTGGATACCAGATGTTCTAACTTTCGACCAACTACACATCCGCAACCAAACTCGTTTTTAATGTCATGACAGCTATAATACAGAGTGTCACTTTTAGGTACTGCTGTGACGCTTTTCCCAATTCATCGCATTTCCTGTACGGCAGTAATATCGGCTTTTGCATTTTTCGGGTACATCTGCAGCTTCTCTAAAAATAATGCGAACATTTCAGATGTAGATTTGCAGATCATGACCCTTAAAACGCTTGCGGGGCTAATTAACTTTAGAAGGTGACACCACTGGAAGGTCAGTGTTCATTTGAGATACAAAATTTCACCTTTGGTCTCGCTATTGTGCGAAACGCGATAATAATTAGGAGGGGAATTCTGCCACATAAAATAGAGCGCTTTATCGCCTTAAGGATTATTTGTCTTAATATATTTTCACACTTTCTGGCACATGAGGACGACGACAGTGACAAAAAGAGTCATCGCCGTAAATTTCATGAAGCCATCCCAGTTGGGTTTATTACAGTTCACGAATATGCTTGTAGCACTCAACGAAATCGTGACCAGTAGTGGGATTCTGTAACCAGTTAACGACAGAAATACCTACAATTATCGATAACTGGAAATTTTAATTCGCTTATATTTCCGATAATTAACGACATTTTTCGCAAATCTTCAGTCATAATTTTGCGTTTTAATTTTACCGATTTGTGTTGGTAACGGCAAAAAAACGTTACAGAAGTCAGAATGTGGTGAGAATTTAGTGCAACGTTTGCCAGAATGTAAATGAAAGGAGTGTGGGACGGACGGACGGTCCGGAGAGCTCGAACATCTGGCTGTAGGTCTAATGGAGGATTCCTCGTAGAACACCGTGTGGATCTTTCGGTAACTGCGAGTGCTATATCTAGTGATGAACATTGAAAGCCAAGGACAATTCTGTTATTCGCTTGGAGCAGATTGTTTATGCTGTTGACAGGTAATGATGATATTAGTATCATCGGAATGAATGTTCTGCTATGATCGTGATGAAGGGGTCTAAATAGAGGGAACAGGTGGTTGCATCAGACTATACCTGGCGTCCAGATGGACAAAGAATGCACAAGCACGTCCTCGATTCCTTTGCCTATATCACCTTATATTATTATAGTCTGAACGAAAACTGTCCGTGAGTTTTGTCTTTCCGCCGTTTTAACATGAATGAGAGAGTGACAAATATCACGGGGAGCTTACGTTCAGAATAAACCCCAACAATTGCTGGTCAATTTTGTCTCTTGATGGGCTGCAATTATGATGTTGTTTGCATGTATGAAATTGGTGATATCGATAACCTTAATGCTAAAACCATTACAATTAAAAGGAATGATTTGGACTATGCGGGTGCCTTGGTTGAGTATTTTGGATGAGATTATGGTTGTTTTTTAGCTGCAAAATTGATGGAATTGTTATACTGGATAAAGTGCCCTTCCGTCGGTCTCTCTGTATGGCTTGTCTCCACCACAAATCACAAACGGATCAACTGATTTGGCCCAAATTTTATTCAGCCTAATATTTCTTCAAAATTTATTTTGAGATCGAAGATTTTGACCTCATATTGATGACTCTGAGTTCTGAAACAGATGTTACCTTACCGATGATTGCTAACAAGCTATATTTTGGTATAGCCACCGTATAAGGGTTAGGGTTATGACTTTTTGAAATTTTTTCTCAAAAACGATTTTCTGTAGTGATAATGAATGATCTTTTGACTATTAATGCCTTAAATAACATTCATTCCCTTTTATTATAAAATTATAAAAAAAGTTTCCGCACAAACCACTATGAAGAATTTTTTTGGAAAAATGCTACGAATTGGAAAAAAATTGTTTCTCAAAAAATTATTTCCTTTTGCACGAATGAATGACCATTTGCCTATTAATGACTAAAATAACTTTTATACCATTTAAATATTGAAAAAAGTCACGCATAAACCACTTTTAATTTTTTATGATATATGAAATCAAATTATATATAATATAAAATGATATATATGTAATAATACCATGATAAAATTAGTGAGAAACAAACGGTTATGTCATTTTGTTATGTCGAATGCCTCTATACCCTTTTTCAGTTAAATATCTGCTTACAATGACTTCAAAAAATTGTCCAGCGTTCTGAAAGCTTTTTTTACTGAATCACTTTATAATTAACATTTTATGTAATCTTAGGTAAACACTCATCAAAATATAACACAGGGATACGAGGTTGGAAAAAGTCATAACCATAATAAGGGTACCTATGGCCGAATTTGCATTAATTTGCGATTTCGAGTTCTAAATGAACCAAAATATTCAAATGAAAAAAAACTATTCTGGTTGAAACCCGAACTCCATTCGAAATTTCATCACAATCGATCCATAATTGCAGTCTGGCAAGATCGTTTTATCTTATCCAGATAAGAAGGTCGAAATACCAAAACCAATGTTTATAGGTGTTACATTATTTTTAGGCAAATAAAAATATCTCCACAACTGTGCAGGAAAACAGTTCGCACAGAAGTCTTTGCGAAAAGAAGAAAAGAAAATTTTATGTTATAGACATTTGACACAAGAAAGTAACACATGTATGTGCAGTAGCCTAAGTCAATGTACGTATTTAAGCATCATCTACAAATTTACATGACACTAACCTAATTAAAACCTTAAAATTTTCTTGGAAAACTAAATTGGAACTGTTATAGATCTCCGTGTTTGTTATATAAATATTACATGACATTTTAAACCATTCTAACACCCTTTGGATATGCAAAACGATTCCCTGCAATTCTTCTGGCAGTCTTGAGCATAGGCTATGGAAAATTTTGTAAACAGTTTATCAATGGACACTGCTTAAATACATATGTAGCATGACTTACACCATCAATACATTTTTCCCAATAATATAACTGAAATTAAGTTCAGAAATACATGTTGTTGTATTTTCTTGTACATGTATTTCTCAGGCTAAAGCAATTAAATTTTTATCTAAAAATTTTTAGTACTACAATTGCTGTCAAGTGTCTTGTTATACAACTTATTTTTACACTTTCTTCTTTTTGATTTACACACATGTACTATGTATGGTGTTGCTCAGTTAAGGGAATTTGCACAGTTCTCCAGAAGCGAAAAGAAATTCCCTACACAAGGTAGTCTTTAGTGTATAACAACTATAAAGGTATCAACAACATGAATACATACATAGCTACTTTGAGATGATTGGGATTTTATAGAAAATGTAAATGTCTTGTAAGTGTGTTGACACTTTAGTTGGTACTTTACATATCGTCACCACAAATGCCCGACGTCGTATCTCCAAAAAAAGTCAAAATTAGTTTTTGGATTGAATCTAGTACTTAACACTAAAATACATGCTCTTGCAAAATTTTAAGCTTCTTCGTTAAAAATGGCATTTCGGCAAATGCTATAACATTGCAGATTTTGTTGTAATGACGGATTCCAAAACGAAGCGTTTCCGCGGTTTTGTTTTCATTACTTACTCCCATTCGTATATGATTGATAATATTCCATATACTCGCCTTAATAAGATTAATATTCGATAAAACAGTATTACATTTTATAACGTTTTTAGCTTCTCCTGTAAAATTATTATTTTGTTAGTTACGACTTTTGGCATTTATGGCGACGATATAGATATACATATGTATTTATATATAATTTGTATGTATAGTATGTTTGTGTAAATTGTGTGTTTTTACTTTAAGAACATTTTCCATTTAATTGTTTAAACACATGCAGTTATTATCAACATCAACATTATCATCTTTATGAATCTACTTGTTTACATACGTGTGTGGAAGTGTGTGTCTGTGTAATAGCATTATTTAATCGAAATAGACTTTAGAGATAAGGTCCTGGGTTAATTGAAATTTTTAATTGAGGTTAGTGTCAAAGTGCTGGATTTCTCTTGCATAATGCTAATTCTGTATTTAAATTGAAAATTGTCATGAAATATGATTAGTGCGACTGAGAGGTGATTAAAATTAAAACTTTAAATTAAGAGCATACATTGGCATTCGCTAAAGACGAGTATACTATATGACATTTTATTGGATGTAATTAAGAAAATAATTATGTAGATAAGACGAATATGTACTTAGGAAAAACATATCAGTGGGCTGACCACGTGATAGTTAAGTATAATTTGACAACATACACTGAAAGAAAAGAAACTCATAACATAATTGAAAACCCAACGTGTCACAAGACCAAAACCAAGTGCCACAAGACCAGCAAACGTGGATGTTCTAAACAATATATTTTTCAAGGGCCTCCTTACCACGAAACGTGGTAAGGGCCACCAGACCAACAAACGTGGATTTTTTAAAGAATGTTTTTTCAAGGACCGTCAGACCAACAAACGTGGATTTTTTAAAGAATATTTTTTCAAGGACCGTCAGACCAACAAACGTGGATTTTTTTAAAATATATTTTTTCAAAGGCCACAAGACAACAAACTTGGATTTAAAAAAAAAATATATTTTTCATCAAGGGCCACCAAAACAACAAATTTGGATTTTTTAAAGAATGTTTGCTTTGTTAAAGAAAAATATTAAGGGCCCTGGACCAACCAACTCGGATTCTTTAAGAATATTTTTTTTTCAAAGGCCACTCCTAATATTTAAAAAAAAAACACGTGTTGTGGTCTGTTGGCCTTTGGAGAAATATTCTTTAAAAAATCCACGTTTTGTGGTCTATTGGCCTTTGGAAAAATATTCTTTAAAAAATCCACGTTTTGTGGTCTATTGGCCTTTGGAAAAATATTCTTTAAAAAATCCACGTTTTGTGGTCTATTGGCCTTTGGAAAAATAATCTTTAAAAAATCCACGTTTTGTGGTCTATTGGCCTTTGGAAAAATAATCTTTAAAAAATCCACGTTTTGTGGTCTATTGGCCTTTGGAAAAATAATCTTAAAAAAATCCACGTTTTGTGGTCTATTGGCCTTTTGAAAAATATTCTTTAAAAAATCCACGTTTTGTGGTCTATTGGCCTTTGGAAAAATATTCTGTAAAAAATCCACGTTTTGTGGTCTATTGGCCTTTGGAAAAATATTCTGTAAATAATCCACGTTTTGTGGTCTATTGGCCTTTGAAAAAATATTCTTTAAAAAATCCACGTTTTGTGGTCTATTGGCCTTTGGAAAAATATTCTTTAAAAAATCCACGTTTTGTGGTCTATTGGCCTTTGGAAAAATATTTTTTAACAAATCCACGTTTTGTGGTCTATTGGCCTTTGGAAAATAATCTTAAAAAAATCCACGTTTTGTGGTCTATTGGCCTTTGGAAAAATATTCTGTAAATAATCCACGTTTTGTGGTCTATTGGCCTTTGAAAAAATATTCTTTAAAAAATCCACGTTTTGTGGTCTATTGGCCTTTGGAAAAGTATTCTTTAAAAAATCCACGTTTTGTGGTCTATTGGCCTTTGGAAAAATATTTTTTAACAAATCCACGTTTTGTGGTCTATTGGCCTTTGGAAAATAATCTTAAAAAAATCCACGTTTTGTGGTCTATTGGCCTTTGGAAAAATAATCTTAAAAAAATCCACGTTTTGTGGTCTATTGGCCTTTGTAAAAATATTCTTTAAAAAATCCACGTTTTGTGGTCTATTGGCCTTTGGAAAAATATTCTGTAAAAAATCCACGTTTTGTGGTCTATTGGCCTTTGGAAAAAAATTCTTTAAAAAATCCACGTTTTGTGGTCTATTGGCCTTTGGAAAAATATTCTGTAAAAAATCCACGTTTTGTGGTCTATTGGCCTTTGGAAAAATATTCTTTAAAAAATCCACGTTTTGTGGTCTATTGGCCTTTGGAAAAATATTCTTTAAAAAATCCACGTTTTGTGATATGTTGGCCTTTGGAAAAATATCCTTAAAACAATCCACGTTTTGTGATATGTTGGCCTTTAAAAAAATATTCTTGAAAAAATCCACGATTATTGATATGTTGGCTTTTGGAAAAATATTCTTTAAAAAATCCACGTTTTTTGATATGTTGGCCTTTGGAAAAATATTCTTTAAAAAATCCACGTTTTGTGAAATGTTGGCCTTTGGAAAAATATTCTTTAAAAAATCCACGTTTTGTGATATGTTGGCCTTTGGAAAAATATTCTTTAAAAAATCCAAGTTTTGTGATATGTTTGCCTTTGGAAAAATATTCTTTAAAAAATCCACGTTTTGTGAAATGTTGGCCTTTGGAAAAATATTCTTTAAAAAATCCACGTTTTGTGATATGTTGGCCTTTGGAAAAATATCCTTAAAAAAATCCACGTTTTGTGATATGTTGGCCTTTGGAAAAATATTCTTTAAAAAATCCACGTTTTGTGATATGTTGGCCTTTGGAAAAATATCCTTAAAACAATCCACGTTTTGTGATATGTTGGCCTTTAAAAAAAATATTCTTTAAAAAATCCACGTTTTTTGATATGTTGGCCTTTGGAAAAATATTCTTTAAAAAATCCACGTTTTGTGGTCTATTGACCTTTGGAAAATATTCTTTAAAAAATCCACGTTTTGTGGTCTATTGGCCTTTGGAAAATATTCTTTAAAAAATCCACGTTTTGTGGTCTATTGGCCTTTGGAAAAATAATCTTTAAAAAATCCACGTTTTGTGGTCTATTGGCCTTTGGAAAATATTCTTTAAAAAATCCACGTTTTGTGGTCTATTGGCCTTTGGAAAAATATTCTTAAAAAAATCCACGTTTTGTGGTCTATTGGCCTTTGGAAAAACATTCTTTAAAAAATCCACGTTTTGTGGTCTATTGGCCTTTGGAAAAATATTCTTTAAAAAATCCACGTTTTGTGGTCTATTGGCCTTTGGAAAAATATTCTGTAAAAAATCCACGTTTTGTGGTCTGCTGGCCTTGGGAAAAATATTCTTAAAAAAATCCACGTTTTGTGGTCTGCTGGCCTTGGGAAAAATATTCTTTAAAAAATCCACGTTTTGTGGTCTGCTGGCCTTGGGAAAAATATTCTTTAAAAAATCCACGTTTTGTGGTCTGCTGGCCTTGGGAAAAATATTCTTTAAAAAAACCACGTTTTGTGGTCTATTGGCCTTTGGAAAAATATTCTTAAAAAAATCCACGTTTTGTGGTCTGCTGGCCTTGGGAAAAATATTCTTAAAAAAATCAACGTTTTGTGGTCTATTGGCCTTTGGAAAAATATTCTTTAAAAAATCCACGTTTTGTGGTCTATTGGCCTTTGGAAAAATATTGTTTAAAAAATCCACGTTTTGTGGTCTATTGGCCTTTGGAAAAATATTCTTTAAAAAATCCACGTTTTGTGGTCAATTGGCCTTTGGAAAAATATTCTTTAAAAAATCCACGTTTTGTGGTCAATTGACCTTTGGAAAAATATTCTTTAAAAAATCCACGTTTTGTGGTCAATTGACCTTTGGAAAAATATTCTTTAAAAAATCCACGTTTTGTGGTCTATTGGCCTTTGGAAAAATATTCTTTAAAAAATCCACGTTTTGTCTGTTGGCCTTTGTAGAAATATTCTTGAAAAAAAATCCACGTTTTGTGGTCTGTTGGCCTTTGTAGAAATATTATTTAAAAAAATCCACTTTTTGTGGTCTGTTGGCCTTTGTAGAAATATTATTTAAAAAAATCCACTTTTTGTGGTCTGTTGGCCTTTGTAGAAATATTATTTAAAAAATCCACGTTTTGTGGTCTATTGGCCTTTGTAGAAATATTATTTAAAAAAATCCACTTTTTGTGGTCTGTTGGCCTTTGTAGAAATATTATTTAAAAAATCCACGTTTTGTGGTCTATTGGCCTTTGGAAAAATATTCTTTAAAAAATCCACGTTTTGTGGTCTATTGGCCTTTGGAAAAATATTCTTTAAAAAATCCACGTTTTGTGGTCTGAGGGCCTTTGGAAAAATATTCTTTAGAAAATCCACGTTTAGTGGTCTCTTGGCCTTTGAAAAAATATTCTTTAGAAAATCCACGTTTAGTGGTCTTTTGGCCTTTGAAAAAATATTCTTTAAAAAATCCACGTTTAGTGGTCTGCTGGCCTTTGGAGAAATATTCTTTAAAAAATCCACGTTTAGTGGTCTGTTGGCCTTTGGAAAAATATTCTTTAAAAAATCCACGTTTAGTGGTCTGTTGGCCTTTGAAAAAAATATTCTTTAAAAATCCACGTTTAGTGGTCTGTTGGCCTTTGGAAAAATATTCTTTAAAAAATCCACGTTTTGAAGTCTGTAGGCCTTTGGAAAAGTATTCTCTAACAAATCCACGTTTTGTGGTATGCTGGCCTTTGAAAAAATAGTTTTAAAAAATCTACGTTTTGTGGTCTGTTGACGGTGGAAAACTAAAAATATCCAGATTTTTATTCTAGAGGGGCTTGAAGGAATAATTTTTAAGAAATTCACGCAATGTTTTAGACTCCGAAAGCAATAGTCGAATTCATGTCTGGTTTCCTGTCTCCAATAATACGGTTCGTCTAGGTAGTATTGTGACACCTTTTCGATACTATCGAACAGGGACGTACGCAGGATTTCATTTCGGGGGGGGCACAACTTGACCAAAAATCATGAAAAATTCAAATGTTGTGTAGCGTTACGTAAAGCTTTTTTAAGTGGTTATGACCACTTATAAGCATAAGAAAAGTCATTTTCATTCATTTTTTATAAGAAATCTATTAAACCTTGAGTTACCTTCTATTTTTTTTTTTTTTTTTTTTTTTTTTTTTTGAAAAATCTTTGTGGCAAATGCCCGAATATAAAGCACTGTTTTTACTAAATCAGTTTGCGGTACCCACTAGAAGTTTGAAAGAGAATAAACCGAGCAGCATATATTTTTGTGGGATCATTACGAACCTTTACCGAAAAGGAATTAAAAAATCAATTTTTAAAAATTTTGAACAGTTAAAATCGAAATTTCCATTTTAACAAAAAAAAGCACTATAGAAAAAATCATATTTTTTCGGACTCCGTCAGCAGTTTTTTAAAGACTCTCGGTTAAGCACAAGATTTATGTGTATAATAGTCCCACAAAAATATATAAAAAACGGAGCTTTCGTTTTCGAGCAACAGTGGGCACCGCTTTCAAAAGTGCCACTTCGAGGAAAATACGTTTTTAGTTTCTATGCTACATACAAAACACAATAAATGTTTCCCTTTGAAAGCTCATATCTTGGTAAATTTTTGACCGGACATTTTGGCACATATTCTATTTTACATGTACTTTAAAACGAGCAAAAAATTTTGAAAAATTGGTACACATATTTACGATACAATTATAAATACTTAAAGAGTAGGGTATTTAGAATTGAAAATAGACAATATCGGGCCACGTTCGGTATAGTCGCCATGTAAAATGTACGACCCGTTTTCAATATATTGAAGTTTTTAATCATACAGGTCCACGTTATGGTTTTATACCACAAAGAATTGCCATTGTCTTTGCTATAGCAAGATTTCCACTATTTCGAAGTTCTTAGCCTAATTTTTAAGAATATCGGCTGTAATACAGATTTCATGCAGAAAGTGCTTAATATATATCCAATCCATATATAACTTTATTCGCGAGTAGATCGAATACAGTTATACAGGAATTAAATAACTCCTAAAAGAAGGATAACTTGAATCCGCGAGTGCTGATTGGACTTCAGTATCGAGCTAGTTTGTCGATTACCCAAAACGCTAAAACTTTACTTACTCTATGCAACACTGAAAATGCAAACATCTTTTAGTATGCATTTCGGATTTTAAGGCCTCATCTAAACATGGCTAAATTGTCGTTGATATGTTTCCAAATGAAAACATTAAGAAAAAATTAACAAATTTGGAGACATGGTGCGAAATGTATACAAATTATGGAATTTTTAGATATATTATAAAATTTGAGGCAATAAATGTAGTTTTTCCAGTTCATTTGCATTGGTTTCAGAGATATAGCCCAGAGTTGCTTTTAAAAGTCGATATTAAAGAATGTTTAAATGGGGACACAAGGCTTAGGATCTGACTCAACAAAACGCAACTAGGGCTTTTGTACCATGGGTCTGTACTCTCAAAAAATCCTCACTTCAAATTGTTTGCACAAGATTACCTTAAAAATGTTGCAGAATGTTATTTACCGGAAGAGATATAGTCTGATTCCAGGATTATTTTTACTTTTAATATAATGTTAGAAACGAAGCGTTATAATTTTTGTTCTAAATTGGACGATTAGAAGTTTTTGGACTCGATGACAAACACTTTGATGGACTTAGTTCTATATAGTTTTGACAAATAACAATCGATCCTTATTGGACCCCACATAATTATTCACTAATAATTATTTGAGAGACACTCCTCTCGATAGTTACATGTTAGTTGGCCACCGTAGTGTTTAGAGCTTTGTCAGGAAGCATAAACTTGTCCACGAAAAGTAGGATATCGCTGTAAACAATACTACAAAATGTCCAAAGAATCATCGAACAGTCTTTAAACTGCAGTTATGTTAGACTTGTATAAGAGACCTGAAGACGTTGTCCAAACATATTCTCTTGGACCTTGATGTACTTTTGGAAGTAATCTTGCGAACCATATTAGGTTCGATTTTAGACCGAATCGGTTAGTCCCTTTTACCATTTTAGTGAACATTTTTGAACTTTTATGGCGGAGGTACCGATATGACTTAAATTTAATTTAGACAAAACATTACGAGATCCATAACTTGGACCGAGAGTTATCATGAGTTCCAACCTGCCAGACAAACAGAGATACGGACGGTCGGTGGTAAGTACTTCCATCTTGGCTGAAACGAATATCGTCCAAACATGTGTGAAGTCTTAAATCATTATTTTGATGAAATCTGTACAATCCTAGTGTATATAATCTCGTAATCTAAAGTCGGAGGTTACAATTATACTTCGGTAATGATAAGTAAAAATCAAATGACGCACAAAAATTCATTTGTCTTCATTATTTTCTCATACTGTTTCGCAGCAAATTTGTCTAAAGCAGAACAACAAAATTTTGGCGATGGCAGTAAAACAAATTTCTAATTGGCTTTCAATATGTAGTCTGCGAAGGACCGACCCTTCATACATTTTATTCAATAGATTTTTATACCCTATACCACAATGTGGAAAAGGGTATTATAAGTTTGTTTTGGTAAAAATTCATGTAACACCGCGAAATATTCGTCGGAGACCCCCAATGTTGTATACCAATCTTCACATCTCGACGAGATAAAGCGATTTTGAGATGTGTGTCCGTCCGTCAGTCCGTCCGTCTGTCCATTATAAATTGTAAACACGCTCCAGGCCGCAATTATGGACCGATCGTCACGAAATTTTGCATGGAGGTCGGGTTCAGATCAGAATAGATCCCTATTCTTATTGGTGATGATCGTGAAATATTTAGCGGGTGAAATGGACCAAAAACATAATATTTATCCAATTTTCTAGCGGCTCTGTAGGTCTCAATAACACTGTGCAACATTTTTAAGCTGATCTTGTGCAAACAATTCGAACTGAGGATTTTTTGAAAGTACAGACCCAAACGACAAGAAACCCTAGTTTGGTTTTGTTGTGTCAGATCCAGCTCGGATTTTATGTCAATAATGAATGAAATCCGAAATGCGAGAATCAACTGTTGGTGTGAACTGTGTTTGAAATACGTGCAGTAAAATATATGATGCAAAATACCGCTGAAACAACATGAAGTAAGCATTTTAGAGTTTCAGAATGTTCTAAAGAATTGTTGAGAACTTTATTTGGAAGATTTTTGCAACGGGTTACATGGTTCAACTCCCAATAGTTTAGCCGATACAGACCAGAATTTCAGCAATTATGTACAATTTTCAATATTTTATAGATTTTGATGCCCTAGATGGAGCTTTTCTGATGTGGTTTCTTCAATAGATAAGTTCTACTAGTTTAGGGCTACAATACTGCTAAGGACAGCAAGGCCAAATTCCTATTCGTTTCTGAGATAAAGGCCTGATAAATGCAAAAAAGTGTAGATTTAGCCAGGTTTAGATAAGGCCATAAATCCGAACTGGATCTGACAGGACAAAACCCAACTAGGGTTTTTGTAGTCTTAATATGTACTTTCAAAAAATCCATACTAGAAGTTGTTTGCAATTTGAGTGTTGCATAGTGTAATAGTCCGATCAATGCGTAATTTTAAATAAGGTAAGAGTATATCACAAAGAAGAAGCTTGAAATTTACGATGGCGATCTGATAATATTTAGAGGGTTAAATGGACTGAAACTTTTGTGTGAAATTGGTAAAAATGTCAATAACGTAGCGGTTAAACAACGGAAGAAGTAATACTACATAAGTGGGTTTCATTACATTTTAGTTTGTGTGAACTAAATTTTCCTTTCCTGCTACAAAAATGTCTTTGTCATGCTAGATAACTTTTTTGTTTTGGTCATAAGTATTATACATTACATCTCTGATATTAGATAATTACATTTTCACAATCATTGAAAAGAAGTTCCGTGGAGAGCGATTGTCCAGAGATAGTGGTATAGGGTATCCCTGGTCGGCTCCGTCCTACTATAGACTTTTTTTACTTGTTTTTATATACATATTTCCATTACCATAATACTGAACTCGTTATTTTTGTTATAACCGGATACGTTTTTATATAGACTTGTGGTATATTCATTAAGGAATTAGCTTTTGATAGTGGTATGATATGACATGAAGATGTAATTCAGATTTTATTGGAAGTTTCTCTCAAAAACAGCTTACAAACAAAAATTTTTAAAATATTTTCTTACAAAACTTGTTAATGATGTACATTTTCTGTTCAGAAACTTAAGAAAATATAAGTTTTAATTTGAAATCTTCATATATACAAACATTTTTATGAGAAAAAAATACAATAACTAGTTACAGTAGCTTAAGAAATTTTGTTCGACCAAACCATTTCGGGGGGGGCCCGGGCCCCCCGTGCCCCCCCCCCCCTGCGTACGTCCCTGCTATCGAACTACATCCAAAGAACAATCAACAGTTTTTTGAATATCCCATTACTCCATTTATTTACCGCATTCAATATTCGTAGCTGGTGGTCACTTTGTCACACATTTTTAAAATATTTTACAAACAAGTTTCGCCTAAAATGACTAATAAAATATTTCCAGGTATTCATTTAATAAGGCAGCATAAATTCTTGACACATGACCGCAATGTAATTGCAATTATAAATTGCACCTTAATTGAAGCATATATTATGGTGATGGTGACGTCGACAGCGATAGTAGGCAGCAACGGCAGCTTTAGCGGTTGCGGTTAAATTATGAGAAAATCAAAGTATACTTTTTGGCTTGCAAAATTAATTACGCTGGTTATTTGTGGCAACCGAGAACAACAACAGTTGCAACAACAAAAAGTGTTTGCCTTGATTTCTGCAACTACAAAATTTATTAAAAACGATGAGTGTTGTTTGGTTTGCTGGTCTATAACAAAATTAAATTTAATTTTAAAAATTTTTAATTAAATTTTAATCTTTTAATGCAAACAAATATTGGTGGAGAGAATTAAATTTGTATTTTTTTTTGTCCACAGGCAAACAACAAACGTTGCGCGCACCCCGCTCAATGTATAACAAATTGGCATGTAGCGGAATTGGGAATAGGGGGACTGGCAAACAAACATTAAAGCGTTTCGCAATTCGTTTCACATTTGACCGGGAGTGAAATGGAGAGAAAGGACGAGGAAGCGTAAGTACAAAGAAAATTAGCATAATCCTTCATTATGTACATTAACCACCAGTCAACCAGCCAGCCAGGCAGCAGCAGGGTGTACTTTAAAAAACAAACGAAGCAAGTATGCAGCAATCGACAATGTATGAATAAAAAGCCAGGATATGAATTTCCAGTGGTATTGTGAATTGAAATTATGACTTTTGAGGAGTGGGGGTGTGGCTGTTATAAAAGAACAAACATCAAATGACAATGGCGAAAAGACATTACCAGAGTTGCAGCAGCACAGGATATGTAAAATTTGTGCAGAGATTTTAATTACCCTTTTTTGTATTTTGTCTCTCTCATCTTTCTGTATACAATTTTTTTTTTTATTACAAAAATAAACATTAATTTACATAATTGTTGTTGTGAGACAACACATATTTAAACACAAAAAAGTTTTTTTTCGTTCATAGCCCACAAGATAATGATAGGATTTGAAAAAAAGAAAGGAATTGCGGGGTATTCAGTTTACGGTAAATCAAGGAAATTGAGGTAAGATTTCTTTTATTTTTGTCGGTGAAGAAAAAAAAACATAAATGCGACTGAATTTAACATGGAGCAGTCAGTGTCCAATCCTAATGTTTACACTTCCGCAAATGAGGTAGTACTTGATATGAAAAAAAAAATATTTCTCACGAACATCCCATAAAGAGGAGATTTTTTCATATCAATGAGTGCACCTAGATTTTGTACTTACTTCGATGATTCGAAAGGCGTATATAACGACACCAGGGACGTACGCAGGATTTCATTTCAGGGTGCCAACTTGACCAAAAATCATGAAAATTAAAAATGTTGTGTATCGTTACATAAAGCTATTTTGAAGGTTTTTTAGTTGATTTTATGTATATTCAATATTGCCGCAAAGTAAGGGAGAGATCTCAATATTTTAGATACAAGATTGAAATTTGGAACAGAGTATAATATGTTAGTCCTTAAATGTTTAGAATTGAAAATGAACCGTACCAGACCACGTTCGTTATAGTCCCCATACAAAAGTGTTTAACCAAATTCTCCAACAGAATTGAAGCAATAACTAAAAAAATTTTCAAATGAATATTACCCATATAGATTTACGTTTTGGTGTATCCCAGAATTTTCAACCACATTAGCTCTTATTTGGCATTTTGAGTTTTAAATGACGCAGATAATAGATTTCGAAAGATTTTTTTTATAATTCGAGACAATTAGCATAATTCTTTAAAATATCGTAAGTAATATGGATTTTGGAAATCCCTTTGGTGTTCCCCACCATGCAAAAAGTGGTGAAAATAGATCCGCGTTCGAATACAGGAATTGCATTCGCGAATATGTCGATTAGATATATATAGTGTTTGGAGGATATAAACAGTTCGGCCGAGCATAACGCCTTTTCTTCTTTAAAGTACATACCCAGATATCACACATTAACTTCAGTCCCATTAAAAAAGTTTCGTATCATTGCACATAGGTTTCAATCAGGAAACTTTTGGGCAAAACCCTATTTTTGAAGTTTCGAAATTTTAATTTTTTTGCACATAGTAATAAAAAACACATCAAGTCATCTGAAAATAATTAGTTTTTGTAAATAACGTAAGTATTCGTTGATTGGCGCAGTACCAAAGTTGACACTTTTTCATGTAAAAATAAAACAGACTTTGTACTGTAAAATACACAATATTTGTTGTATTGCGTCGCTGCATAAATGTACAGAAGAAAGACCAAAGTTATTTTGAATCGGGAAGCTGTTAATGAGTACTTTCATAATATTTACAAAAAGAAAGATGAAGTTTGTAAAATTAGCGTAATAAAATCAATTTTATATATATATTAAAAATTATTTTTTACAAATATTTTTTAAATATACTTAAACTTTTAAAAAAATTTCCAAATATGCCCACCTTCAAATCGAAATTGAAAGATAGCAGGGGGTCTGTACTAATAAATTCAGAAGTCAAATCGTGCTCAAATTTGCCACAGTTAAAATAAAGTGAATTTTTCTATTTTAAGATGGGAGAATTTTTTGTAAATACCTGTTGTGACTGTACGTAGTATCCATTTGAAATAGAACGGTAATACGCACATCTATCAACCGATTTTCCTTAAAATTCATATTTAAGGGTTTCAGAGTGTAGAAAACAAGTATGTATAACTTTTTTGAAAATAGGTCCATTTTTGCCATAGACCCCACATAAAAGTACAGTCCGAATTTAGATATTTTGTGGATTTTAGCGACACTTTATGACCGATTCGGCTGAAATTTGGTATTTTGACCTCTTGGAAGATATGAATCCTTCGTACCAAAAATTATTAGCATAGGTCAATGTTTTGGTTTAGACCACACACAACGGGACCACCCTGTTCAACAAATTTTGGCAGTTTTTGGTCATTTTGGTCGAAAAAACGTAAGAATTGCTGTTTGTACACATTTATTATAAATAATAAATAATTTCAATACTAAATGGACGTTGAAATAGTTTTGGCCAGAAAATTTGGATTTGGGACCATTGTGCATTGTAAGAAAATTATTTTCTTTAATGTCATAAAAACATCAAAACTTTACTGTTTTTCCAAAAGTGATAGAGCCCGTAAAAGCCAACTAAAAATTGAGAAAATTACATTAAAAAAAGAAAACATTTTTATCAGGAGCCGGGCGATGTAATCAACTACTCATAGACTCCGAATCCAACTCGCAGTACTTTTTAAGAGTCCTGAAAGAATAGCTTTAGTCGAAAAACTTCATCTGATACCTCAATGGTTTTTCCCGCTTATTTCTATCTTAATTGTACTACTAGATGTTTATGAACTCGATGACATTAAACACTTCCTAAAGACCAATCACTTCTGTCGGCACAGCGTAGGCAAACTTATGAAAATTCATAACTTTTGTTTTCTGGAAAACAAGTAAAAAAGTAACAGTCGGGTTTGCCGACAGAGATACGAGTATGTAAGTTGAGACTCTTATATATAGACAGATCGAATCTATAAATTGTATAGTCAGGAATTTTCAAATAATATTGATAATATTTGGGGTATACAATTTCACGATTGTTGGCGTAGCGAATAAATGCTTATGTTGTGCTCAAAAATATGACGTAATGAAAGCACAAATGTTTTGCACTTTTGTACAGAATATACCTGAAAGAATCGACTGATATAGTCCATTTTGGAAGTGGTACTAATTTTGGAAGTCATTCCTTTTGATAGGTATAGTGTCAAGCCGTAAATTTAGTTGTTCGCCGTAAGATTTAGAGCTTTTGAACCAATCCTGGCATAACCATGGACTTACCCACGAAAAACACAAAATCGCTGTAAACAAGACCGCAAGGGGTACCTTTGGTCAAAATATGCAATGGCTCCTCGAATAGCCATCCCTTAAACTACACTTATGTTGAACTTTTGTGAGGGATGTATCCGAAGATGTTGTCCAAAAAATACTCTCTTGGTATTTGATATATGTACGTTTGGAAGTAATTTTAGAAAATTTAGTTTAGGTCAAATCGGATAATTGAAATTTTGTGTTGGAGGTGAAATAATCAATATTCGAATCTAATCAATATCTCGAAAAAATCGATTTGGACTTTCGAGTTATTGTGCTCAAGATTTTAGGGAAACATTATGAAGTCTTGCGGGGGAAGTTTCCAAAGGAGTGGACCGATATGACAAAGTTTGGACAAAATATTAGGAGATCCAAAATTTGGACAAAATCTGTTGATCTGTTCGAGGGTTACAATGCGCTCGAGCCAGATAAGCGGATGAACTGCAATAAATCGACTCCAAATTGACATAACTACCAAAATTCGTTGGGAGTTATGTCAGTGAAGCAAAGCGGACATAACACCCAAAAAATTGCGGACATAACTCCCAACGATTTTTGTTTCTTAATTTATAAATTATTTCTTTGCTTAATTTTGAAATTTATAGTTATAATTTTTTTTAATTTTAGAGTAGAAGTTAGAATGTAAGCGGAATTATACATTTGAGAAGGCATAAGTGCCAACCAACGCCAAAGTTTATTAAAAACGAGTAGCAGTTAGGAGGAGTTTTAAATTGTAAAAATATTTTTTAAAAAAATCACGCGATTTTTTCAAATATACTTTCGCCTGCGGCTCATTTCGTTTTTCAGAACATTTTTACAAACACTTTTATCTTCTTAAATTGTGAAAATATTTTTTAAAAAAAATCGCGCGATTTGTTTTCAAAAATATTTTCGACTTTTTATCTCCTTAAATTGTGAAAATATTTTTGTAAAAAGTCGCTCGATTTTTTTCAAAAATATTTTCGCCTGCGGCGCTTTCGTTTTTCAGACTTTATTTGAATATTTTAACAAAAACTTTTTATTTTCTTAAATTGTGAAAATATTTTTTGTAAAAAATCGCTAATATTTGTACAAAAATCTTTCTATCTTCTTAAATTGTGAAAATTTTCTTGTAAGAAATCGAGCGATTTTTTTAAAAAATATTTTCGACTGCGGCTCATTTTATTTTTTAGAAAGTATTTGAATATTATTACAAAAAACTGTTTATATTCTTAAATTGTGAAAATATTTTTTGTAAAAAACCGCGCGATTTTTTTCAAAAATATTTTAGCCTGCGGTGCATATTGTTTTTCAGAAAGTAATTGAATATTTTTTCAAAAACTTTTTATCTTCCTAAATTGTGAAAATATTTTTGTAAAAAATCGCGCGATTTGTTTAAAAATATTTTCGCCTGCGGCACCTTTCGTTTTTTCATACTTTTTATTTTCCTGTAGGCAGATTTTTTCGTTTAAAATAGGTTTGACGACAAATTTTGAATATAGTTCGATTTGTCATGGCAACTACTTATTTTGTATTTAATTTTCTGAAAAATTTTAAATCAATTATAGTTAGTTTTTTGACATGAAAAATGCATATAAACTTAAAGTTAATTTTTTTTTCTTATACATTTGAATTTAAAATTGTATTTAAATAAAAATCACTTAAATTGTAAAAACGGACATAACTCCCATTGGGTCTTATGTCCGCTAGGGGGATCGGACATAACTCCCAAAAAATTTGGGAGTTACTTCCGCCTTGGTTTGCGGAGTTTTAGGTGTTATGTCCGTTGGGAGTTATGTCACGGCACCCATTATTTCGATAAGGTACATTTTTATCGTTAGCCTAACGGCTGAGGGTACAATATGACGGTGCTCTTGAACCAACGTTAAATGAAAGAAGCTTACAACTCGGAAGTTCTGAGGATTCTGAAACAGCAATCGTCATAGATGAGAAAAATCTAAAAACAAGAAATAATCGCTGAAGGGATTTTTAAATAAATCACGGTCAAAGTTTTTAGGTTAATTTTAGGTTTTCGGGATTTTGCTTGGAAACCTCAAGTCCTATCGAAATAGGGCTAAAAAAAGTGTTGTAGCTGTGAAAATTTGTCTGATTTGTTCCTAGGTTTTATTATTTATGAGATATAGAAAGAAGTTCAGGTCACATTTGTAGGTTTTTTGTAAGGTTTTGCGCGATTTGCTTGAAAACGGTAAGTCTTATCGAAATGGGGCTAGAGAAAAGCTTATAGCTGTAAAAATTCTCTACAAGATTGGCTTTCGTCATTATTTCCTAGGTTGTACCAGTTTTGAGATATATAAATTTAAGTTGGGAAATTGCAGTCATGACATTGTTTTATAAGGCGACGATACAGCCAGTGAATTGTCCCAATTTGAACTTTTGTATATCAAAAATGGTAAAATATCGTAAAGGGCAGTATTGTAGAGCATTTTCACTGCTACAACGTTTTCTTTAGTTTCTTTTTGATAGGGCTTGCGGTTTCCCAGCAAAACCTTCAGAACAATATATATGTTTTCATTTGAAATTTCAAAATTAAGAAAAAAAACCTAATAATTTGTTAAGGTAGCTCAAAAAATGTTGTCGGATCAAACCATTTCGGGGGAATCGAATCCAGACATTCAGTATTCATGCTAACTACGACACCATCCAGTTGTTGGAAAAATGTTTAAATAGTCTTAGGAGCAATCTTCCTATAAAATAATTGTGGTCTTGGACCATTAACCAGTCCAAAATCATAATCAAATATTCGGATCGACGTCACTTTTCTATCCATACCCTTAATTTGAGGTTTATTTCCTTACAACGAGATCCAGGTTATATCACATTTCGAACAAGTAAGAATAATTTTTCTTGCGAAAAAAAATAAATTTGCCTCATTATTCGGTATGTGTTAATGGGTAAACGATTACCCGATCACCCACATTAAAATTTATTAGCCATTAGGAAATGGTTCCTTTAATAGCCATCACTACAAATAAATATAAGTTCGGCTATAAATATTGAATCGTAATGAAAATGGCAGAGATAAGAGATTGTCGCATGGCAACAATAGAACTCATCACACTCACACACGCGTATTCATTCATGCAATGTGTGTAGCCGTGTGGCAAGGCAACAAAGTTTCTTTTATAAGACCATGGCAAATAGTATTTATACAGTTACAGTCACCCAGTTCACTGCTGACCATTTATTGACATCCACAGCGTCATTGTGGGGAAAAAGTAAAGTTCAAAATAAATATTATACGCTTCAATTATAGTCTATATTGTCAATAAATACAAAACGCTGGTCAATAATAATGAACGATTAAGTATTTGTTGAGCATTTAAAATTAGAAACAGTGACAGTTAATAAAGGTTTCGTTGACAAATAAATAACCTCAGCCAATGACTTCAAGAAGAAAAATGCAAAAATCGATTATTTATTATGAATTTCGTTTTAATTTGTCTCTCTCGTATTGCTCAGTGGCCATATCCAATAACCGTTAAACGAATAAAACCTTTAAGTAAAATATGTCTTAAGGTTTTTAATTCAAACTTACAATTAGAATGAAGCCCTCTAGGAATACAATTATGCCGATAAAATAGGGACGAATCACAATTTTAGTAATTGTCCACAAGGAGTTTCCAGGAGTTGCATAAAAAAATATTTTTGTAATCAGAACCGAAAGTAGGAATTTTGGCATGATACAAAACCCTTAGTCCTTAGTCTAAAGAAACACATAAACTTCGGTAGGTGGTGTTAAAAAGGGTATTATACCCAAATTTTGACCTGTATCTAAAATATTTAAAAAGACTTCTGATTTGTAGAAAAACAGAAATTCCAAATATGTGAAATCGATAGATACAGCTATATGGGGCTATACCAAAGCACTAACCTATGTCAAATATTATTATTTGGAGATTTGTGATTCATGGAGAACTCAAATTGTTAAATTACAGCTAATTCGAATGGAATCTGAAGTTATGTGGGAGCTATAACAAAACGTAATTCGATATGAGCAATCCGTACAAATTGTGGACCGAATCGGTTTCTCCATTCTAGTATTATCGTGCGCTCCAGCCATATATTTGGTGAGCACAGGATTTTTACAGCTTTAGGGCAGTTATCTCAGGAGGGCAATTTTTTTTTATTGTGGCATATACCGGAAGGAGTGGACCGATACAGTCCATATTCAATGAAATATATATTACGATAAGCAAAGTTTGTACCCCATAATTTTCTCCTTCCTGAGTTATAGTGTGCATTATGTTAGGGAACAATTTTAAATTTTTGTTTGGACTTGAAATTACCACATCTTTTACTTCAAAATAAGCCAAAAAAATTGTCCTCTTTTTTATTATTTTTTATTTTTTTGAAATTTTGCCTGTAAAGGCGAAGATCATTTTTAATTATTTTTATTAATTTTCTCGTTTAGAGTTAAGCTTGATGATCGAACATTTTTTGCAAGTGAAAAAGGAAAGGACTAGAACCACACAGTCACCAAATTACATTTGCAATTGAAAAACCAAAAGTTCTAGGACAGAGAAGTCATCCCACAGTCGATACGTCTGAAGAACCACTCAACTAATACCGAAACCAGGTCACGTAATTTGGTGACTGTGTGGGTTCGAGTCGTTGGCTTTCCTTTTTCACTTGCAAACAATTTTCGATCATCAAGCTTTACTCTAAACGAGAAAAATAATAAACATTTTTTCTTAAATTTTTCCAAATTGACAGGTTACCCCTTAAGAATAAGATTGCAAAAAAAAAGACAAAAATAGCATATGAAATAGACACTGCAGTTTCAAATGTTTTTAGCAGCACTGTATATGAAACAATTTTTCCTTGTCCCCTCTGAGACGTTTGTCGGAAATAATTGTTTTTATTTTAATTCTTTTCTTTTAAATTCCATTTATTTTCCATGCATTCAAATTTCGAATCATCAAGCAGATTAATGACATTATTTATACATACATCTGCACCAATACAAGTGACAGACAGTTAAGCAGCATCATTAAATTACAAAAGTATTAAAAGAAAGACACAATTACTGACTGAAGGATCAATGCATAAAATCTATAGCCACAGTATGACATGTGACAGGCGTTCAAACAGAGGCCTCTGAAATACTATTTGATCTGAAGTTGTACAATAAAGAAAGAAATAACTTTTAATTTTAGCAAGCCATAGGGTGAATTAGTCTTAGCCCTGCCGTGATGTAAACATTTTCGAATTATCTGTAAACTAATTTTTATTTTTTTGAAATATATTTAATTTTTGCTGTCAATCAAACAAAAAATTCTACCGTAAGAGTAGTTTAGTTGTAATTGGAACGAATTTAGCTTCGAATCGTCTTATAGCAACGGGATTTAAATTTTTTAGGGTATATGGAGATGTAGTAATCTATTGGCAGGTCATAACTTGTTGTCAATAGTTGATTGTCGTGAGTGAAACAAAGGCGGAACATTCGGAAAAAAACAATGGATGGCAAACACGCTTCGTCGGCTGTGCTGAAATGAGAAATACCCTCAGCCACTGCACAGTGGTGGCACTTACATGGGAAGGTGTGACAAAAATACTTCTAAATGCTATATCGAACTGAAATTGTTATCAATGGGTCATAGTGGCCTAAAAACACTCTACGTAAAATATTGGGGTCCTCGGTCCAAAATTTCGCGTGTTTCCCATGAAACGAATCATCTTGAATTAAAGTATTTTACTGTTACCAAGACATTGTTCAACCAAATTTGCTGTAATCCGGTACCAGGAGTTATTATTGTATTGTAAGCATCCCCACGAAAAATTTTCAGTATTGGTCCATGATTTGGTTTACTCCCAATGATTTATATATCGATTTATTTGGGCAGATGTCAACCAAATATTCTAAGCGACTATATTCTTATAATGATCTCAGACTTCAAACATTATCTTATAAAGAAATGTCGTATCGGTCCACTTTTGACCACAGCCTCCATATAGGGCTACCATCTTTTTTTGTACTTTATAAGATTTAACCACATTTGTCTGCAGAATTACTTGTAATAATGCATTTTTTTACTCAATGCGGGGAAAAATCTCCACTTTTTAGCGTGGTTCAACATTAGGGTGTCCCAAAACTAAAAAAAAATTATTTGTTAAAGTGATTACCCCCAAATCTTTTTTTCGCGAGTTTTCATTACAGGTCTAAGTTACCATGACCATAGAAATCGCTAATAGCACAAAAAACGTTATATTGAAACCAAATTTAAGAAAGGATAATAAAAATACTTAAAAGTATTCCAAAAAATATAAATTCAGCATCTATAAAACGGTGTTAAACTTTTGGTCATAACTGCCAAAACCGCAAATTTCCGCAAAAAGTCTATACAGTTTTGAAATCAACTGGCGCTAGGCTACAATTTGGCACTAGTGGCCATTTGTTCGAATTTGTTGAAAGTGACTAAAAGTTTAAGGAAATCCATACATCTATATTAAATAATTTCATTTTTACCAATATTATAACCAAAACATTTGGCAACCCTTGCGATTTAGAGGAATTTTCGTAACTAGAAAAATTAAGCTTAGGCAATTTACTAAATGAGTCATCTTAAGTTAAGGCTTTAAAAATAGTCCTTTGTTTCATAAATTCGCTTAGAATATAAGTATTTTTTCTCAGTTTTAAATACATATTTTTTTTTTCAAAATTAGTCATGTTCATGAGGCGTTTTCTCCTTAAGAATCGCGAAAAATGGAAAAAATAAGTTGAGTTTCGAAAAATTTGAAATGTTTTGAAGCTATTTGCATTTTAAAATTTTTGAAACGACGACATGAACTTTTTGATTTTTGTCGTTGGGCGCATCCACTGTGCACTGCCAAGAAAAAAACAACAATACCAAACCAAACACAATAATTATGCCGTATATAAAATATATTGATTTTATATCACGAGTTTGCTTAAAAATCTGTAGGTACCGTAACGTGGGCGTATACCAAATCATTGACATATACCAAACATTTTTGGCAACCAAACTTCCTCATAAAGGACTCAAAATATTAAATTATGTTAAAATAAGTTTGAAAGAAATTTTTGAAAAAGTTGTAGAATTATCTTGCACAATATCCGACAGGGTTTTGAAGCTTTTGAGTCATTATCTTAGGAAGTATTGACTTACTGCGGAACAACGATGCGAGAAGAGTTCCTAAACTTCACTTTATCCGAATTTTGTGTTGGAGGTACCCGAAGGAGTGGACCGATATAGTCTATATTTCAATCCCATTCTGGACTGGATGAAATAATACGATGTGCAAAGCCTGCATCAATCAAAAAGTCCCTGCGAGGATTATCTTGCGGATTTGCCATTTTGGTTGGTGCCGTCAGGGTTTCTTGGAGGTTTTAGGCCAATATCTCAGGAATTATTGAATTACTCCCGCAATAAATTGTACCGTCGTAAAGCGAGCCACAAAAAAACTTACTGAAAAAAATTTCACAACAATCCGTGAGGAGCTCTTAAACTTCACTTTATCCGAATTTTGTGTGGGAGGTACTCGAAGGAGTGGACCGATACAATCCATATTCCGACCTGATGCATGACTGGATGAAATAGTACGATGTGCAAAGCCTGCACCAATCAGAAATTCCCTGCGAGCATTATCTTGCGGATTTGCCATTTTGGTTGATGCCGTCAGGGTTTCTTGGAGCTTTTAGGCCAATATCTCAGGAAGTATGGACTTCCGCAAGAAAAAAATTGTACCGTCATAAAGGGAGCCGCAAGGAAAACTTACTGAAAAAATTGCAAAGCCATTTGAGAGGAACCCTTAAACTTCACTTTGTCCGAATTTTGTGTGGGAGGTAGCCGAAGGAGTGGACAGATATAGTTTATATTCGAACCAGATCTTTACTGGAAGGAATAATACGATGTGCAAAGTTTTGACCAAATCGATGGCTCGCTTCGAGAGTTATCATTCAGACCATTTTACTGAAAAATTGTGAACTTTTGTGGGGGAGGTACCAGAAGATGTGGACCGATATGGCCCATCTTCGAACCTAAACTAAGTTTGGACAAAATATTACGATACCCAAAATTTGGTTCGAATCGGTGGAACTGTTCGAGAGTTATCTTGCGCACAAGCCAGACAGACAGACATTTTTCGTATCAAAGTGTATATACCCTTCTAGTCTGTAGGCTGAGGGTATAAAAATGATACACCCGCCCAAGAAATCGCTGAAAGCACAACTCTTAAGCTGAGAACAGTGTACAAGATCATAAACCTTGTCGAGAGAGAAGGAAGCCTCAAGCTGAAGGCGTCACCTGGCAGAACAAAAACAGTGACCCTACGAAATGAAAGAAGAATAATTAAAAAAATCGACGACAGACCCCATGAATATGAAAACGAGACAAAATCGATTATTTGTCAATGAGAGCCGTACCTAAAATTGTCTGAGCGACATTTTTGCAGAACACTTCGAAGCTGAAAAATGTCATCTTGTGGTACTTTTATAGCGGTTCTTAAAATAAGGGACGAAAAGGACATTGAATGAAGCAAATTAGATGGTCGAAATGCTCTACGAAAATAATCCTTATGCGATTTGGCTGATAACATGTCATCTCATAAAATAGTTAAAACAACAGTTAACAAAGATATAACGCTAACTTCAGATTCCTTATAGGGTCTTCAGCAGAAACTTCATCACGACATACCTCGGAAGTTCGACTCACGGCTGCTCTGTCCTTCATGATTCTTAATATACTCACAAAGGGCTTTCATCCCCAAAAGGAATTATCTCTGCCCCAGATTTTCAACTCCATTTTGTGTCACAGTGATATAAGCCATATCGGTCCACTCCTTCATATACCTCCCCTCAAAAGTTCAAAGATTGTGGCCACGATAACTCTTGAAGGGGGTGACCGATTTTGTCTATATCCTAATATAATTACCGGATATAGATCAGGTTTGAATATGGACTACATTTGTTTACTCCTTCGGGTACCAACACAACACAAAATTTCGTACAAGTTCAGTTTGGGACCAGCTCTCGAATCACTTTGATTTTTGTTGATGCAACTTGCATTCGCTACCTCAATTACGATGGTAAAAGTTTTTTCAAGGGCAAGTCCATATCTCTTGAGAAAACAGCCCGAATGGTGTAAAAAACCCCCTATGGCAGCATATGTAGTGGCTGGAGAGAGGTCCTCTGCTAAGGGTACCTCCCCCACAAAAGTTCAACATTTGTGTCAAAGTGCAGTTTAGGGTCTTGGAAATGTATACCGAGGCGTTTCGTTGTGGTCCTATTTGCAGTGATATTATGTTTTCCATGCTTCCTAGCATACTGGTCCAAAGGTTATACGATGACCCACTGAAATTAATAGTGGGCGCGATATCTATCGAAAAGATATGACTCCCTAAATAAAATCCACTTTTATAATGAACCAAGTCGGTCCATTCCTTCAAGTACCTCCTCCGCAACACTTTTTAACTTTAATCCGAAATATTCGTCGTATATATAAATAATTTATATATATAACTACCCAGCAAACCAAATGTCTGATGTCCGACAAGTCTGAACAATTTCGGAAGCAAAGTCGTTCAGCTTTCGTTACGATTTCTAAACGATTTTTCGGACAGGAAATAGTTCAGGTTTGTACCGATTTCGTTCCGATTTCGGAACGAATGTCGGAAAGAAATTTCCTTTCCGAATTTCCCAAGGATTTTCTTCAGATTTCGTTACGAAATCGGACCGAAATCGATGCGATGTCGCTCCGACATTTCGTTCCGAAATTATGTCAACCACTTCATACAACTTTCGTTAAGATATCGTTACGATTTCGGATCAGATTTCGGATGTATCGTCCGAATTTTGTTCCGATTTCGTTACGATGTCGGTACGATTGGTTTGCTGGGTATATTCATCTAATTAAGTATTAATATATAAATTACACTGTGCAGCAGCATTTTTGGGTGGGTGGAAAATTTCATTTGGAGATGAAAGCCCTTGATGAGTATACTAAGAACCCAAAAGGAAATTTTCGCCATAGGTCAAGTTGCTGAGATATCGCGCGATGAAGTTTTTGATTTTTCCCTATAATACTTGGGAAAATAGCTCCATATCTCTGTTTGGCGTTGTTGTAGCTTCATTTTGAGGTGACATGTCTTCAGTCAAATCGATTGGCGAATCTTTTTGTAGAACATTTCATTCTTCTAACTTAATGCCGTTCATGTCCTTTTCATCCTTTATTTCTTGAACCGTAGTGAAAGTACCACAAGATGAGATTTTTCAGCATCCAAATATTCTACAAAAATGTTGCTCAGAAGATTTTAGGTACGGTTCTCTTTGACAACTAATCGATTTTGTCGCATTTTCATTGTCATTTTTGATACTTATTATATACATACATATACAAGAACCAGGAAGAACAGTTCTGCCATAGGTCAAACTTCTGAGTTATAATGAAGATGATGTGATGAACCAGGAAGAACAGTTCTGTCATAGGTCAAACTTCTGAGTTATAGCGAATTATAGCTCAATAGTCACGAAATTTTGCACTAGGTAAGAGTTTAGGTAGAAGAAGATGCCTACAATTTTGGGTGATGATATGATATTATTTAGCGGGTGAAATGAACCATTACTTTTGTATAAAAATAAAAAAAATGTATTTTAGGTCTATATTTTATTTCCTGCAGGATATATACCGGCAAAGTAGCCTACATATGGAAAAAGAATTACTGACCTTTCCTTCTGATGCAAATTGCAATAACGAGTCTGTTAGATAACGGACCTACTGCTTAATATATAATGTGTAGAGAACCACATTTTCCTATTCACAGTTTTTGCTTTATTGCAAATTATATGGAGCACTAACGTTTTAATTGTCCAATTGGATTTTTATACATACGTTGCAGCATGATTACCTTTTAATGCGATTTTCACTGATATTTTTGTGCATGAGACTGACAACATAAGATATACAACCCACAGCAATAAATCTAACCCAATATCACTTAAATACTGCTATAAAAACAGCTTTAACAAAATATATAATTAATATTTTATCTCGAAAACTTTTTAAGGAAGATTTTCATCCATTACCAAAACCAAACGAAAAATTTCAACTCATGTAATTTGAATGTGGGGCAACAATTATGAAATACCTGTGCCTAGATATGCCAGATCTGTGCCTAAATATAGCCAATCCGTCTGGAAATTGCTATAAAACATTAAAAAAGCTAAAAAATCGAGTTTGGAACATTGCTTGCATGAAAATATTTCGTGAAACTTTGGTCAAAATGTAGTTATCGTCTTTTTTTCATGCATTTCTGGCTTACGTGAAAAATCGTCATTTTGGACCATTAAATAGTCAAATCGTCATTTTTAATTTTGGGCCAAAAAATCGTCAAAATGACGATAAATCAGCAAATTCTGCAACATTGTTCCCCAGCCAGGCAAAATCATTATTATTTAAGCTTGGTGTGATGCGGTACCAGAATCCACAAAGTTATTTCTTACAATAAGTTTATTTGTTCCATAAAGAAATTTTCTCTTGAAATGAAATAAATTGATCAAGCTCGAGGTCTAGATTTGATAAAATATTTTTATTTATCGATATTTCGCAATTACATTGAATTGCATCATCAGGATTATCTATAATAAACATTTTGATACACAATAATATATTATCACAGAGGTATAAGTAAAAATCAAAAAACAAACAACGTACCAGTTTCGCATAAATACGTAAAAAAACTAACAAAAAATATTCACTTAAAACTAGAGTAGCATCACTACTATCGTCATCGGCTGTAAATATTGCACTGTTGGTTTCTTTGATATTGCGATCTCCGTATATTCTTTGTTTTGTTGATTATTCCTCTGTAGCTTAAAGCGCTATTGTCGATGTCGGTCTTAAAATTCATGCGCTTTGTTGTTGGCACATTGAGTATGTGGAGCATCTCCATCGTGTAACGTTTAGTGTGGTGAGTTTCGCTCCCCAACACTCTCACTCTCTCAAAATCTGGATTGTGTGTTGTGTTGGCACAGTGGCTTACTAGTGCTGTTTTGGGTTTGTTGTTTTGTAGTCTTAATTTAATGTCGGATTTGTGAGCTGATATTCTAGTTTTTAATTTGTTTTTCGTTGTTCCGACATATAATTGATCACAGATTGAGTTGTCATTGCCACCACATGGAATTTGGTAAATAACATTACATTTTTCCGTTCTCTCTATTTTTGTTTTTGTGTTCGTAAATAAGTTGTTGAGTGTATAATTGCACTTATGGGCTATAGAAACTTTGTTTTTGTTGTATATATTCGATTGTGCAAACCTCTCTGATATATCAGGTACATATATCACAGATTTGTATATTTTGTTTTCCTTATTGCTTGTATTATTTTCATCTTTTTTCTCTTTTTTCAAATTTGTGTTGTAGTTTTTGATGAGACTTTTTATCAAGTTTGTTGGAAAGTTGTTGTTGTATAAAATATTTTTGATTTTGACTTTATTTTTCGGATGAAATTCATCGTCACTTATAGAAAGGCATCTATGAATAAGATTTTTCCTATCGAAACATCCAAGAAGAATTATTATTAATACGGCGAAAAATCTTATTCATAGATGCCTTTCTATAAGTGACGATGAATTTCATCCGAAAAATAAAGTCAAAATCAAAAATATTTTATACAACAACAACTTTCCAACAAACTTGATAAAAAGTCTCATCAAAAACTACAACACAAATTTGAAAAAAGAGAAAAAAGATGAAAATAATACAAGCAATAAGGAAAACAAAATATACAAATCTGTGATATATGTACCTGATATATCAGAGAGGTTTGCACAATCGAATATATACAACAAAAACAAAGTTTCTATAGCCCATAAGTGCAATTATACACTCAACAACTTATTTACGAACACAAAAACAAAAATAGAGAGAACGGAAAAATGTAATGTTATTTACCAAATTCCATGTGGTGGCAATGACAACTCAATCTGTGATCAATTATATGTCGGAACAACGAAAAACAAATTAAAAACTAGAATATCAGCTCACAAATCCGACATTAAATTAAGACTACAAAACAACAAACCCAAAACAGCACTAGTAAGCCACTGTGCCAACACAACACACAATCCAGATTTTGAGAGAGTGAGAGTGTTGGGGAGCGAAACTCACCACACTAAACGTTACACGATGGAGATGCTCCACATACTCAATGTGACAACAACAAAGCGCATGAATTTTAAGACCGACATCGACAATAGCGCTTTAAGCTACAGAGGAATAATCAACAAAACAAAGAATATACAGAGATCGCAATATCAAAGAAACCAACAGTGCAATATTTACAGCCGATGACGATAGTAGTGATGCTACTCTAGTTTTAAGTGAATATTTTTTGTTAGTTTTTTTACGTATTTATGCGAAACTGGTACGTTGTTTGTTTTTTGGTTTTTACTTATACCTCTGTGATAATATATTATTGTGTATCAAAATGTTTATTATAGATAATCCTGATGATGCAATTCAATGTAATTGCGAAATATCGATAAATAAAAATATTTTATCAAATCTAGACCTCGAGCTTGATCAATTTATTTCATTTCAAACAATTATAAAGGTCGAATAAAAAAACAAAAATTGAAATTTTCTCTTGTGAAAAGCTAATTCCCGGTGGTAAAGGTGTAGGGTATCCCATGATCGGCACCGTCCGACTATAGCCTTGGCTTACTTGTTGTGATATAATTATTAATTCGTACTTTATTTATTTTACTTGTAGAACATTTCCCTGTTTTTCCTTTTGTTAATTTTAAAAACCTATTTATCTATTTATCTATCTATCTATTTTATTTTATTTTATTTTATGTTATTTTATTTTATTTCATTTCATTTCATTTCATTTCATTTCATTTCATTTCATTTCATTTCATTTCATTTCATTTCATTTCATTTCATTTCATTTCATTTCATTTCATTTCATTTCATTTCATTTCATTTCATTTCATTTCATTTCATTTCATTTCATTTCATTTCATTTCATTTCATTTCATTTCATTTCATTTCATTTCATTTCATTTCATTTCATTTCATTTCATTTCATTTCATTTCATTTCATTTCATTTCATTTCATTTCATTTCATTTCATTTCATTTCATTTCATTTCATTTCATTTCATTTCATTTCATTTCATTTCATTTCATTTCATTTCATTTCATTTCATTTCATTTCATTTCATTTCATTTCATTTCATTTCATTTCATTTCATTTCATTTCATTTCATTTCATTTCATTTCATTTCATTTCATTTCATTTCATTTCATTTCATTTCATTTCATTTCATTTCATTTCATTTCATTTCATTTCATTTCATTTCATTTCATTTCATTTCATTTCATTTCATTTCATTTCATTTCATTTCATTTCATTTCATTTCATTTCATTTCATTTCATTTCATTTCATTTCATTTCATTTCATTTCATTTCATTTCATTTCATTTCATTTCATTTCATTTCATTTCATTTCATTTCATTTCATTTCATTTCATTTCATTTCATTTCATTTCATTTCATTTCATTTCATTTCATTTCATTTCATTTCATTTCATTTCATTTCATTTCATTTCATTTCATTTCATTTCATTTCATTTCATTTCATTTCATTTCATTTCATTTCATTTCATTTCATTTCATTTCATTTCATTTCATTTCATTTCATTTCATTTCATTTCATTTCATTTCATTTCATTTCATTTCATTTCATTTCATTTCATTTCATTTCATTTCATTTCATTTCATTTCATTTCATTTCATTTCATTTCATTTCATTTCATTTCATTTCATTTCATTTCATTTCATTTCATTTCATTTCATTTCATTTCATTTCATTTCATTTCATTTCATTTCATTTCATTTCATTTCATTTCATTTCATTTCATTTCATTTCATTTCATTTCATTTCATTTCATTTCATTTCATTTCATTTCATTTCATTTCATTTCATTTCATTTCATTTCATTTCATTTCATTTCATTTCATTTCATTTCATTTCATTTCATTTCATTTCATTTCATTTCATTTCATTTCATTTCATTTCATTTTATTTTATTTTATTTTAGTTTATTTTATTTTATTTTATTTTATTTTATTTTATTTTATTTTATTAATAAGCATGTGTAAGAATTAAACTGTGAAAAATATATTAATAATGTTATTTATTTATACCAATAAATCATTGTTTTATTTAAAACTTTGTAATAAATTAGGTTTTGCAATAAATTGGTTGACTAACTGTATGTTTTCTGATCCTTCATATTAATAAAATGTATGAGTAAACTTTAAGGCCCTCTGGCCAGGTTCTTAATTTTGCTACATCGCACAGATCCACACACACATTGGCCAAAAATAAAAAAATGAATGTCAAAATTTTGGTACAACAGCTGGCAACTCTCACAGCTATGACATGGACCTTTTTAAAAATATATTAGTTTTTGTTTCATTCGAACGCGATCTTCTTAAGAATAGCTTCAAAAGTCGGAACATTTAACTAATACTTTTTGTTGTGAGTACAACCTATATTTTAAGTGCAAGTAAATATATTCAAAATATCGCGAAACTAATACGTATAGCAAAATATTATAGTGGATTTTGAAGGAGAAGGTAATAGCTTAATTTTCATTAAAAAATGGTGTTTTAGCGTGTTGTGGAATTCTAGTTAGCTGCATATTTTCTTAGTAAATTTTGTAAAGTCAATTTGATCATATACTTAAATTTGACCTAAGGTTTTAGTCATGATGCCCACCAGCGCCCACCTCGAGAATAATTTTCCAAAGTAGGTCATGGGTTTAAGATTATTCAGTGTTAAAATCAGCTGCCATCTAGTGCCAGACTATAAATGGTGGGTCGCTGACTAAAGTTTCCCTAGAATAGGGTTTCTATGGATATATTAGCGTATAACTCTGTTATCTGACCACGTACATTAACATAACTGGCATCAGGGGCAAGATGAAGAAATCTTCATTCAAATGTGTCTCACGTTGGCGGTATGTGCCTTCCAGGAAGAACGCTATAAGATCTATATAAAAAATTTTACCAATTTTCAGACTAAAATGTTGATTTATTTAATCCGCTAAATTGGTTGGATTTTATGTTGTTTTGGAGATTGTTTTGTTTTCCCAAGCCTAATTTGGCATCATAAGATAATCGGGAGCTATGTTCATGTTATTTTGTATTAACAGCGTAAAACAATTCTTACCGTTTGGCCCCTCCAGAGGGGAAAGGGGGGAAAATGTTACGCTCGTGGTTTCTTAAAACACTCTTCGCAGCAGCACAAAGCAGTAACCGGCGCATTGGCTTGATTTTTACACTCTAAATATTTTTGGCCACTTTCTCCATACAAGTGGATCCACTGTGCATCGTATTAAAGTATGGTTAATTTTGTTGCATATTGTATTTTTCACCTTGCCTTATTATTCACAAGCTACTTAAATGACTTACACTACCCTTAACATCGAATTTGTATCATTATCCTCTTAAAATGAAATTGTATTCCTTTTAATTGTAAAAACGTATTTCATTTTATTTGACTGGCAATTAAACTCAAACAAAAGAAATATGTAAAGGAATTACAAAGATTTACAATAATAATTAGACATCGGATTTTGCATATTTGCATATTTTTTAATAATAGAGATACGAAGATTCTGATTGGACCAAAATTCGTTTCAAAGAAATCTAAATTCAATGGCAGGGTCATATTTTGTATTTATTTTGCATATTTGCATATTTTGCATATGCACAAAATATGCAAAAAATATGCAAAATATGCAAAAAATATGCAAAATATGCAAAAAATATGCAAAATATGCAAAAAATATGCAAAATATGCAAAAAATATGCAGAATATGCAAAAAATATGCAAAATATGCAAACAGATTTTGGCCTAAAATCGTCATAAAAGTCGTAAAATTGACAATTAAAGTTGGGAAAAATCATCAAAGTGTCTTAAATTAAAATTGTTGGCCGATTAAAGTCGCTTTTTTTAGCAGATTATTATGCTATTGAGACCCCTTACCACAGTGTGGATATAAAAACATGGTTATATGTATATTGTAATACCATTTTTATTATTAACCTATTAAAAAATATAAAATTTGTTAAATTGTCAAATATTTTATTTAAAATTCAATATTTTCTTTATCTTAATTTGTTGCATTAGTCTGGTTTTAACTCAAAGGGAAAACATCGATGTCGGATTTTTTTATGCGGCACTCCCCTAAAGTGTTTAGTTTTAAGATTGTTAAAGTTTGAACACAATTGGAATATGTTAACACATGCCACTGGGTCCTCGTAGTTATGAAAATCTCGACTTTTTGGCTATTTGACGACTTCAGCTACCCATATCTATGAAACGGTTAAAACTATTTGCCCGTGTTATGCATTAAATTAAATGCCATACTATTCTTAATATTTCTTGCCGAACAACAAAATACGTAAGTAATACTGAATTCAAGATAATAAAGCCAATGTCCCGAAAACGCCTTAGGGTGAAAATGGAGTATATTGTGAAAAAACCCTTTCTACAGCGTTTAATTTAACTTGCTTTTGTGTCTGTTTAGTTCAAATGTAGTAACTTATTTTCCACACAGTTGTAGTTGACCAATCGAACTAAAACTTTGCACACTTTTCAGACTTGCATGACAATACATGAATATGAAACCAAAACCAATATGGGTCCACTTTTTTCTTAGAGCCCCCATATAGCGGTACCACCCGATTTAAAGTATTTTAAGGATTCTGGTTAAATTTTTAGGTCGAATTGGCTATAACTTGGCATTTGGGGTTTCCAATGGTACAGAAACTTCCTCACTAAAAATGTTGGACTCAGGTCAAGGTTTTGGTATAGCCCCTATATAACGGTACAACACGATTTCAGGTATTTTAAAGTTGTTATCTACATTTTCGGCCTAAATTGGCTATAATTTTGATATGAGGTTCCCAGTGGTCAAAAAAATTAAATGCTGAAAAGTTAAAAATAAAAAATAGTTAAAATAATAAGTTACAGTGTTTTATTTACAAATGCACTTAAAACTAGAAAATATTTTTTAATGATTAAATCTTAATTAAAAATTGTGGCAATATTAAACGGCCACCAGCGTTTTATTTGAGAGAATCCATCATTAAAAATTATGTTCTAGTTTTAAGTGATTTTATAAATAAAACATTGTAGCTTAATTTTTTAAATTATTTTTTATTTCTTCCCATATTATCAATTTTTGGGAATGAAAACAAATGGCCTATAAAATTTGTTCATATCAAAATTTATTTAAGGGCTGACATAATGTGATTTTGGAGACATCTGGGTAAAGATGACTACTTGGTGATGATCTCGACTCCTTGCTCTGCTATGTCGTTCACAACTTTCAAGTTGTTTAACATCCTTTACCCTTCCTGGTAATTGATGTTCTGCGGTCATGTTACAGGATCTTTTTCAAGAAATTCGGAGTTAATGCTTAATCTCTTGAACAACAAGTAAGTATACCCTGTAATTACGCCTGGTAGACTTTTTCTGGAAATTTCGGCAGTTGTTCTTTTGTTATACCCCGGTTACACTTAGCCGGATTAACCCAGTGGGTTTGGATTTCAAATGTCAATTCCATAGCGCAAACGTCAAATAAATCCTCTCGAAGTGGATTTATTTGACGTTTGTTGACCCGGCAAAAAAACTGTAGTGTAACCGTACTATTAGTTCGGTTTTTTCCATCTTCTTCTGCTTACTTTGTTAAGATTTTTGTCGCATTTGGCTCTTTACGGTGGTTTGATCTATCAGATCAGGCCAACAAGTTCGGGACTAATATACCACAGATGATATATCATTTTGTTATTTCCTTTATCTGATATTTGTTTCGTATTTCAATAAATCTTCAATGCGGTTTAGGTCTTTTTTTGGACCTAAAAATATTTCTGAATTTCGCTTTCACTATTTGTTGTATTAAATTCAATCTATTGTCTCTAATCCTTTTCAACCTATTGATTATGTTTACCCAATCCATCCAATATTATATCTACATAGCCATTATCTTGTTCATTATAGGTTTTGTAAATTCAATAAGCCACACTCTCATTTATAACACTCATTTGTTGTCCTTTGATACAAAAAAAAAAAAAAATAAATAAATAAATAAACAATACAAAATAAATATCAAAATATCGAAAGATGAAAACACAAAGTGCTTCTACGACCTCTTGTTCTTGGGAAGTCAGCTGGGAAGTAGTTTTAAAACATTCTCGCCTACATCGAACTTGGATTTGTCAATCGCAAACTATTCTTATAGAAATCGCGTGAATATGTTTGTTTGATGTCCGGATGTGCTGCCAAACTTGCAATCAAAAATCCCTCTCAACAATACTTCTTATAAATCTGTACGCAGGTACAGAAGCTCTCGACTTAATATCTGCTCAAGCTGGTAAGACCCCATTATTCTAGGCATTCGTACACTGCTAAGTCTTGTTTCTCCCCTGAGCTACTGTCAGTTTCAGGAACGCCCAGGAGTTGTTCTTTACCCCCATACCAGATGATACCAGAACAGCAACCCGTTCTTTCTGCACTGGTTTGGGAATACCTGGTAATAGTTTTCCATGCCATTGCACGCAAATAGCCTTGTGTTGGGGTATCTTCCTTGAGGTTGTTGCTAGTATTTTTCACTGTTTATTCTCCGGAATAAACGGATAAAGCCACTAAAGATCATATATTTGTTGGGGTCCTCTCCGAGAGCTTCTACTGTAGAAAAAATGATACGACTAACGTTCATATAGGACACTTTACAGGGATCCAGCAGCAATGAAGCTGCGCTTGATTATTTTCGGGACAGATGGTTCTTCAGATTCTACGAAGCGTTTAGCATCAAAAGAAGACCTAGACCTCATTGAAAATATATTGAAATACGAAAACATACACCGAAAAAGGAAATAAAAAATGATAAATCACCTGTGGTATCTTAGTCCTGAACTTGTTGGCTTGGCATTGTTTGATCCGACAGTGCAAAGCACCGTAAAGAGTCAAATGGCGACAAAAATCTTAACAAAGCGATGATGGAAACTTCTCCGGAAATATTCGACCCAAACTTACAAAAGAACAACTGTTCGAAATTCATAAAAAAGTCACATTAACTCCGAGTCGAGCTCACCACAGATTACAACCAATTAATTACAAAGGACGAACAACTAAAACCATGCGTTCTCCAAGTAGTCGGCTATACCCAGATATGCTTCATTTTCACCCTAAGGCGTACGTAGTCACGTTAATCGGGACACTGGCTGTCTATCTCGAATTCAATAATACTTACGCATTTTGTTTTTGAATATAAAATAAACAGAATGGCCTTTAATTTAATGCATAATAATGGCAAATAGCTTTAACCGTTCCACAGATATGGGTCGCCGAGAGAGACGAGATTTTCATAACTTCGAGGCTCCAGTAGCACGTGTTAACTTATTCCAATGGTGCTCAATTGGCAATCTTAATCTTAAATCTATCTAAAATCTAATCTAAGTAAACAGTTTAGGCGGCACCCCCGCCTAACAAAATCCAACATCGATTTCTTCCCTTTGAGCTAAAACCAGCCTAAAGCTACAAATTAAGACAAAGAAAATATTGAATTTACATAAAATGATTGATATTTTATCAAATTTTATATTTTTGCATAGTTTAACAATAAAAATAGTATTACAATACTATATACCCTACACCACACCGTCGTAAGAGGTATCAATAACACAAAAACCTGCTAAAAAATCGACGTTAAATGGCCAACAGTCTTAACTTAGGACACTTTAAAGTTTTTTTTGATGATTTTTTCCAACTTTAATTGTAAATTTTACGACTTTTTTGACGATTTTCGACCAAAAACTGTTTGCATATTTTGCATATTTTTTGCATATTCTGCATATTTTTTGCATATTTTGCATATTTTTTGCATATTTTGCATATTTTTTGCATATTTTGCATATTTTTTGCATATTTTGCATATTTTTTGCATATTTTGCATATTTTTTGGCATATTTTTTGCATATTTTTTGCATATATTTTGCATATTTTTTGCATATTTTTTGCATATTTTTGATATGACCCCAAATATCGAAAAATTGACCCTCAAAACGCCTAGATCCAAAATTTGAGTCCAATCGGATGAGAAATAAAAAACATGCAAAAATCCGATGTCTAATAATAATAAATGAACAGGTCGATGTGTATATAAACCTCTTGTTTAATGGATGCTGTCAATTGTGAATTTGAATGATATTTAAAGTTGTTATGGAAATATAGCAAACAATGAAATAATGTGAATGGAAACTGGTTTCGGCTGTTCGAATGTTTTTTCATCTACAAAGACTTTTTATGAAATAATTAACCTTAAAACAGAATTGGATTGCAATTATTAATATAAGAGGAATCGCTTTGGTTACCCCACATGTCTATGGGAAATATTTTTTGAGTTTATTACATGTTTTGGTAATATTTGTTAGTAGTTCTTGTATTTCTCTAAACCTCTTACGGTCTCCCACCCAGCCCCTGATTCCTTTCTTTATGAGTTTTAACAAACTACATTGTGTGGAAGTATATCACGTATAGAATGAACGATACACATATTGTTGCTAAAAGTTGTTCAATGAAATTATTTGCAGTTTATATTTATACACACATATGGCAAACACACACACACACATATATAGAGAGAGGAACAGCAATTACATTACAAAGTTTCAATGTGCAATTAGTCTAAAAAGATAGATAGGTAAAGTAGAATAACTAATGAATTCTGCATGAACTGTGGACTGCAACAAAGTCCTTAACAATATAAGAGGGGTAATGAAATATGGCATGAGAAAAGGGGGTAGTGAAAACTTGTATGATGAAGAGTTCAGACTAAAAGTAAGCAATACATTGCAACCTATAATAAGTAAGTAACATCAACTGTTGCTGGGCCGGTGTGACTATTGAGGACAATGTTTGTTTAAGAATTTTTCATGGAGGCAAACCCCTCCAGGAAGTAGAAGGAGCAGAAAGAGAAGGAGGGCAACATTTAATTGTAAACTAAACTAAATCAACAGACGACAACCTAAACATAAATACCAATATAGACAATGGCCAAAAACATAAGGATGTGAAAAATGAAAGAGATGGGCCACTCTCACCCATATAAGACAACAAATGAATGGGTAAATGAGTTTGCAATTCAGTCTTGCTTGTGTGAGAGATGAAATGAAAAGGATGTGAATTTGTTAGTGAAGTAGAAAGGCGCACAGGATATTACTTGTTTGTATTTATGTTTATAAATATTGTTAAGGTATATAAAGTACCCATAAAAAAGTCATGAATAATAATTACATTTCTATATTTTTTTTTTTGCTCTAAGCACACAATGGTGTGCAAAGGGAAAATCATAACATTGTCAATGGGTTATTTGAAGCTTTGCAAATGTTTTCATTAGTGGTCACAATGGAAAAGCTGCTAAGTGAAAAAGAGGGGAGGGAGTCAGAATTCTTATTTTTCTGTTAAAAATGAATATTTATTATTTAATTTGCAGATATTAAGGCAGGAGAACAATGTGGTTACGAAGGCGATGGTAAGTTGCCCTTTGGAAAAATATTCTTTAAAAAATCAATGTTTTGTGGTATTTTGTCTTTGAATAAACTATTCTTTAAAAACGTTCACGTTTTGTGTTATGTTGGCCTTTGAATAAAAAATTCCTTAAAAAATCCACGTTTTGTGGTCTGATGGCTTTTGGAAAAATTTTGTTTAAAAAATCCACGTTTTGTGGTCTGATGGCTTTTGGAAAAATTTTGTTTAAAAAATCCACGTTTTGTGGTCTGATGGCTTTTGGAAAAATATTGTTTAAAAAATCCACGTTTTGTGGTCTGATGGCTTTTGGAAAAATTTTGTTTAAAAAATCCACGTTTTGTGATCCGATGGCTTTTGGAAAAATATTGTTTAAAAAATCCACGTTTTGTGGTCTGATGGCTTTTGGAAAAATGTTGTTTAAAAAATCCACGTTTTGTGGTCTGATGGCTTTTGGAAAAATATTGTTTAAAAAATCCACGTTTTGTGGTCTGATGGCTTTTGGAAAAATATTGTTTTAAAAATCCACGTTTTGTGGTCTGATGGCTTTTGGAAAAATATTGTTTAAAAAATCCACGTTTTGTGGTCTATTGGCCTTTGGAAAAATATTCTTTAAAAAATCCACGTTTTGTGGTCTGTTGGCCTTTGGAAAAATATTCTTTAAAAAATCCACGTTGTGTGGTCTGATGGCTTTTGGAAAAATATTGTTTAAAAACTCCACGTTTTGTGGTCTGATGGCTTTTGGAAAAATATTGTTTAAAAAATCCACGTTTTGTGGTCTATTGGCCTTTGGAAAAATATTCTTTAAAAAATCCACGTTTTGTGGTCTGTTGGCCTTTGGAAAAATATTGTTTAAAAAATCCACGTTTTGTGGTCTGATGGCTTTTGGAAAAATATTGTTTAAAAACTCCACGTTTTGTGGTCTATTGGCCTTTGGAAAAATATTCTTTAAAAAATCCACGTTTTGTGGTCTGTTGGCCTTTGGAAAAATATTGTTTAAAAAATCCAAGTTTTGTGGTATGTTGGTCTTTGGAAAAATATTCTTTAAAAAATCCACGTTTTGTGGTCTGTTGGCCTTTGAAAAAATATTCTTTAAAAAATCCACGTTTTGTGGTCTATTGGCCTTTGAAAAAATATTCTTTAAAAAATCCACGTTTTGTGGTCTATTGGCCTTTGGAAAAATATTCTTTAAAAAATCCACGTTTTGTGGTCTATTGGCCTTTGGAAAAATATTCTTTAAAAAATCCACGTTTTGTGGTCTATTGGCCTTTGGAAAAATATTCTTTAAAAAATCCACGTTTTGTGGTCTATTGGCCTTTGGAAAAATATTCTTTAAAAAATCCACGTTTTGTGGTCTATTGGCCTTTGGAAAAATATTCTTTAAAAAATCCACGTTTTGTGGTCTATTGGCCTTTGGAAAAATATTCTTTAAAAAATCCACGTTTTGTGGTCTATTGGCCTTTGGAAAAATATTCTTTAAAAAATCCACGTTTTGTGGTCTATTGGCCTTTGGAAAAATATTCTTTAAAAAATCCACGTTTTGTGGTCTATTGGCCTTTGGAAAAATATTCTTTAAAAAATCCACGTTTTGTGGTCTATTGGCCTTTGGAAAAATATTCTTTAAAAAATCCACGTTTTGTGGTCTATTGGCCTTTGGAAAAATATTCTTTAAAAAATCCACGTTTTGTGGTCTATTGGCCTTTGGAAAAATATTCTTTAAAAAATCCACGTTTTGTGGTCTATTGGCCTTTGGAAAAATATTCTTTAAAAAATCCACGTTTTGTGGTCTATTGGCCTTTGGAAAAATATTCTTTAAAAAATCCACGTTTTGTGGTCTATTGGCCTTTGGAAAAATATTCTTTAAAAAATCCACGTTTTGTGGTCTATTGGCCTTTGGAAAAATATTCTTTAAAAAATCCACGTTTTGTGGTCTATTGGCCTTTGGAAAAATATTCTTTAAAAAATCCACGTTTTGTGGTCTATTGGCCTTTGGAAAAATATTCTTTAAAAAATCCACGTTTTGTGGTCTATTGGCCTTTGGAAAAATATTCTTTAAAAAATCCACGTTTTGTGGTCTATTGGCCTTTGGAAAAATATTCTTTAAAAAATCCACGTTTTGTGGTCTATTGGCCTTTGGAAAAATATTCTTTAAAAAATCCACGTTTTGTGGTCTATTGGCCTTTGGAAAAATATTCTTTAAAAAATCCACGTTTTGTGGTCTATTGGCCTTTGGAAAAATATTCTTTAAAAAATCCACGTTTTGTGGTCTATTGGCCTTTGGAAAAATATTCTTTAAAAAATCCACGTTTTGTGGTCTGATGGATTTTGGAAAAATATTCTTTAAAAAATCCACGTTTTGTGGTCTATTGGCCTTTGGAAAAATATTCTTTAAAAAATCCACGTTTTGTGGTCTATTGGCCTTTGGAAAAATATTCTTTAAAAAATCCACGTTTTGTGGTCTATTGGCCTTTGGAAAAATATTCTTTAAAAAATCCACGTTTTGTGGTCTATTGGCCTTTGGAAAAATATTCTTTAAAAAATCCACGTTTTGTGGTCTATTGGCCTTTGGAAAAATATTCTTTAAAAAATCCACGTTTTGTGGTCTATTGGCCTTTGGAAAAATATTCTTTAAAAAATCCACGTTTTGTGGTCTATTGGCCTTTGGAAAAATATTCTTTAAAAAATCCACGTTTTGTGGTCTATTGGCCTTTGGAAAAATATTCTTTAAAAAATCCACGTTTTGTGGTCTATTGGCCTTTGGAAAAATATTCTTTAAAAAATCCACGTTTTGTGGTCTATTGGCCTTTGGAAAAATATTCTTTAAAAAATCCACGTTTTGTGGTCTGATGGATTTTGGAAAAATATTCTTTAAAAAATCCACGTTTTGTGGTCTGATGGATTTTGGAAAAATATTGTTTAAAAAATCCACGTTTTGTGGTCTGATGGCTTTTGGAAAAATATTGTTTAAAAAATCCACGTTTTGTGATCCGATGGCTTTTGGAAAAATATTGTTTAAAAAATCCACGTTTTGTGATCCGATGGCTTTTGGAAAAATATTGTTTAAAAAATCCACGTTTTGTGGTCTGATGGCTTTTGGAAAAATATTGTTTAAAAAATCCACGTTTTGTGGTCTGATGGCTTTTGGAAAAATTTTGTTTAAAAAATCCACGTTTTGTGGTCTGATGGCTTTTGGAAAAATATTGTTTTAAAAATCCACGTTTTGTGGTCTGATGGCTTTTGGAAAAATATTGTTTAAAAAATCCACGTTTTGTGGTCTATTGGCCTTTGGAAAAATATTCTTTAAAAAATCCACGTTTTGTGGTCTGTTGGCCTTTGGAAAAATATTGTTTAAAAAATCCACGTTTTGTGGTCTGTTGGCCTTTGGAAAAATATTGTTTAAAAAATCCACGTTTTGTGGTCTGATGGCTTTTGGAAAAATATTGTTTAAAAACTCCACGTTTTGTGGTCTATTGGCCTTTGGAAAAATATTCTTTAAAAAATCCACGTTTTGTGGTCTGTTGGCCTTTGGAAAAATATTGTTTAAAAAATCCTAGTTTTGTGGTATGTTGGTCTTTGGAAAAATATTCTTTAAAAAATCCACGTTTTGTGGTCTGTTGGCCTTTGAAAAAATATTCTTTAAAAAATCCACGTTGTGTGGTCTGTTGACCTTTGGAAAAATATTCTTTAAAAAATCCACGTTTTGTGGTCTATTGGCCTTTGGAAAAATATTCTTTAAAAAATCCACGTTTTGTGGTCTATTGGCCTTTGGAAAAATATTCTTTAAAAAATCCACGTTTTGTGGTCTATTGGCCTTTGGAAAAATATTCTTTAAAAAATCCACGTTTTGTGGTCTATTGGCCTTTGGAAAAATATTCTTTAAAAAATCCACGTTTTGTGGTCTATTGGCCTTTGGAAAAATATTCTTTAAAAAATCCACGTTTTGTGGTCGGTCTATTGGCCTTTGGAAAAATATTCTTTAAAAAATCCACGTTTTGTGGTCTATTGGCCTTTGGAAAAATATTCTTTAAAAAATCCACGTTTTGTGGTCGGTCTATTGGCCTTTGGAAAAATATTCTTTAAAAAATCCACGTTTTGTGGTCTATTGGCCTTTGGAAAAATATTCTTTAAAAAATCCACGTTTTGTGGTCTGTTAGCCTTGGGAAAAATATTGTTTTAAAAATCCACGTTTTGTGGTCTGTTGGCCTTGGGAAAAATATTCTTTAAAAAATCCACGTTTTGTGGTCTATTGGCCTTTGGAAAAATATTCTTTAAAAAATCCACGTTTTGTGGTCTATTGGCCTTTGGAAAAATATTCTTTAAAAAATCCACGTTTTGTGGTCTATTGGCCTTTGGAAAAATATTCTTTAAAAAATCCACGTTTTGTGGTCTATTGGCCTTTGGAAAAATATTCTTTAAAAAATCCACGTTTTGTGGTCTATTGGCCTTTGGAAAAATATTCTTTAAAAAATCCACGTTTTGTGGTCTGTTAGCCTTGGAAAAAATATTGTTTTAAAAATCCACGTTTTGTGGTCTGTTGGCCTTTGGAAAAATATTCTTTAAAAAATCCACGTTTTGTGGTCTATTGGCCTTTGGAAAAATATTCTTTAAAAAATCCACGTTTTGTGGTCTATTGGCCTTTGGAAAAATATTCTTTAAAAAATCCACGTTTTGTGGTCTATTGGCCTTTGGAAAAATATTCTTTAAAAAATCCACGTTTTGTGGTCTATTGGCCTTTGGAAAAATATTCTTTAAAAAATCCACGTTTTGTGGTCTATTGGCCTTTGGAAAAATATTCTTTAAAAAATCCACGTTTTGTGGTCTATTGGCCTTTGGAAAAATATTCTTTAAAAAATCCACGTTTTGTGGTCTATTGGCCTTTGGAAAAATATTCTTTAAAAAATCCACGTTTTGTGGTCTATTGGCCTTTGGAAAAATATTCTTTAAAAAATCCACGTTTTGTGGTCTATTGGCCTTTGGAAAAATATTCTTTAAAAAATCCACGTTTTGTGGTCTGATGGATTTTGGAAAAATATTCTTTAAAAAATCCACGTTTTGTGGTCTGATGGATTTTGGAAAAATATTGTTTAAAAAATCCACGTTTTGTGATCCGATGGCTTTTGGAAAAATATTGTTTAAAAAATCCACGTTTTGTGATCCGATGGCTTTTGGAAAAATATTGTTTAAAAAATCCACGTTTTGTGGTCTGATGGCTTTTGGAAAAATATTGTTTAAAAAATCCACGTTTTGTGGTCTGATGGCTTTTGGAAAAATTTTGTTTAAAAAATCCACGTTTTGTGGTCTGATGGCTTTTGGAAAAATATTGTTTTAAAAATCCACGTTTTGTGGTCTGATGGCTTTTGGAAAAATATTGTTTAAAAAATCCACGTTTTGTGGTCTATTGGCCTTTGGAAAAATATTGTTTAAAAAATCCACGTTTTGTGGTCTGTTGGCCTTTGGAAAAATATTGTTTAAAAAATCCACGTTTTGTGGTCTGTTGGCCTTTGGAAAAATATTGTTTAAAAAATCCACGTTTTGTGGTCTGATGGCTTTTGGAAAAATATTGTTTAAAAACTCCACGTTTTGTGGTCTATTGGCCTTTGGAAAAATATTCTTTAAAAAATCCACGTTTTGTGGTCTATTGGCCTTTGGAAAAATATTCTTTAAAAAATCCACGTTTTGTGGTCTATTGGCCTTTGGAAAAATATTCTTTAAAAAATCCACGTTTTGTGGTCTATTGGCCTTTGGAAAAATATTCTTTAAAAAATCCACGTTTTGTGGTCTATTGGCCTTTGGAAAAATATTCTTTAAAAAATCCACGTTTTGTGGTCTATTGGCCTTTGGAAAAATATTCTTTAAAAAATCCACGTTTTGTGGTCGGTCTATTGGCCTTTGGAAAAATATTCTTTAAAAAATCCACGTTTTGTGGTCGGTCTATTGGCCTTTGGAAAAATATTCTTTAAAAAATCCACGTTTTGTGGTCGGTCTATTGGCCTTTGGAAAAATATTCTTTAAAAAATCCACGTTTTGTGGTCTATTGGCCTTTGGAAAAATATTCTTTAAAAAATCCACGTTTTGTGGACTGTTGGCCTTTGGAAAAATATTGTTTTAAAAATCCACGTTTTGTGGTCTATTGGCCTTTGGAAAAATATTCTTTAAAAAATCCACGTTTTGTGGTCGGTCTATTGGCCTTTGGAAAAATATTCTTTAAAAAATCCACGTTTTGTGGTCTATTGGCCTTTGGAAAAATATTCTTTAAAAAATCCACGTTTTGTGGACTGTTGGCCTTTGGAAAAATATTGTTTTAAAAATCCACGTTTTGTGGTCTGTTGGCCTTGGGAAAAATATTGTTTAAAAATTCCACGTTTTGTGGTCTGTTGGCCTTTGGAAAAATATTGTTTAAAAAATCCACGTTTTGTGGTCTGTTGGCCTCTGGAAAAATATTGTTTTAAAAATCCACGTTTTGTGGTCTGTTGGCCTCTGGAAAAATATTGTTTTAAAAATCCACGTTTTGTGATCTGTTGGCCTTGGGAAAAATATTGTTTAAAAATTCCACGTTTTGTGGTCTGTTGGCCTTTGGAAAAATATTGTTTAAAAAATCCACGTTTTGTGGTCTGTTGGCTTTTGGAAAAATATTGTTTAAAAAATCCACGTTTTGTGGTCTGTTGGCCTTTGGAAAAATATTGTTTAAAAAATTCAAGTTTTGTGGTCTGTTGGCCTTTGGAAAAATATTGTTTAAAAAATCCACGTTTTGTGGTCTGTTGGCCTTTGGAAAATATTGTTTAAAAAATTTACGTTTTGTGGTCTATTGGCCTTTACAAAAATACTGTTTAAAAAATCCACGTTTTGTGGTCTGTTAGCCTTTGAAAAAATATTATTTAAAAAATCCACGTTTTGTGGTCTGTTTGCCTTTGAAAAAATATTGTTTAAAAAATCCACGTTTTGTGGTCTGTTGGCCTTTGGAAAAATATTTCACACTTGAAAAATATTCATAAAAATTGCCTTTCAAAAATTATCTTATAACTTACAAATAGTTGTTCTTTAATCCATGATGGTGGTTGCGATTCTGACAGTATACCAAACCCTCTGTGCCCTAACTTATCAACGAAATAAATCACTGTATATTTTTACATAATAGTTTGAAGAAAAATCCATTAAGTTATGTAGTAGAGATAAGACTTATTTACTAATTATGAAATAAATTGAATTTCCCCCTCCATCGTTACTGTTGTATGTAGTTTGGGTAGTAGGACAACAACAGTAGAAAGGATGGGGTATGTCTCCCATTGTCTACGGGACATGTTGTCCAGTGCCTTACTACTTGACTAGTTTTTCTCCATCTTATTCTTCTTCTCATACCTTATAATAAAATATTTTTATCTTTTATCTTTCCATTATAAGCATTTTGTACAAATACAACACCAACGACAGTTGGCTATGATGAAAGGATGTGGCACAGGAAACTTGAACGCTCCCTGCTACATTAGTAGTGAGGAGTAAACAGTAAACAGTTGATCTACTTCCATACTTCGTTTGCGTAAGAGTCATAATTTCCTTGTATTCCATGCCATTGTCATTGTCCTTTCTGGGGTAATTCTTTTGTTTGATTAGCAGGACTTACAGTGTCCTCAAACTCTGCGGATAATATCAACATCACAACATAAATCAACAACTCTTCTTTGTTCTGTGTTGTACTCCCTGACTGTGTGTCTCTTACATCCGTTTATTTCCGCACTTCCTTTTTTTACTCATTTAATTTCATTGTTCTTGTCTTTTTTTCATTTTCCGATTGAAAGGTGTTGTGAGAAAATGTTGAAAGATATTTTTTTTTACTATCACGTAAATTGAAAACATTCTTTGTTTTCTGTTGCTATTCTGGGAAATAATTAGATTGCATTTCATAATAGAAAAAACGTTATTAAAAGCTTCAGGGAGAATATAGATTTGGTATAATCATATGACTGCATTGTTTACGAATCCTAAAAGTATACAGCAGATTCTTAAAAAATGTTTTTATATACACTAGTTTTAAAGAGAAAAGAAAAGTGTCAAAGTTTTCCTAAAACGGCAATACCTGACCTGAGCCGTTGACTGATTGCTGACTTATTTTTTGCTTGTAATAAAATCTCACTATTTTGCTAGAACCCACTTTCGCCAGTAATAAAAATTGTCCTTGCTGTGATTATTTATTAGTTCTCAACCCCGCAACAAATCAAAGATTTGAAGATATGCGTCCCGTAGTGTATCAGAGGGCCATTTTTCTCGCAAAGAAAATATTTGCCCTGTGTCAACTGCTACGGCGCATGTAGGCGTCACAATAGATGCTTTCAATATTTATTCGTTTTATTTCCGATATCAATTTATTTAACTTCGGCGAATGTTTACCATCAGCCAGTCAAAGTGCAAATGTTAAATGTTTATTATTTAATGTTGTTGTTGCTGTTGTACGGACAACAATATATATTAGTCATCCATGACATTTTTAATGATTGTTTCGCTTCACTATTTGTATTATTCTGTTTCAGGTGTTAAAAAATCAATATTTGTCTGGACAAGTGTCCACAAACGGTGGTCACAACGTCAGTGAATTGGCCATAAAAATAATGGATTGTTGTGTTAGCAAATCGAAATTAATTTCAAATTAAAACGAAACTAATAATGTGATTGGTCATTTGTTTAATTTTATTTAGCGAGACAGGACTGGCTTTGATACATCACATCACAGGGGTGGATTTTTATACCCTCAGCCTTTAGGCTAAAGAGGGTATTTACACTTTGATACGACCAAAAATGTGCCTCATAGAAATAATGGTTTTAGACCCCAAGTATGTTTGTACGATATCCGTTTCAGACAATTTTGAGTAGATCTAGCAATGTCCGTCCGTCTGTCTGTCTGTCTGTCGGTCTGTCTGGCTGGTGCGCACGATAACTCTCGAACGGATCAATCGATTCGGTCCAAATTTTGGGTATCGAAATATTTTGTCCAGATTCGATTTAAGTTCGAAAATGGGCCATATAGGTCCACTCCTTCAGGTACCTCCCCCACAAATGTTCAAAAATTGTCGCAAAACTTGTGCGCACGATAACTTTTGTAGGGAATAACCGATTTGGTCCATACTTTGCACATCGTGTAATTTCTACCAAACTTAGACGAGTTTCCAATATGGACTCAATCGGTCCACTCCTTCGGGTATCTCCCACACAAAATTTCGGAAAAGTTCAGTTTAGGACCTGGTCTCGAATCGCTTCGATTTTTGTTTACGCAAGTTGTATTCGCTGTCCTCTATACGACGCTGTAAGTTTCATTAGGGGCAAGTCCATACTTCCTGAGAAAAAAACCTGAAAGTTACAAAAACCCTCTGACACCGTGTATAGTGGTTGGAGCGCAAGATAACTCTCGAACGGATCAACCGATTCGGTCCAAAATTTGGCTTTCGTAATATTTTGTCCAAACTAAGTTCAAGTTCAACGATGGATTATATCGGTCCACTCCTTCCGGTACCTCCCCCCACAAAAGTTCGAAAATGTTCGGAAAATTTGTGCGTACGATAACTCTTGAAGGAAGTAACCGATTTGGTCCATACTTTGCACATTATGAAATTTATACCAGACTTAGAAGAGGTTCCAATATGGACTCAATCGTTAACTCCTTCGAGTACCTCCCACACAAAATTTCGGAAAAGTTCAGTTTAGGACCTGCTTTCGAATCGCCTTGGTTTTTGTTGTACCATCTTGTATTCACTGTCCACTATACGAAGGTACAAGTTTCCTCAGGGGCAAGTCCATACTTCCTGAAAAAATAGCCTGAAAATTGAAAAACAAACCCTATGACACCATGTTTATGGGTGGAAGCGCAAGATAATTCTCGAACGGAAATGCCGATTCCGGCCAAAATTTGGCCTTCGTAATATTGTTTCCAAACTTAGTTTAAGTTCGTAGATAAGCCATATCGGTCCACTCCTTCAGGTACCTACCCCACAAAAGTTCAAAAATATTCGGAAAAATTGTGCGCACGATAACTCTTGATGGGAGTGACCGATTTAGTCCATACTTTACACATTCTCATAATATCTACCAGATAAAGATCAGGTTCGAATATGGACTATATTTGTCCACTCCATCCCGTACATCCCACACACAATTTTGGATAAGTTCACTTTAAGACAACTTGCATTCGCTGCCTCAATTACTATGGTAAAAGTTGTTTCAGGGGCAAGTCCATACTTCTTGAGAAAACAGCCCGAAGGGTGTAAAACCGCCTATGGCACACCCGTGGTCTATGTCTGTCCATTTCTTTAAGTACCTTTTCCGCAAAATTTTTGAACTTTTATCCTAATCAACATTTTTGTCGGTTCAAAATTTTGAAACCCCCTAAATACATAAGTTTTTTGTGAAAAAAGTGTTTCAATTTGCACAGGCTGAGGGTATATCTCTGTCGGCAAAGCCGACTGATACTTTTTTACTTGTTAAAGCGTATTTTTCAACCAATATTTGATTAAAAAGCGTGGATTTTTTAAATTATATTTTTCAACCAAAATTTGACCAACAAGCGTGGGTTTTTTAATTTATATTTTTTAACCAATATTTGACCAAGAAGCGTGGATTTTTTAATTCATATTTTTCAACCAATATTTGACTAACAAACGTGGATTTTTATACCCTCCCCCATAGTTGGAGGGTATATTAAGTTTGTCATTCCGTTTGTAACACATCGAACTAATCATTTGCGACCCTATAAAGTATATATATTCTTGATCGGGATAAAATTCTAAGACGATCTAGCCATGTCCGCCTGTCCATCCGTCCGTCTGTCCGTCTGTTGTAATCACTTTAGCGTCCGCAATAATTGATATAGAGTGCTGAAATTTTGCACGCGAGGGTCTTTTTTCCATAGGCAGGTCAAGTTCAAAGATGGGCTATATCGGTCCACTTTTTGGTATAGCCCACATATAACGGTACCTCCGCATTTGAGAAATTTTGACGTTCTTCGCTACATTTGCAGACCGAATTAGCTATGATTTGGCACTTAGGGTTCCTAGTGATCAACAAACTTATATCCCAAAGGATATGGGCATAGGTCCATGTTTTGGTATAGTCCCCATAGTCCCCATATAACGGTACCTCCCGATTTTCGGTATTTTGAGAATTTTAGCCACAATTTTTAACCGAACTAGATGTAATATGCCATTTGAGGTTCTCAGTGGTCATGAAATATCTCCACTAAGCATCGTCAACATAGGTCCATGTTTTGGTATAGCCCCCATATAATGGTACCCCCCGATTTTCGGTATTTTGAGAATTTTAGCCACAATTTGTAACCGAACTATCTGCAATTTGACATTTGAGGTTCTCAGTGGTCATGAAACATCTCCATTAAACATCGTCAACATAGGTCCATATTTTGGTATAGCCCCCATATAACGGTACCTCCCAATTTTCGGTATTTTGAGAATTTTAGCTACAGTTTTTAACCGAAATAGCTGTAATTTGACATTTGAGGTTCTCAGTGGTCATGAAACATCTCCACGAAACATCGTCAACATAGGTCCATGTTTTGGTATAGCCCCCATATATCGGTACCTCCCAATTTTCGGTATTTTGAGAATTGTAGCTACAGTTTTTAACCGAAATAGCTGTAATTTGACATTTGAAGTTCTCAGTGGTCATAAAACATCTCCAACGAAACATCGTCAACATAGGTCCATGTTTTGGTATAGCCCCCATATAACGGTATCTCCCGAATTTCGGTATTTTGAGAATTTTAGCTGCAATTTTTAACCGAACTAGCTGTAATGATCGGTATTTTGACAATTTTAGCTACAATTTTGTCTATTTAAAAATAATCGTCCATGTTTTGGTATATCCCCATATATAAATGTACCTCCCGATTTTCGGGAATTTTCAGTGGTCACGAAATTTCTTCACTAAAATTCGTCAACATGGGTCCATTTTTGAGAGTCTACATTGTTTTGATGAAACTACCCTCAATTTGACTCTTGAAGTTCCCTGCTGCTATAAAACTTTTCCGCCAAAAAATTTAAAGATAGCTTGACCCTTTGATATAGCCCCGTAGGTGGTACCTTTCAACTAGCTGAACACATTTTTTTAGATTAGATTAGATAACACTGTGCAAAAAAATGGAGGTGAAAGTCTGGGGCACGGAAAATTCCTCTTGGGGAAGAAAGGCCTTGGTGAGTATATTATGAACCCCGAAGGACAGATCAGCCGTATGTCGAACTTCCGCGTTATGGCGTGATGAAATTTTTGTTAGAGACCATGTGGGCCATCAGGAATTAGCTTTATATCTTTGTTCACTGTTGCTTAAGTGCTCTATAAAAACAACAAACAAAGATATAATGCTAATTCTTGATGGCTTACAGGGTCTCTGCAAAAACTTCATCACGCCATAACGCGGAAGTTCGACTCACGGCGCATCTGTCCTTCGGGGTTTTTAATATACACACACCAAGGCCTTTCATCTCCAAAAGGAATTATCTCTGCCCCAAAATTTGTGTTCACAGTGTAATTTAAGCAATAGTGGGAGGCAGTAGGAGTCTATCCATTGTCGAAAAGTTGTTCCACCTTAAATTGTGAAAGGACCCTAATTATTCCATTTTAATTAAGACTATTTTATGGTGGAGGGTATAAAAAGTTCGGCCCGGCCGAACTTAACGACTTTTTACTTGTTTAATTTATATTTTTCAATCAATATTTGACCAACAAGCGTGGATTTTTTAATTTATATTTTTCAACCAATATTTGACCAACAAGCGTGGATTTTTTGATTTATATTTTTCAACCAATATTTGACAAACAAGCGTGGATTTTTTAATTTATATTTTTCAACCAACATTTCACCAACAAGCCTGGATTTTTAATTTATATTTTCAACCAATATTTGACCAATAAGTGTGGATTTTTTAATTTATATTTTTCAAACAATATTTGACCAACAAGAGTGGATTTTTAATTTATATTTTTCAACCAATATTTGATCAACAAGCGTGGATTTTTTAATTTATATTTTTCACTCAATATTTGACCAAAAAGCGTGGATTTTTTAATTTATATTTTTCAATCAATATTTCACCAACAAGCGTGGATTTTTTAATTTATATTTTTCAACCAATATGTGACCAACAAGCGCTAATTTTTAATTTATATTTTTCAAGCAATATTTGACCAACAAGCGTGGATCTTTTAATTCATATTTTTCAACCAATATTTGTCCAACAAGCGTGGTTTTTTTAATTTATATTTTTCAACCAATATTTGACCAAGAAGCGTGGATTTTTTAATTTATATTTTTCAACCAACATTTGACCAGCAAGCGTGGATTTTTATTTTTATTTTTCAGTCAATATTTGACCAAGAAGCGTGGATTTTTTAATTTATAATTTTTAAACCAATTTTTGACCAACAAGCCTGGATTTTTTAATTTATATTTTTCAAACAATATTTGACCAACAAGCGTGGATTTTTTAATTTATATTTTTCAACCAATATGTGACCAACAAGCGTGGATTTTTTAATTTATATTTTTCAACCAATATTTGACCAACAAGCGTGGATTTTTTAATTTATAATTTTCAACAAATATTTGGCCAAAAAGCGTGGATTTTTCTTTTTATATTTTTCAGCCAATATTGGACCAAAAAGCGTGGAGTTTTTAATTTATATTTTTCAACCAATATTGGACCAACAAGCGTGGAGTTTTTAATTTATATTTTTCAACCAATATTGGACCAACAAGCGTGGAGTTTTTAATTTATATTTTTCAACCAATATGTGACCAACAAGCGTTAATTTTTTAATTTTTATTTTTCAACCAAAATTTCACCACAAGCGTGGATTTTTTAATTTTTATTTTTCAACCAAATTTTCACCTCAAGCGTGGATTTTGTAATTTTTATTTTTCAACCAAAATTTCACCACAAGCGTGGATTTTTTAATTTATATTTTTTCAAACTTTTCTTTTTATATTTTTAACCAATATATGACCAACAAGGTTGGATTGTTTTGGCCCTCCTTTCAGTTTATCACAAGGTGGTCAATTTAGTTTTTGGTTACATAATCTTCTCATATGATCTCACTATTTGCAATATCATATCTTCGTTTTGTTTGCACCATCCTACACACTAATTATAACAAATTGCAGACAAATGTACATTATTTACCTGACTTATTAGCCAGAAGATGTTATGTGTGTGTATGTGTTTGGATATCATTATATTGGCATAATTAAAACTCCTACATGATTCTTCTCAACAACTCACAAATATTCATGTGTACATACCTAACCCATTGCGAATGATGATATTTGGAAAGCAATCTCCTTACCTTTATCGAATTATGGCAAAGCTAATTTCATAAATTCCATTTGTATTTGGTATTTATGTAAATTAGAATGTCTGAATAAATACATGATTTCTAGATCAATATTTGAATTGTATTGTGGAGGAGACATTTCCTTTGTAACGATATTGAGATAAGCCAAACAACAACACACAGACATACATGTGCACACTCGGGATACAAGAAATCTTAAAATTGTCAATTTTATGTGACATTGTACAGGTGTTGACAAGGGATTTATGGTTACAATACAAATATTGAAAATTTGAATAATTGTTAATAATTTGAAAACGATTGTAACAAATGATAGTTTCAATCTTCCAATCAAAGATAATATGTGCTTTGGAAATATCTTGAGGCATGAGCTTGTAGGAGAGGAAGAAAATGTATGCGAAATACACAAGGTTCTTGAAGTCAAAAATAAATTAACATTGAAATAGAAATTTCCTTCAGAGGAACAAAAGTGAATTTTCAAAGAATATTTTTCCAAAGGCCAAAAGACCACAAAACGTGGATTTTTTAAAGAATACTTTTCCAAAGGCCAACAGACCACAAAACTTGGATTTTTTAAAGAATATATTTCCAAAGGCCAACAGACCACAAAACGTGGATTTTTTAAAGAATATTTTTTCAAAGGCCAACAGACCACAAAACGTGAATTTTTAAAGAATATTTTTTCAAAGGCCAACAGACCACAAAACGTGGATTTTTAAAGAATTTTGCTCCAAAGGCCAACAGACCACAAAACCTGGATTTTTTAAAGAATATTTTTCCAAAGGGCAACAGGCCACAAAACGTGGATTTTTTAAAGAATATTTTTCCAAAGGCCAACAGACCACAAAACGTGGATTTTTAAAGAATATTTGCTCCAAAGGCCAACAGCCCACAAAACGTGGATTTTTTAAAGAATATTTTTTCAAAGGCCAACAGACCACAAAAACCTGGATTTTTTAAAGAATATTTTTCCAAAGGCCAACAGACCACAAAACGTGGATTTTTTAAAGAATATTTTTCCAAAGGCCAACAGACCACAAAACGTGGATTTTTAAAGAATATTTTTTCAAAGGCCAACAGACCACAAAACCTGGATTTTTTAAAGAATATTTTTCCAAAGGCCAACAGACCACAAACCGTAAATTTTTTAAAGAATATTTTTCCAAAGGCCAACAGACCACAAAACTTGGATTTTTAAAGAATATTTTTCCAAAGGCCAGCAGACCACCAAACGTGGATTTTTTAAAGAATATTTTTCCAAAGGCCAACAGACCACAAAACGTGGATTTTTTAAATAATATTTTTCCAAAGGCTGACAGACCACAAAACGTGGATTTTTTAAAGAATATTTTTCCAAAGGCCAACAGACCACCAAACCTGGATTTTTTAAAGAATATTTTTCCAAAGGCCAACAGACCACAAAATGTGGATTTTTTAAAGAATATTTTTCCAAAGGCCAACAGACCACAAAACGTGGAATTTTTAAATAATATTTTTCCAAAGGCCAACAGACCACAAAACGTGGATTTTTTAAAGAATATTTTTCCAAAGGCTGACAGACCACAAAACGTGGATTTTTTAAAGAATATTTTTCCAAAGGCCAACAGACCACAAAACGTGGATTTTTAAAGAATATTTGCTCCAAAGGCCAACAGACCACAAAACCTGGATTTTTTAAAGAATATTTTTCCAAAGGCCAACAGACCACAAAACGTGGATTTTTTTAAAGAATATTTTTCCAAAGGCCAACAGACCACAAAACGTGGATTTTTAAAGAATATTTTTTCAAGGGCCAACAGACCACAAAACCTGGATTTTTTAAAGAATATTTTTCCAAAGGCCAACAGACCACAAACCGTAAATTTTTTAAACAATATTTTTCCAAAGGCCAACAGACCACAAAACGTGGATTTTTTAAAGAATATTTTTCCAAAGGCCAACAGACCACAAAATGTGGATTTTTTAAACAATATTTTTCCAAAGGCCAACAGACCACAAAACGTGGATTTTTTAAACAATATTTTTTCAAAGGCCAACAGACCACAAAACGTGGATTTTTTAAACAATATTTTTCCAAAGGCCAACAGACCACAAAACGTGGATTTTTTAAACAATATTTTTTCAAAGGCCAACAGACAACAAAACGTGGATTTTTTAAACAATATTTTTCCAAAGGCCAACAGACAACAAAACGTGGATTTTTTAAACAATATTTTTCCAAAGGCCAACAGACCACAAAACGTGGATTTTTTAAACAATATTTTTCCAAAGACCAACAGACCACAAAACGTGGATTTTTTAAACAATATTTTTCCAAAGACCAACAGACCACAAAACGTGGATTTTTTAAGAATATTTTTCCAAAGGCCAACAGACCACAAAACGTGGATTTTTTAAACAATATTTTTCCAAAGGTCAACAGACCAACAAATGTGTGTTTTTTTAAAGAATATTTTTCAAGGGCCACTAGGCCAACAAACGTGGATTTTTTAAAGAATATTTGTTCAAGGGCCACCAGACCAATAAACGTGGATTTTTTAAAGAATATTTTTCAAGGGCCACTAGGCCAACAAACGTGGATTTTTTAAAGAATATTTTTCAAGGGCCACTAGGCCAACAAACGTGGATTTTTTAAAGAATATTTTTCAAGGGCCACTAGCCAACAAACGTGGATTTGTTAAAGAATATTTTTCAAGGGCCACTAGGCCAACAAACTTGGATTTTTTAAAGAATATTTTTCAAGGGCCACTAGGCCAACAAACGTGGACTTTTTAAAGAATATTTTTCAAGGGCCACTAGGCCAACAAACGTGGATTTTTTTTAAGAATATTTTTAACGAGCCACTAGTCCAACAAAAGTGGATTTTTTAAAGAATATTTTTCAAGGGCCCCCAAAGCAACCAAGGTGTTTTTTTTTTAAGAATATCTTTCAAGGGCCACTAGGCCAACAAACGTGGATTTTTTAAAGAATATTTTTCAAGGGCCACTAGGCCATCAACCGTGGACTTTTTAAAGAATATTTTTCAAGGGCCACCAAAACAAACGTGGACTTTTTAAAGAATATTTTTCAATGGCCACCAGGCCAACAAACGTGTTTTTTTTGAAGAATATTTTTCAAGGGCCACCAAAACAAACGTGGACTTTTTAAAGAATATTTTTTAATGGCCACCAGGCCAACAAACGTGGACTTTTTAAAGAATATTTTTCAAGGGCCACCAAACCAACAAACGTGGACTTTTTAAAGAATATTTTTCAAGGGCCACCAGGCCAACAAACGTGTTTTTTTAAAGAATATTTTTCAAGGGCCACTATGCCAACAAACGTGGTCTTTTTAAAGAATATTTTTCAATGGCCACCAGGCCAACAAACGTGTTTTTTTTGAAGAATATTTTTCAAGGGCCACTAGGCCAACAAACGTGGACTTTTTAAAGAATATTTTTCAAGGGCCACTAGGCCAACAAACGTGGATTTTTTTAAAGAATATTTTTAACGAGCCACTAGTCCAACAAAAGTGGATTTTTTAAAGAATATTTTTCAAGGGCCCCCAAAGCAACCAAGGTGTTTTTTTTTAAAGAATATTTTTCAAGGGCCACTAGGCCAACAAACGTGGATTTTTTAAAGAATATTTTTCAAGGGCCACTAGGCCATCAAACGTGGACTTTTTAAAGAAAATTCATCAAGGCCACAAAGCCAGCGCACGAGGATTTTTTAAAGGATATTTTTCAAGGGCCACCAAACCAACAGACGTGGACTTTTTAAAGAATATTTTTCAAGGGCCACCAGGCCAACAAACGTGTTTTTTTAAAGAATATTTTTCAAGGGCCACTAGGCCAACAAACGTGGATTTTTTAAAGAAAATTCATCAAGGCCACAAAGCCAGCGCACGTGGATTTTTTAAAGGATATTTTTCAAGGGCCACCAAACCAACTAACGTGGACTTTTTAAAGAATATTTTTCAAGGGCTACTAGGCCAACAAACGTGGATTTTTTAAAGAATATTTTTCAAGGGCCACTAGGCCAACAAACGTGGATTTTTTAAAGAATATTTTTCAAGGGCCACTAGGCCAACAAACGTGGATTTTTTAAAGAATATTTTTCAAGGGCCACTAGGCCAACAAACCTTTATTTTTTTAAAGAATATTTTTCAAGGGCCACTAGGCCCAAAAAACGTGGATTTTTTTAAAGAATATTTTTCAAGGGCCACTAGGCCAAAAAACGTGGATTTTTTTAAAGAATATTTTTCAAGGGCCACTAGGCCAAAAAACGTGGATTTTTTTAAAGAATATTTTTCAAGGGCCTCTAGGCCAAAAAAAGTGGATTTTTTAAAGAATAGTTTTCAAGGGCCACTAGGCCAAAAAAGGTGGGTTTTTTTAATGAATATTTTTCAAGGCCATTAGACCAACAAAAGCGGATTTTTTAAAGATTATTTTTCAAAGGCCACTAGGCGACAAATGAGGATTTTTTAAAGAATATTTAAAAAGGGCCACTATTTTTCAAGAGACTTCACACCATTTTAAACGGTGTTGAAATATGTACGACAAAACATGCCATGATTCGACTTGCTTAGTAGCCTCCGATTTAATGATGACCATAAATGTTTATCCACACGAAAATTCACAGCATGGACCATGTGGAAGAAAAGGAAATCCACATATTTATTTATTGTCCCGGGGATTTCTGTAATATTTTTATTCTTTCTGGCTTTCTATGTTTGCTGAATGACTTTGGTTTATAATCCTTATAGCATGACATAGATAAACTTAAGTAAGCAGTGGTAGACTAAACCTTCCAGAGCGAGGAGGAGTGGGAAAAGGATAACAACATAGCAAAACTTAGTAATGCGGTGTTCATAGTCCCATGCACAGCAATCTCTGCTTAGATTCTGTTACTATTATATGGGTGCGTTTCGTTGCTTTATAAATGACCAATATCCTGTTAAGAGTTTTGTTATTTTTATTATATAAAATATAAATGTGCTGCTTTTTGCCTCCTAACAAGTCATCTGCTACTTATGCCATAACATTTTGCTTGGGTCAAGAGTACATAAACGGTCGTTAAGGAATTAAAAGGATTTAGTTGTCTTTTCCAAAAATAACGGAAAATACATGTTCATAAACTGTCGTCCTCTGCATGGTTTAGTTATTTTGAGGGTATTAACTTAAATGTTTTCGTTTATGGTTAATTTAAAGAAATAAAAACAGGACTTACATACATCAATTGTCCACAGTAAGAATGGGATGGACACTCATGGGTTGAAATGGGTTATGCCAAATTCACTTACCTAGAAAAAGAATAAAATTTTTAAAATTAGAATTTTGTAAGATTGTTAGAAAATACAAGTCTATTTTAAAAAATAAGTAGAATTGTTGGTAAATCCTTCATTTTCTTTTATTTTAAGTTTCCACAAAAAAGAAGCTCAAGTTTCAATGAATGTCAACAAGACAAAAAATGGAGAAAAAAGAGCAAATCATACTTTTGCCCACAGGATTTATTTAAAATGTACCGATCCATAGCAGCCATATATTGTTGAGTGGACAAATGCATTTGTTCAATGTGTGGCCACATTTCTTGTTCTTTTAGCCACTTTTCCAACGTTATAAACATTTTACACACACACATGCATTCTACAAACGAAGAATTCATGTTCATGATATCCTTACTACCTTTTCTTGTTTGATTTGTTCTCTCTCCCTGCCAGTCTATCTGTCTGTCTTTCTGTCGTTGACTTTGTAAGACTTTAATAATGACATCAGTTAGAGAAGGAGTAGCAGAAGAAGGACGAACAAAAATAAAAGTCAACACATTTGTGACAAATGTATTTAGAATTGGTTGGGGAGAAATAATGCATTTGTGTGTTCATAGACTTAAGTCTGTTCATGTCGTGTCAGTTTTAGCTACAATTGCAATGTTTTAAAGAAGAATGCTGTCATCGTTCATCCTATCCACTCAGCTTTAAAGGAAGACACAACGAAGCAGCACATAACCAGTAAATCGAAAACAATAGACAATAGCAAATGTGCAAGTGGCAAAAATGTGAAAACAATTGTGTTTGTTTTGCAGGGTGTTGCAAAACATTGTATCTTAACTTTCTTGCAAAGTACGGAACTTGAAGACAGTAGATAAAATAATATTCTTTAAAAATCCACGTTTAATGGTCCAATGGTACATGAAAAAATATTCTTTAAAAATCCACGTTTAATGGTCCAATGGTACATGAAAAAATATTCTTTAAAAATCCACGTTTAATGGTCCAATGGTACATGAAAAAATATTCTTTAAAAATCCACGTTTAATGGTCCAATGGTACATGAAAAAATATTCTTTAAAAATCCACGTTTAATGGTCCAATGGTACATGAAAAAATATTCTTTAAAAATCCACGTTTAATGGTCCAATGGTACATGAAAAAATATTCTTTAAAAATCCACGTTTAATGGTCCAATGGTACATGAAAAAATATTCTTTAAAAATCCACGTTTAATGGTCCAATGGTACATGAAAAAATAATCTTTAAAAAATCCACGTTTAATGGTCCAATGGTACATGAAAAAGTAATCTTTAAAAAATCCACGTTTAATGGTCCAATGGTACATGAAAAAATAATCTTTAAAAAATCCACGTTTAATGGTCCAATGGTACATGAAAAAGTAATCTTTAAAAAATCCACGTTTAATGGTCCAATGGTACATGAAAAAGTAATCTTTAAAAAATCCACGTTTAATGGTCCAATGGTACATGAAAAAATAATCTTTAAAAAATCCACGTTTAATGGTCCAATGGTACATGAAAAAGTAATCTTTAAAAAATCCACGTTTAATGGTCCAATGGTACATGAAAAAATAATCTTTAAAAAATCCACGTTTAATGGTCCAATGGTACATGAAAAAGTAATCTTTAAAAAATCCACGTTTAATGGTCCAATGGTACATGAAAAAATAATCTTTAAAAAATCCACGTTTAATGGTCCAATGGTACATGAAAAAGTAATCTTTAAAAAATCCACGTTTAATGGTCCAATGGTACATGAAAAAATAATCTTTAAAAAATCCACGTTTAATGGTCCAATGGTACATGAAAAAGTAATCTTTAAAAAATCCACGTTTAATGGTCCAATGGTACATGAAAAAATAATCTTTAAAAAATCCACGTTTAATGGTCCAATGGTACATGAAAAAATAATCTTTAAAAAATCCACGTTTAATGGTCCAATGGTACATGAAAAAATAATCTTTAAAAAATCCACGTTTAATGGTCCAATGGTACATGAAACAATAATCTTTAAAAAATCCACGTTTAATGGTCCAATGGTACATGAAAAAATAATCTTTAAAAAAATCCACGTTTAATGGTCCAATGGTACATGAAAAAATAATCTTTAAAAAATCCACGTTTAATGGTCCAATGGTACATGAAAAAATAATCTTTAAAAAATCCACGTTTAATGGTCCAATGGTACATGAAAAAATAATCTTTAAAAAAATCCACGTTTAATGGTCCAATGGTATATGAAAAAATAATCTTTAAAAAATCCACGTTTAATGGTCCAATGGTACATGAAAAAATAATCTTTAAAAAATCCACGTTTAATGGTCAAATGGTACATGAAAAAATAATCTTTAAAAAATCCACGTTTATTGGTCTAATGGTCCATGAAAAAATAATCTTTAAAAAATCCACGTTTATTGGTCTAATGGTCCATGAAAAAATAATCTTTAAAAAATCCACGTTGATTGATGATGGACATGCTTTTTCTTGATTTGGTCATTACTATGTACAATATCTGGCAGTTTGTCATCGTAGCGAAGCCAAGAAAAGTTGTCACCAAAAGCCGAAAACATAAAGAACAACTGTGAAAAAATGGAAACGGAGAATTGTTATTTCGCATTCATAACATACTCCTTCCTATTCTTCGACATTCATTCTATTTGTTCATCCATCCATCCATTCATTCTTTCCTACTACAGAAATCATTGAAGAGAAGAGTTTTCTTCATCTTCTTCTAACATTGCCTGCTGCATGTTTGGTAACGGTTTGTTGAATTTTCAGAATGAATGTAGTTTTAGCTTGGGCTACATGTCACCTTCATTCTCGCAACTAGTTGTTCGTTTACACTTAGGACACTTGAATGAAAATTGTAATCGTCATTACGATTATTTTTCTTCTTTCTTCTATGACTTGGTCTTGTTATTCTTACTTCCTCTTCTTACGTCTTGGTTGAGAGGAATATATTCTTTGCAGGAAAAGAAAACAATTCAAATGTCCAACCTCCGCTGCTTTAGAGTTGATTGTGTATGTCAGTCAAGTGTTTAAATGTCTCTCTTGAATAAGGAAGTAAATCGAAGAGTGAACGAAGAAAAGTGTGACATGTAACTACTAGAGAAGATACATGTGGTGCATGTGTGTCTTTAAGCTTTCTTATAGCGTTAGCTTTTTTCTATTTCATACAATACAGACCCACACATCCATACACATACTTAGAGTTGACAGTTTTATAAAGTCTTCATCTTAGACATTGATGTTTAAAGATGGGATTTTCTTTGCAAAGTCGAACAGGGGAAAGCGAGTCATAGAAAAAAAAACAAAAACGCAAACTTATACAAAGAACGAAATCCTTAATAATATTTTCCCCTAAACATTATTTTCTTACAAATGTTCCCTGAAAAAATTCCAGTTGCGCTGGTAAATGCCTACACTGAATGCACAATTTCTATTTTTTTTATATCTAACCTAACTATGAATACCATCTCCTTTCAAATTCAAGTTACGCTAAAATCTTAGCCGACATAAAAAGGCCAAAGAAAAACATAAAAAATGCAGTCACAGAAGAAAAGAAGGAAGAAAGATATTTCACGGAACCTCTAAAATCTTCCTTTGTAAGCAGACACAACTTTAACTTTATACTAGGCAAAGGCTTGCTTGAAAAATCGTTCACTTTTTTCGGAACGAAGTTGAAAAACAGATGAAAAAGAGATATTTTGATAAATTACTGGGAAGTGGTTAAATGTGATAAGCCAAAAGAGATTTCAATAGACTTTACATTTTCAAAAGGATTCCTTTTAGATTTTATGCTATTCAAAGAGAAAAAAATGTCATCAAATATCAATTTGAAAAAATTCTATTCTAATTTAAATAGAAATATATTTTGGAAAAAGGAAAGAAAGGAATGCCGTTTTCCAAGAAACGAAAAAAAATTATTCAAGCAAAAACTTGTCTCTTGGTTATGTTTGGTTGGTGACTGGATGGGTGCTTGGTTAAGGATTTTTAGGACATCGTGGATTTTTAAAGTGTACTATAAACTATTATGTATTAGAAATTCTACCAAAATTACGCTTGGAAAATCCAAGCTGGATAATAACCATGAATATTTAATTTTTTTAACGGGAATCAAGAAAGTAAATACACCCACTCCCCCTCATCTGCACAGCACATGTCGAGAAAAGTTTTTCAGTAGCATAGTCTGTATAACCTAGCATAGTCTGGATACGATGTTGGATTTGTTAGAGATTTTTACGAAAATTCAAACAGGTTATTATTTTTGAACGATTTTTATTAGCAACCAACTGTTAGTATTCAAATAACCTACTAGATCATTTGAATACTAACGACCTAATGACTCTTAACGTAGGAAATAAACCTACATTTCATAACATAATTAGGGAGGAAGTACTAGATATAACAATATGTTCAGAAAATCTAATAAACGAGGTACATGACTGGAGGGTCTCAGATGACCACTCCTTCTCTGACCACAGGTATATTAGCTTCAAAATATCAAGGCCACCGCCAAACCCGATAACATTCCGTAATAAATTCAAAAGAAACTGGACCAAGTTCGAAACTAAATTAAGGTACCGGCTATGGCAAAGAGAAGATGAGGAATGCCTAAGTAAAGAGGACATATACAGTAAAGTCAACAAATTAGCCGAAGCGCTGGTAAAGTCTTTCGAGGATAGTTGTCCCCTACGAGAAAGGAAGTCTGCCTACGAAAAACCCTGGATGACAGGGGAAATTCGTAACAAAGGCAAAGAGGTCCGTAGACTTTACAATAGGGCAAAACGAAAAAAAACTAGCTGTATCCTGGGACAACTACAAATTAAAACTAAAAGAATACAACAAACTGAAAAGGAACGCTAAACGCAACTCCTGGAAGCTTTTCTGCGAACAGGTAGATAGCGTAAACGACGTATCAAAAATTAAAAAGTTTCTATCCAAAACTCATACACAAGCCGAGCTAATGGTTGATGAAATGGGAAGGAAGATGAAAACAAGCGAGGAAACCTTAGGCTTTCTGATGAGAACACACTTCCCTTCGAGCACTGCGGCTCAAACAGTGCTTTCGACGGAAAATGTCCACGCATCAGAAGAAGTAACAATAATAGACAACTCTATGGTTAAGCAAGCCATAATGAACTTCTCACCAAACAAAGCAGCAGGATCCAACCAGATCTTCCCGGCCTTACTTCAAAGGGAAGTGGACTACATTTCGTCCAAGCTGGTCAGAATTTTTAACGCGTGCTTAAGATGTGCGTATGCTCCCATATCCTGGCAGGATGCACGGGTGGCTTTTATACCCAACCCAGGTAAAGCAAGTTACGCAATACCAAAATCTTATCGCCCGATAAGTTTCTTTCTTACTCAAGACAATGGAACGGACAGTCGATACCATGATCAAGAGCAAAATTCTCAACGACATGTTGAAATATAAACAACATGCATACGTGAAAGGTAGATCAGTGGAAACCGCATTACATGAGGTAGTACACCACATAGAGAGGACTTTCGAAATGAAGATGTACACACTCGCAGTTTGCATCGACATAGAAGGTGCTTTCAACAACGTCAGCACGGAAACGCTGATCCACTCCTTAGACGAATTTCGTGTAGACCGAACGCTGAGGAACTGGATAGACGACATGCTGAGGAAAAGATGGATAAGCTGCGCGCTACATGACGTAACAAGAAGAGACAAAGTAGGGCAGGGAACTCCACAGGGGGGGATTTTATCGCCGCTTCTGTGGGTCACTACCATAAATAGTCTACTAAGGTCCTTAACCAAGGAAGGATTTGAACCAGTCTGTTATGCAGACGACGTTATAATACTTCTAAGGGGAAATAATCCAAATCTACTTTGTAGGAGAGCCGAAGAGGCTCTAAATATAGCTTACAACTGGGCTAGACCAAGAGGACTTAATGTTAACCCGGAAAAACAGAGTTATATCTTTTCACTAGGAAAACTAAATTGGGCTCCGTCAAGGAACCAGTTTTCCTGAATAAGACAATAACTGTATCTCCAACAGTTAAATATCTAGGGGTAATTCTAGATAGGAAACTTAAATGGAAAGACCAGATTCAGGAAAGGGCTGCCTAAGCACACAGATGTTGGTCAACTTGTAGAAGGGCTATAGGCGAGAATGATACACTGGCTATACAGAAGCGTAATAAAACCGATACTTACTTACGCATCTGTTGTATGGTGGACAGTTATGGACAAAAATTACAATGTGGAAACATTGCAAAGAGTCCAAAGAATGTGGCGCCTAAGCATTAGCGGGGCGATGAGGATTACACCAACTAGGGCTTTAGAGACAATTCTATTTGTCCACCCGATAGAAATACAGGTAAAGTATGAAGCAGCCATCGCTGATATAAGACTGAAAGCGATGAGCGAGTGGATCGAAAGAGACCACCAAACATACCACCAAAGCATATTACGGTTCACAACGGGTGAATCTATAAATCAAATAGTATCGGACCGCATACCTGAATCTAGTGAAGTAGATCTGTGTGAAGATCTAATACCGTACAGAGATATGTGGATCGATGGAACCCTAGCACAGATTCCCGCTGGAAGCTGAGGGTTTACGGACGGGGCTGTGTTAGGGGTCTTTATAAGAGTGTAAAAATTAAATTAACGACTATTCCCATTATGGCTCGGTAAACATTATATGGGTACCAGGACACATAGGGATTACGGGAAACGATGTAGCAAACTCCTTAGCAAAACATGCCAGGGATCTACCTATGGTAAGTCTAGACAATGCCAAGCCTTTAAAGGCGGCGCGTATAGAACTAAAGGCTTGGGCAAAGAATGCTCATGTATCCCTATGTAATAACCAGGAAAAGGGAAAAACTACAAAAATTCTATGGGGAAACCCAGACCAGGACAAAACAAGTGACCTCCTAGTGATGAGTAAAAAGGATATCAGTAGACTGACAGTAGACAAGCGCATCTGCACAGGATAGGCTGTGCAGAGAATAGTGAATGCAGGGCATGTGGCGAGGATGACGAAACGTTGGAACACTATCTCTGC